>NC_052135.2:4656438-5256438 GCF_016086655.4 Lepeophtheirus salmonis | reverse complement strand
CAAATTTTCAGGGTTACCATGTTGATCTTCAGTTCTTTTTTTTAACATGACCAAAATACACACAATTTTCATCACTATTTTTATAGGTAAACTGACTATTTTAAGTCTCATAAGAAAAATAACTAACTACAGGGAATAAAATTGAATGGAAATATAACAGGTTCTTAACTACAACTCATTCAGGCTTGAATGGACTAAATCATGTAAATTAAAATCATTATATAGGATGGGTGTGGATATCATTTTTAAACTAGGAGACGAATCTAGAAGGGTATTTGGAAATAAACATTGTTGCACTCCTGTGTACTTGTAATAACATCAACTCTTTCTTATTTGAATCCATTTAGAGAATTATGCAATTCATTATGTTCCCATGATATACTATTTAAGTATTCAGAGAGTTGATACAATTTACACTACTAATCTTGGTAATTGTCGTGAAAATATCTTTAAAAAGTAATATTGATTCAACTTAAGAGTCATCTAGCGAGTTATAAATAATTTATGTATGTAAGAAAATATATCACCGAGTGCACTGGTATAGTGCTCTCTGATGTATAAAATATACCCTCTTACATGCTGTGCCCCTGTTATACGTATTATTTTTAACTTAATTTAAATATAAACGTGGGATTAAAAATACTGGTAACTCTTACCATACATAGATAACTTAAATTAAATAATTTATGCTCTGACACTCAATCATTTATTAACAAAACTTTTGCGCAATTTTATGAAACATATTGAATCAATGAAATATCGCATTTCAACTTCTTGGCTAGTTTATTTATTCAAAATTATGAAAAATATATTTAATTATTTGTAACAGAGTATGGAAACAGACCCTGCAGTAGCACTTAATTACGATTAATCATTTTTAATAACAAAGTTTCATTTCAACACCAAATGATAGCTGAAACAAACATAAACCAGTTTTGTTTTCATCCCATGTCTGTAAGTCTAAAAATGTCGAAGCAACAACCAAAAAGGTAACGCTTGTGCAATCAAATTTGTGCTTACAAATGTGGATATAAGCAGAACAGTCTTACAACTGCAGTAGTAGCCAACTATTCCATAGGTTATTGCTCACTCAATCATCCCTTTTTTTTAAACCGGTATACATAATCTCTTGCATCAGGTTTACATTGCAAATAATGCAAGTAGAGCTCAGGTGCACCTTACTCCAATCATTTGTCTATTAACTACTCTTCTAATTAAGCCTTGGACAAGAAAAAACAATATACAATATTTGACATTTTTAGCCTGATATACTGAACTGATTCAGGGCCATCCACGGGGGTGGCGTGTAGCTGCTGTATCAATATATAACTTAATATTAATTATAATTTTTGAATTGTTTTTTTAAATTCAAGAACCCTCCCAATATAATAATGCAGACTCCTCTGTAGTTTATACGTATATGTACCCATTGGAGAGAATTTTTTTAATCATCTATTCACAAATTAGTAAATATATGTTTTATTTCAACAAAGAGGGAATGAATTTGTTTGTTTGGGAATTGTGTTGAAATTTGTATTCTGAATCAAAATATTTTATATTCTCATACGTAATAATATGCCCGGCTACTGACCTGCCTCCATGAGTCCCTCCTCCAGCCCTGACCTCAACATCCTGTACTTTGCAGTTTGGAGTGCTTAGATAAGAATCTCTGCCGCACCTTTCATCTAAATTTGGATTATCTCTGAGCTGCCATCATGATAGTGTGGGACATCATTTCTACGGAGGCTTTTATCTTCAAGAGCTGTTAATTTGTTCGTCGGCGTGTCAAGAACATGTGAAGGTGGGCATACTGAATAAAAATATAGCTAAATATAGTATTTAAACATATCACAAATTGGTTTTTAGTTGTTTTTTCTTGATCCCATAAAAAATAAGCTTTTCTTAATTTAGTCATGCTATGGTAAGTTTTGGGTCCCCCACCAGGGGTTTTGCTAGCTTTCATCATTTGGGGGGCTTACCCCAAAAAATTATCAACACCGTTACATATTTACTTATATAAGGATGTTTATTTTATATATATTATTTCTTTAAAAATTGAGGAGGGGGCTTCAGAAACTTTTATGGGGGTAAATCCCCTTCCAAAGGGTGCTATTGAGGCCACTGGTCCTTATTCTGTACATTTATTTCTCAACTGATTCTTTCCTAATATCCGAATTCGTATTAACGATACAATAATAAAAATAGTAATTTCAAAGTTTGAAAATGGTATAGTTAAATAACAATATTAAAACAACTGATTTATGTAGCAAAATATTCTAAAATTTATGTATTGAATTATTATAAGAGCTAACAAAAAAAAAAGTTTTTTTTTATCAGATATGACTCTCAACCATTTTCGATTTTAGTTTCAGATAATTTTTAAGCAATAACTGAAATACACTAAAAAATTAACTGTATTCCTGTACAATATAAATAATTTCAAATAAGATTTGATATGAGGGGTCTTTAACCTTCTCAGACCAATAACCCCTTGAAAAAGAAACGTGCAACATATACCTACACCTCCACACAGTATGGTTTTTTGAAATGTTTAATATTTTAAATATTGACTATTATAACTTATATATTTGCTTGATTCACCTTGACAAATTTGACACTTCGATTAAACATGACAAGAGGCAAAGAATTCTTAGAAATCCATCTACACATGGAACGCAGGTTAAAGTCTTTTGATATATTTTTCTAGGAACAAAAACACAAATAAGAAGGTTTTTTGAGGATAACATGGTACCACATAGGGATGATATATTCAAATCTGTATTTGAAATTAGGATCAATTTTTGAAAAGAATTTACTTTTTGTCGAATTTATTTTATTTATCTACAAAATTATTTAAAAAATAAAATAAAAAAGACATAAAATTTAATTAAAATGATGGATAAAATAAATTACATCTTCGTTACTTAAGTAGTTCTTATTAAGAACTGAAAACTGCAGTTCCGTCTAATTCGCTTTCGGTCCGGTCCAGTTCAGTCCTTGATGACGTCACTCAACTTTTTTTTTAAAACAAGTTCTAGTACTGATAGTCCGAAGGACCGACAGTCTTAAAGACCCATCCCAAGGACTGATTGGACTAATCTTAGGACTGAACTTGACAGGGACGAATAAATAAAGATTGACACAAAGCTAATCGTGTATCAACCGAAAAAGTCTTTTTTTATTGGTTCTTTAAAAATATAAAATTATGTTACTTATAAAATCATAGATTCGAACCTAAATCTTCATATTTTAAAGGTTTCAGTCGGTATTTTTGGAGAAAAAAAAACTTAGTTAAGCGATTACAAAAGGAAAAATGGTTATTGCATGAGTTCTCACAGCTTGCTTTTTTAATGAAACAAAGTACACAGTGCATTTTCCTTTCAGCTGTTTTAATTTGTATAAATTGATTCTTGGTTTAAAGCAGCCTTTGAACTCAACTTTGAACTCAAAAAAGATATTTCATAGGATTTGCATTGTTATATTAATTTATATCAATTCAATGTAAATAAATAATAACTATTCTCTAAATTATCATTAATAGTAGTTGGTAACAAGAAAAATACACAATGGTACGAAGTTGAACGGAGTTTTTTTTGCCTCTGTTATTTTGTTAGTCTGTTGGTTATGGCAAAAAATTACTGATCGATGTTGATCTAACTTGGTACTAAAATTAAAAGGTTACACAATACGTTAAAATACATAATCGACCATAACTTTATAACATATTGAGGTACAGAGCTCCAATTGGTGTTCATATGTAGATTTAATAAAGGCATTTCAAATAATTTAAAAAAATCAATTTTGGAAAAAGAATCATGGGCGGAGGTTAGCGCTCTACGGAATGCCCATTCTACTTAGTAGAATGTTTAGCTGTAATGACGTGTCATTAGGTTGATTGCCAGCAGCTAGAAGATGAAGGAAATAAACAAAAATATAACTTCGTATCTTACAAGGATATAGGAAGGAGACACCTCGATATAGATCCTCAATTCTTCTTTAAGTCCAACTAGGACTTACAATTATAACTCCGCATCAAATCTTCAGGGTTATTCACTGTTCTTTATGAGCTGACACAAATGTCCCATCCAGTTTTGTATATACCAATGATATGTTTTATGTAGTAGAAAAGGAAGTTGACTCCTCAGGAATTAAATAAAAATTTCAACAGTTTAGTATAAGAAAATTTACTCTTCAGTTTGCCACATCAAAAAAAACCGTGGGAGTTAAAAATGCAACCGATTTTTACAACTAACCGTAAGTGTGTCTCCCGCTTTCTCCTTGGACTTTCTACTAATCCCATGACTATCAATGATTGATTGAAATGATAAAATTTGATTAATACATTCTGCATAAAGCACAAAACAATGTATGTATTTTTAGATCATGAATGTTTAATATTATGAAGAGGGATTCAATTAAAAATTGACTACGTTTAAATATAAAAGGATAGCTTAAGTTCTGTATTATGAATTAAGTTTCCTCATTTTAAACTTTTTCTTTTGTGGTTTTTCAGTATACATATTCTTCTTCTATATTAATAAAGTAAAGTTTGTTGGTCTGTTTAATTAAAGCTCATATTATATATATACATATTTGGATATAAACCGAAGCAATTTTTAGCTTGCAACTTTTTTTTTGTTTTCTTTTGTGAACTTGACCAGTGATTTTTATTTTCTGAAGCCTAGTTGTTATTATTTCCTTCTCGAAAAAAGAGCACCTTGGTATAAAGTAAATACGTGTGAATGCGCATGGAAAACGTTAAGTAACGCGAAAATTTGTTGGAGAGTTATTTACCTTATTATTAATACATAATTCTATTGTATTCAAGCAAGTTTTAACTCCTGCAATCCCGCGTACTACCACTATTTTAAAAAAAAGTATGTTTTAAGCAATTTAGATCAGAGTCTTTTCGCCTTTTCTTTGGCGGGGATCCATAACAATTTATATTATTTTGAGTGTTGTCACGATACAAATATTTTAGTAGCGGTACAAAAATAAGTATCGATATTTATTTATTTTTTGAGAGCAATTCACATGAACTTGCAGAAGTGTTCGTAGGATTTATGTTTATGAGTGTGGGATTGACTATCACAGGGGTTTTGCATGTTGCATTGACTGTGTATACAAAGTGCACTGCATATATAGGTATAGGCATATATAACCCTGATTTATATCATATTAATGTACATACATAGTTTTGATCTAAGAAATAGCAACGTAGTCATATAATTGAAATTTATCTGACGTTTTGTATTTAGTATCGAGTGTGTGTAGCTAAGGATCAGCCAGGCAGCGCTCTAGAGACTAAAGTATTCCTAAGCTCATCAGTCGTAAGATCATATTATTATTTTTTTTCGCAAAAAATTCTTTTATTCTTGAGGAAAGAACATTTAAGTATTGAGTCTGCTCAGGAAAAACGGGTGTAACATTTAGGATTTCTTTAGGAGTTATCTTCTATATTATTAAAGCAAAATAAACAGTGATGCTAATTGGAAGAAACTGAGGCATTTCAAGTAAACGAAACCAAACATCAACAAGGTAACCCTGACAATTTGAAGAATGTTTTGTAGGAGAGCAGCTTGGCTGTCATGATGTTTTATTATATCAGCTGCAAGCAGCCGTGAGAGGAAGGAAATAAACACAAATCCTACTCTGCATACAGGAAGGACATTTAGACTGGAACTACTCGGATGTCAATTCTACTCCAAGTCAAACAAAACATGACACTTATAACTAGTGATGCTAATCGAGTGCATTTTGGGCGTGTTACAAAATCAAAATCTATACAGTAAACCTTACAATTTGAAGGAATGCAGCTTAGCTGTCATGATGTATCATTAGATCTGCTACACTGATACCAACAAGGAATCATAGCTATAATTTCTTTTATGAGAACACATATATGTTCAATTCGGGTTTATATATAATTGTATGTAGTAGAAAAGGAAGTTCCCTCATTAAGATTTAAATAATAATGACAACAGCTAAGGAAAAGAAAATCCTCTGTTCATTTTGCTAAGTCCAAAATAAAAAGACGACCTAAAAAATACAGCCAATTTTCATAACTAATTATAAAGGACGTTTTTCTTGGAGGTGGAGGACGGATCCCCCCCCCTTTTTCTTATGATACAGTACTACTGTATTTCCAATTGAGTGTAGTACCGTTTTAAATCTGCCATTCTCCATGTACCGTTATGCAGGCTCCTACGTCCAAAAGCCAACACTTTCTGAAAATTTCAAAAATTGTTATATTTCAAAAAATATCATCAAATTTGGAAAATTTAATTACTAAAGACAATCAACGGATACCTTATTTACATTCTCAATCAATGTATCCTGCTTCTGCCTAAATGATCAATATTTGAACAGCAGTTCTTTACGAAGCTTGGCTCCTCTTTGGCTCAAGCAGTAATGATGCTACCCTTCAGTTGTTCCTTTTTTGTGTATCAGGCTCCCCAATGCTTCGCATTGAGGTACCACAAAATACCAAAGTCCAAGGGGAGCAGTAGGGGCTGTGGGGAGGCCATGAGTCTTTCTTTTCAAGCCTGTTGAGGATGATGTTGCACCGTGTCACACGTTTTACTCGATCCAAATCCTGACGAGGAGTTTTCTTGTAGGCATTATGGTTTAATTATTGCTTCAGAAAGTGGTGCATGGTCATTTGGCTACTGTCAAACTCACGAGCAAGGCCAATGACGATCACCTTGCCTCTTTTACCTCCAATAGTGCCTTTAACTGCCTCAAACAATTCTTTTGGCCTGTTTGGCTCTGATCTTAACCTTTTGAAGCTCTTGATGTGCCTCTCGCGGTTACCCGGTACACAGTAGAGTGGTTACAGCCCAGCACTTTAGAGATATCTGATGGTGATTTTCTACATATCCATAGCTCCAGAATTGCAGCTCTGCGTGGTTCTATTTTTTTGGTTATGACACTCTTATTTCTCAGTTGACTTTGCTTATTATTTGTTTACCATTTCTTTAATCAATTGTTTACAATAAGTTATTAGTGTTCAACATTAAAAAATAACTATTAGAACAAAGGCGCAGCATTTAAAAAAGTGCAAAATTTGAGATGGAAGGGCTTCTAGTACTGATAAACCAAACATCATTTATTAGGACATTATAATACTGAAGGGAAATATGAATATTTCTGTTCATTAGGCTCATAAACTATTCACCTTGATCTTACTTGTGTATCCCATCCTCCCATATTATTTTTCTAGTTCCCCACAATTTCAAAAAACCCTTGACCTAAATGGATAATGAATAAGTATGTGTACATACTACATGCATACTTTAAAACCAAAAGATTTTAATCTTTCTTGATAATCCCAAGTCAATAACTTATGTAATTCAACATTCCAATGTAATCTAATTAATGTGTCATACTCATGTCATCAGATAGCTCTTTTATCAAAATCCTACACAATAATTTTATTTTGTAAAAATAATTAAAAATACATGTATGACCAAAAAGGCAGGCTTAGAGCATAATATATTAAATATGTATTTGGTTTAAATTTATGGGTACAATTGGTCATTAATAAAGCGAATGGGGAAAAGAATAACGACTATTAATAGTAAACTAATAGGTTTTTTCGAAACTTGTTCCATATACCAAAATTAAGATTTTAATCAACATTCAGAATGACACAATGCAACAATCATTACTATATTCCATCACAGTCATTACTCATATATTAGTAGTAAAACATTATAACTTGTAGAGATATCTGGAGCCAGTAGGTACAAAAGATTTTATGCCTCAGACGATTAATAAATAACATTTATAATTAGTGATGTGAATAATCTGTGCACATAATCTATGTCATCATAAGTAGAGTTGTAGAAAATATGACTTCAAATGAGTGCAATGCTTTTTTGTAGCTGCACCCTCAAAAGTATTTTACTTTCAAAGGCTGCTATTACTATTCTTTAAAGAAAGAACATCTAAGTATGAAGTAACTACTAGTGTTTGTGCTCATGAATGACGGAGAGTCACCATGAGGATTTGTTGGTTAGGTATGAATGTGCCTGTAGATTTGAGGGTCCACAATGGAGTATCTCCTGCTTATCTATTTGCAAGATGCAGAGTCGGATTTGTGTAAATTTCCTTCATCTTATAGCTGCTTGTAGCTAATCTAATAAAGCGTCTAAACAATTTAGCTGCTCTCTTTCTAAATATTCTTCAAATTGTTAGAATTATAATGATATTTTCGGTTTCTTTTTTAGTATACCGGCAGAACATATTTCCTACTCCTCTAATCATAAGTCATAATATGCAAAATATCTGCTACATGACTATAGCTAAAAAGAAGCATAATTTTCAAGTTGTCTTTGTGTTTTGTATATAGAATAAGTCTCCCTTATATTATACCCCCCTCCCCCAAATGGCACCCTGTTTTAGCCTGAACAGGCTAACAGAGGCACTCATACAAAGTTTCAGCCTCCTGGGTACAATGGTGTGGGCACACATAAAGGACTTACACAAAAACTCTATTTTATATATACGAGTATACAGATAATCATTAGAGAAGGTAAGTAAGTGAATTATATAATTTGCTTGTACATGACAAAATGTATTTAAAGAATATCTATGTAGATCATTTGAGACAATCGCCACAATAGGAATAATTAAAGAAGTAATATATCTATATTCAATTTAGAGGGCAAATTTGTTGCGATCGGGGGTTAAGGACTAAATAAAGTGTTTTGAAAGCCAGAAGTTCCTATTTAAATTAGGAACTTCTTTACTAGGATCATGAAAACGATAAAAAAGAATTAAATCTTGTTTTAAAAAATTGAATATAAAATACTGCATTATTGTTGATTGTTTCATTAAAATATATTCCAAATGTATGTATTGTTGGGGATGAACTTTCCTCGGGATGAACATGTCTTGGAATGAAAAGAGGGAGGAGAATTAATTTTTTTTCGTGTATACAGGGTGGACAAGGTAAATCGGAATAACTTTACAGGCTAATTATGAGAATTGTAGAGGTTATGTGATCAAAAAATGTATACTTGTTAAAAGCTAAATGTTTTAGCTCATAATAATGTTTTTAGTCTCATAATTAGCCGCAAAAGGTATTCCGGATTTATCTTGTCCAGCCTGTACATAATGTTTCGAATATGCCATTAAAGTTTCAAAGGTCAAGGTCAAAAGTCAAGGTAACTCAAAACGTAAAAATGCATAATCGACATTAAGTGTGGAACAAATTAAGATATATAACTCAATTTGATTTTAGGCGGAGGTATTGCGCTCTACCGAGTGCCCATTCTAGTCTTATTATAAGTTCCTTGTATTCTATATATATGTAATATCATGATACTGTTTTTCATTTTTAAATGACTTTTAAATCGTATATTAATACAAACTTGCTAATATTGCATCAAATTAATTATGCTTCTTCATGAAATGTGCATGAATTATGTGACGACTACTCAAAGGAAATTTACAATAAATTAGTTTCTACTATATTATGTAAAATACTTATTAATCGACTTTAATTCCATCTGTAAAATATTTTGATATTTTTTGGTCATTTATATAGTACATAGGTGACTGATATCAAACCAGTTGAATGGAAGTTGCATTAATATTACAGTTACACTATTTCCTATCTAAAATCGTACGTTCAAAAGAAAGACCTTGAAATTAAGTATATTTATATACATTATTAAAATTAGAATCAACTCTATCAAGGCATTATTAATTAACCCTATGACTTTATATAAAGCTATATTCTAATATAAGATAGATCTTTTCTGGTGGTACACATTTAATTATTTTCAATTTTTCAAGAGTAAAATTTAAACAAGAAGTTTTGTGAGGACATTTATTTTTCAAAATAATCTGAAAATAGTACTCGGCACAACATTTATTCAATATGTGATCCCTCAGCTCTAATAATCGACTCAATGCGATGCCTAAATCCCTTGCAGACCTTGACCTTGTAGGCAGACTCAAGCTTGGTCCACTCCTTTTTGATGGAAGTCTCTAGCGACTGGACACTCCTGTGAGGAGTAGCACACACCCTCACCTCCAGATCCGTCTATATAGAGGAGAGGAGTATTGTCACATTTGAGGTCCCAAGAGTCTGGAAAGTTGTCTCTCTGGAAGGCCGAGCGATGACACGGAGTTCCGTCTTGAGTGAAAACATAGCTGTCCCCGAACTTTTCTCTGGCCCAAGGTGGGACTTTATTATTGAAAAGTTCGATGGAAGCATTTTTCAATGAGCAGCTCCTTCCTCTCCACAAAAACGGGAGAGCAGACTTCGACTATACTGGATCTTTGGTTCATATGTTTCACTGAAGCCGAGACATTGTTTGGCTGTGATATTGCTGATCTGCTGATTCACAGTGGCATCAACTGTGAAAATGTTTTCATCAGAAAAGAAGAACATTTTTAACCAAATTTTTGTCGGCCTGAGAAATTTAAAATCTTATTTTCTCTTTTCAACCGTTTCCGCTTGCTCTGTTCAGAGAGAAGATATTTTGTTGTCTTCCTTAGTGATTTGCTCCAATAATAGGTTGAAAATAATAGATTGTGTACCACTAGATAGTACCCAAAACTTAAAGTAGCATTTAATTGTATACTGCACCCATGTTATACGGATTATTTTTAATTTAATTTTGATATCAATGTGAGGTTAAAAATACTCGTAACCCTGACCATGGATTACTTAAGTTAACTAAAAAAATCAACGCTTGTAAGATCTCCTCCGCGCGGGTATAGTGTCGAGAAGGCTGCAGAGACCCTTGGTATCTCCATAAGGAATGTCTACAACATCAAAGAGTCAATTTATCCAAGAAGAACTAAAACTTCCGCAGAAACAATATGGCTGACTTCTGGTCTGCCAACATGCAGCCCTTCACCGTATCACACCTCAATCCCTGGAGATTGCAGCTTGGGTGTATTAAGAAAAAAAAATCTGCCGCATCTCTCATTCAAATTTGGATTTGATCCCAGCCACCATCATGACAGCGTGATACCTCAAAACAAACTAGATTTGAGTTGCTTTTTCTTGACTCAATTGAAATGACGTTCTTCGTTATTTACTCATGCGCCTGCAAGTTTTGTGTTCACTCTCTGTATATTGCAATATCAAAAAAAATTTATAGCCTATACCATGGTTTTATAAAATTTATATATATATTATTGAATTGCGAACAAACTATGCAGCCCTCTCGCGTAAAACTGCCCTATGTACACACAGTATCTTGTTTTTAGAAAATAGCAGTTATAAGTTTGAAGCTTGCTAACCATCTATCAAACTCATAAATGCAAATGTTAATTGAATATTTATTATTTATGGTTCTTATAAATGATTTCCTTTACAATTTATCATATCTTCGGTATGGTTTCGTTAGTCATTTATCCATGAAATTTGTGCCCGTCTACTGTATTTAGTACATTATGTTATCAATTACTGTGTAGTACCATGATTGACATATGAAAAAGGTAATTCAGTTAGCCAAGAGCACAAAAAAGGGAATCACACAGAAATCAGTATTTAATAATATAATATATATATCTATGGTATACGTAGGACAATTTATTTTTATGAAAAGATTTGATAATGCTGATAAATGCATTTTGCCATTTATTATTTGTAAAAATAATAACAGTACATGATTTTTTGAACATGTTTTTATGCAATACCTATTAAACAACTTAAAAACATAAACATCTCCATTTTTGTCACTTAGGACAGTTTTCCACGTGAGAGACTGCTCGTTATTTCTCATAAAATATTTGTTATTTGCAAAAAGAAAACAATTAAAAATATTTAATAGTAAAGAAATAAAAATACACATAGTACAACTGCATTGTATACGTCATTACATGTATTGTATCTTACAGCCTCTTCTCCGAAAAGAATTAGAAAGAAAGACCCAAAATCAGCTGGTAGTTTGTCAATTCTTTCCGATAGATCATGAGCATTGTTTATTTATATTAGTCTGTCAATAAGACAACAGATAGTGGCGCCAAAATAATACAACTTCCTTAATTATATTTATCAATATCACATACAGGAGACACCAGTCCCCTTAAGCAATCTATACTTATATTAGTACATGCTACAGAAAGTTACACCACCTTCCGGATAATACCGAGTGTTCCATTAAAATATGAAACCTTTGAGTTTTAAACTTCAACAAGATATAATTTATTAATTAACAATAGAATTTCAATAAAATTAAACCTATAAATAAATGTGTGTCTGAGCTCTCTTAATCATTAATGTAGCCGGGCTAAGCGGCAATGATGGCTTCCGATCGGAGGTGGAAGACCTGGTACCCGCTGCAGATATAGTCCACCGTCATAGCATCCCAGTTCTGGCTAATAGTGGCTCTGAAGGCCTCGGTGATGGATGATGGACACTGGATGCCTTCCCTCGACATATAGACATATACCCAAGAGGTGTAGCCAAGGGGATTTGCATTAGGGCTGTAGGGGGGGGTCAAAAGTGTCAAAAAAGAATTCGAAATAACTCAAAAGAGTCTTGCGACGGAGGAGATGGGGTTCTTCCATTGTTGGTTTCAAAAGTGGCCTCTCCACCCTCACAAGGCTCTTTACACCCCCTTTTTTAATATCTCTCTGGATAGTTTAGCCCGAGAAATCCCGAGATATATTCTATGGGCACTCATGGACTTGAGGGGATTGGCCTGAGTTATTTTCTGTAACTCCTCCAAGTCCAGTTTGGCCTTTTCGAATGAGCCCTTCTTCCTCTCTAACGTTTCGGACTTACTGACCGTGTATAAGGTGGTCCTGGAGACGCTCAACTTCTTTAAGTACGCGAATGGAAATTCGTCGATCATGTTCAAGTGTCATTTTCTCGACTTGTACGTAAGTTAGAAAGCTCATGTTTGTTTTTGTTTCACTCAACCGTAATTAATTATTGAATTAGTAAGTGTTCAGATTCAATGGACGACCCAGTATATATTTTTTAGTTTGCTCATGCTCTATTTTGGAATTATTATTCAAATATTTTTGAAAATTACTCACAGTTTAACAAGAGTTTATTTAAAATTTGGAGAATCAACGTTTAGAACACTGATTAGAGGAAAATAACCATATACAACAACGACTGACAGCAAAAGCGAGGTAACGCCGCGTGAAGAGTCCTGTTTTCAGTTATTTTTTATTGTAGAAATAATTACAAAATATTGTGTTGGTGCAGACAGTGAGTGGAATCATTTATCATTATTCATTAATCATTATTGAATCTCCCAAATTTTCTTCCAAAAAAGGAGAGAAAAGTATCATGAATTTAAGTTTTAGGCAGCAAATAATTCTTCCGAACTAATTAACTATTCATTTATTTTGGGTTAGTACCAGTACAAATATGTTCAGCTCTTAATCAGATTTAATTTAATTGAGTCTGGTCTAGATACTAATAAGAACCATAAGCAGAGAGATCAATATGCAATAATAAAGAGACTATAGGCCAGTGTTTCTCGAACTTTTTTCAATCAGGGCACCTTTCAATTGTGTATAAAATCTCAAGGCACACCTCCCTAAAATATGATTAAAAACGACCTTGAATAGTGATGAAAATCATGTGTATTTTGGCCATGGTAACCTTCACAATTTGAACAATGTTTTGAAGGAGAGTAGTTTAGCTGTTATGACGTTTCATTAGATCAGTTACAATCAGTTGTGACAAGGGAGAGAAGGAAATTAACAAGGAATTACTCCGATGTCGATCATCAATTCTACTCTGATCCCAACAAGACTAACCTAATTTGCTTAATTAGGGTAAATCATGTGTACTTTTTAGTTTTTTTGGAATTGGTAATCTGAAGAATGTATTTTCATTTCCTTTGCTGTTGTCATTAATATGTAACTATGAGCTATATACAAGACGCAGAGTAACCCTGAGGATTTGTTGAGGAGGTATAAGTTCTTGTTGGACACAGAGTAGAATTGAGGATAGCCATCGGAGTATTCTTGACAATGTCCATGTTTATTTCCTTCTCCTCTCGTCACAGCTGATCTGATGAAACGTCCTGATAACAAAGCTGCTCTCCTCCAAAACATTTTTCAAATTGTCAGGGTGTCCATGTTGATTCTCCAAAATACACACTATTTTCATCACTATGAATCTATCATGATTCATATAAAATGATATCACCCATGCAGAATGTTGAACATTATCTCCAATTGACATTTATATGCAATAAAAAATAAACATAAAGTTGAATTATAATTAGTACCAAATATGAAATAGGTATTGTGATCTATTTAAAAATATTTTTTTGATTTTTAAAAAGGGTGGGCTTTTTAGTTTTATGAAGGCATCTCTTTATCGTTTCTTGTGACTTTGAAAAAAATATTCATTATACATAGATTAGAGTTTGGCAATATAAATATATAAATAAATAAATATATATAATGGAAATAATACAAGCTACTGCTTATAAACTTCGCTTTTATTTACACATATGTACATTGTAGAATGTACATATATATATATACCTATAGGCTATATCTACATTGTACTATAATACAATGAAGAATCAACTTATTCCTTATAATGGATTGAGATTGATATTTCCAAATTAACCTTATATTTTTAAAGAATAAAAAATTACGTTTTTATAATCATCGATAAATGTATATTTGTATCAACTTAGTTACAAGATATATGGATTAGTATTTAATGAACTCGAGTACGTTATTGCAGGCTTGCACATATTCATACTTTTTCCGTTCATTCGTTAATAATATTACCGAAAAATATTTGTCCATTTTTTTAAAGAAACAAAGCGTGAAGCACATCACCAATTTGTGTCCATATTTAGTGGTTTAGTTTTTTCCTCGTGAATGAGATGTCCATTTTCAGGCACCAAAATGACATTATTTTATCGTTTGGCATATGCAATATTTTCTTCCTTTCGTATAATTCCCCTATTGAATTCAAATAAAAGGTAAATTCATAGACAACTGTGTGAACCAGAGATATAAAATGTTTACCCTGCCAAAAGAAGCATTAATTTTTAGATGCCGAAAGTTAACAGACGAAAACGGTGGAACTAGAAGGAGTACTCTGTTATGTATCTGAATTTGTTCCAAAGTTATCATGTATTTTTTACGTTTTGTGCTCCCTTAGCCTTTAAACTTGATCTTGCAAAATTTAATGGCCTCTTACTTTGACCCTACATATATAGTCTTCTTACCAAGTTTGATCAAAATCGATCCGTAACTTTTGACGTAATACTGGTGACTATCAAACAAACAGAGGCAAAAACATAGCCTATAATCAAGGTTAATAGTCCATCATGTAATCAGTCTTGCTAGAAATTTCAATCTGATGTATTGCACCGACTACTGGGCAACACAGTAAGATTTTGACAAAACACACAACCAACCATAGTCTATGACGTCACTATTGCTAGAATTTTCAATTTTATGTATCGCACTGACTGTTAGGCAAGAAAAATAGATTTTGACAAAGCACCCAACCACTCATCTACTATGACGTCAATATTAAAAGGGTTTAGCCTATAATCGATAGTCATTTATACCTCAATCCCTCCATATCTTGTACTTCTATGAAAAAAGAAGAGTTCCATACAGAAAGGTATAATCAAATAATTAATATAAAATACAGCGAGGATCGGAAATAAAAATATTTAAAACAACTTCTTCTTCTCATGTTTTTTATATCTGGGGTGATCACTTGGAAATTGAATAGTTAGTAATACAGGATCAGGACTCAAAAATTAGAATCCCTCTTCGAGACCGTATATCCTCAGTTATAAAAGTCTTGCAATTTTATAATGGGCACCATTCGAAACAACTGACAAAAAGCTATAATTTAATATTTGTTTTGTTTTTGTGCGATCAAAAATGTTCGAGCAACGAGCAAAACGGCAGAGGGTGTGCAAACTCCTCCACGCACAAGTCGACACGAAGATCTTAACAGTGGACGCTGTTCTGAACAAGAGAAATCATCACTTTTTCGCTGAATCCAGAGCTCAGATCGAGGAAACGTTCAGAATCAAACATCCAGCTCGCGTCATCGTCCTCTGCGTCGTAGCCTCTAACGGCAGCAAGATGCCTCCTTACTTCTTCAAGGCAAACGAAAAAGTCAACACGGACATCTACAACAAGGTCTTCAGGTATCATATCTTGCCATGGTTGAAGAGCACGTTCCCCAGGGACAACTATGTGTTTACCCAAGACGGCGCCCCGGTACACACGTTCAAGAAGGTGCAACATTTCTGAAGGGAGAACATGGGTGCCTTCTGGCTTGCAGACTTCTGGCCTGTGTCCTCACCCGTAATGAACCCCCTAAACTTCACTGTTTGGTGCGTCTTGGAGGGCAAACAAACAAGACTTCTTCCCAAATATCGATGCCCTGAAGGCCGGGATCACGGAGGAGTGGAACAACTTATCTTCGGACTTAATCAAGGCCAGCTGTGCTTCTGTTCGTCCCCGTATTGAAGCCATCCTTCAGAATGGAGGGGGGACATATTGAAATAAAAAATATAGAAAATTATTGAATTAACAACTTTTGATTCAAAATTTTGCCATAAAAATAGGACAAGATAAAAATATGTTGAAGTGAAAAAGGCTTTTTAAATTTTCTGATTTTTGAGTCCTCTCCTGTATAATTATTAATAATACCTTCAATATCCCCCGCGAAGAAAAAAAGTCTTCCCAAAGCCAACCTAATTTAGGCGAAATATAGATGTCGCTCCAGCATTTGGTTTTGAGATAATACATGTATTTTAAGAACAATAGAAATGGAGCAAAGAAATAAAAACTGGTTAAAGTTTTTTTCCCTTCAGGGGCTCAAAAATGAACGGCGCTCATATTACACTAAATATTTAAAATTGTGTTATTGTGAGTCTTATTCGCAAATCAAAATTTTTGATACTTGGCTTAATTTAAGGTCAGAGATTAACAAAAAATGGTACAATTGAAATTTTAACCTTCTTGTTTCAAATAAATTCAGCACATAATAAAATGTCTACCTTTTCAAACCTTAGGAATATCCAATGGAATGAAAATTGCAATATTTATAAAAGCTCAGTATATTTATATGACAAAGTAAATATAATGTGACAAGAATTCATAATACAAAAAAAAAACAAGTAATCACAAAATAATTCTGTTTCTTCTGACGTAAGAACATGTATGTATATTTGCAATAATTAAAATTAAATTTGGAAATGATATCACTAGTCAATAAGTACCTTACTGTTTTTGGGAAGTGATTTCATTTAATGCAGGTTTGATCTTATCTAGTAATACACATTTTATTATTTCCAATCCAGAATGACATTGGTGCAAAATCACGGAGGAGGAGAAAAGGCATCTCATTTCTGAACAGAGGAAGCTGAGACGGTTGGAAAGACAAAAGAAGATTCTAACTTTTCTCAAGGCTAACAAAATTCGATAAAAGTTTTGCTCTTTGCTGATGAAAACATTTTCACCGTTGATGTCACTGGGAATAAGCAAACAGCCGCTACATTACATGAATAATTAAAATATCAATATGGAATGAAAATCAGCCCCCCCATCAATTTAAGGATTTATTTTCTAAAAAAAAGATTAAGAAAAAAGATTACATGATTTCTATGTCATTCGATCAAATAATGCTGTTGAAAAAAAAACCAGCCCCCCTCCCCAAAAAAAAAAAAATATATATATATATAATTCTGCGGATGCCCCAGATCAAACCTGTACTTGAAATTTGCATAATGTTAAGGATTGCCTCTAAAAAAACAGTATATGCAATATTTAATGAAGTTTCAATCTTATACATACATATTCAATATTAAAATTGTGAATTATAAATGAATATTATTCTTCAAAATTTTGAAAAAACTGATCTGCAACAACTAGTTGTACAATATCGTCTATGAGAGTTTCATTTCCTTTGCCTAAAATCTTTTGGAAGTCCATGACATGAAGTTGTTTATCATCATCAGTATCTGACACACAATTAGATATTAATTTATACACAGTCAATAAGTTATCTACTCCAACTCGTCTTTCTAAATAGGCTCTTTGCCCTTCCAATGTGGAAAAGATATCATCTGTTTTTCTGAAAGATGCACTAGGAGTTTTTGGAATAGATGATAAATCCCATATTTCATCAGACGAGTCTGGCCTTTCTAATTGAATTTCCCTAAATTCTTCTCTAGGTTTACGATAGTATGGATGATACGCAGGTAATGACTGAGAACGATAGTCATTTGTATATTCTTGTACTTCTGTGGTTTCCTCTATAGAATGTGTAGAATCTTTTTTAAGAGTTTCATGGTTCTCAAAAACAGTTGATCCTTCATTAGCGGTGCAAATAAATTTTTTAAAGACTTTTAGAACCCCTCCTCCCCTCTCTTCATTGACACCTTCTGGAACAGTCTCTTCTCCACTAATGTCATTGATGGGAACTACGAAAGTATCATTTTGGTGCAGTCTTTCATCTCCATCTGAGATCGTGTTTGTTTCACTTTTAGAATCTGAAAAATCAATCCACATAACACCGCTATTGTTCTTGTTGGATTCACGGACAGACTGAAGTTTCCGTCTTCTTTCACTTATGATTTCTTTTCGCTTCCGAATTCTCTCTGATTCTTCTTCAGCTTTAGATGCATTTTCTGGTTCAGGGTTTACTTTTGTATTATTATTCGCTGGTTTTTCTTCTAATTGTACAAATGGAAAACCATTTTTAAAAGAAAGTTCCTTATTACCACCAACTCGGAGTGTAAAAGTATCGTCAGATTGTTTTACAGGAGTTTTGGAAGGTTTGGTAAGTTTTTTATGATTTAAGTTTACTTTAGGAGTAGGATTACTTTTGTTGTTGACCACAGAAGATTTGGGTCGGGATAAGCCACTTTGAACTCTACTTTGCGTGGATGATATTGTACCGGAACTTTTTGAAATTTTCTTATGCGTTGATAAACTACGTAAGTTATCTTGTTCCGCTTTTTTTATAAATCCTTTACGAAAAATTGAAGTTAGACTTGGCCGATCAGATGCTTTTTTACGCAATAAAGCTTGTATTAAATTTCGTAGATCGTAAGTGTATGTCGGTGATATAGGCGGGTACGACCCTCTGATAATTTTTAAAATTAAGTTTTTCATACAACCAGCTTCAAATGCATGCTTTAAAGTCGTCATTTCATAAAGAACACATCCTGTAAAAGTGATTTAAATAAAAGTAATTAGTACCAAAGTTTCATTAAACTTATTTTTTAAGATTTAATTGCTTAGCTAGAATAAAAATGGCCTTGAGTAAATCGTTTCACATATTAGAATTACATAATGTTTTTTACTTTAAAAAAATAAGTAGATATATTTATTAATAATGAGGTAATTATTGATTGTTTTATCTTTTACATGATTACCAAATTTGTCTAGATACAGTGTCTTAAAAGCAAGTAAATTTTACACTCACCAAGAGCCCAAAGATCTGATTTATTGTTATACGGCTTGTTTTCCCAAACCTCTGGACTAAGATAGTATGGAGTTCCTACACATGTTTTAGCGTAATCTGTTGTTCCATCAATGATGCGAGCGATACCAAAATCCCCTAATTTACAAACTCTATTCTTACTTATTAATATATTTTGAGATTTAATATCCCTATGAAGAATTTTTCGTTCATGAATGTACTCCACTGCTCGACATATTTGAACAAAGTATCCAAGAATAAGGGTTTCTGGAAATAGTTTTCCTCTTTGACGGTTAATCTTCGTATATAGATCACCCAACTCACAGTACTCCATGATGATATAGAAACAATTGCGCTCACTGAATGACTCATAATATGACACAATATTAGAATGATTAAGACGACTCAATAAATCCACTTCCTGGCTCACATCCTCACGTTCCTTTTCATTGAACTGAGATGTTTTAATTTCTTTCATCACATAACTATTTTCATTCTTTTTACAATTTGAAGACACAATGTAAACATTCCCAAAAGAGCCTTGTCCAATTTTACGAACAATTTCATAATTATCCATATTCAATCATAAGTAAAAGATTAAGTAGTTGTGCTCCTTCTGGTTGGCAAAAGAATATTAAAAATTAATTTGAAATCTACGTAGGCGGAGCATGCCCGAACAAACTTACTGAAGAGTTCGCAGAAGTTATACAATAGTAATACAATACACACACATTACTTGAAGTTTGATCAATACATTTTTTTAATGCATACACGTTATTAAAGTATAAGTTTATGGCTGAATATTAATCAGTGAGGATGGAACTGATTAAAATCATCGAAGTGTCAACAATGATAGTATTTGTGAATTAAAACTACCTGTCTAATTATGAACGATTTATCTTTTTTTATTATTAACGAATACCAAAATTGACATCACAAATGTTTTAGTTATTTATTTTCATTTGTAAACAAGAAATTTACCTTGACAATTTGCCTTCAAAAATAATTCATTCCTTCTTTCTTTTTCTGAAGATGTAATGCATAAATAAATTGTACATGATTGTACCTTGAAATGCTATAAATAATGAAATTTTTGCAGATGATATCTTTTCATATATTATGTATTTCTATCTCTGCATAAAAAAATCATTTTTATATGTTTAAAAGAGCGGTTTATTTTCAACTTTTTTTCGAATTTCGATTACGGCTAGTGCAAAAAGTGTATATGGTATGAAATTTGCTTTATCCAACGAGGTCATGTTTAGTCCCACATCTCCATCAAATTATGAAAAAGGGAAAAACTCTTTACTTAGTGAATAGATATAGGTACTAAGAAATGATGTTTAGTTATTTTGCATAAAATAATTTCAATAGACATTTTATTAACCTATCAAAAGTGTATTTCTAAAATTATCATATGCAACAAAAAAAAAAAAAAGAGAAAAAAGTTAGGAACATTAGTTGTACTGTGTATAACGTGCATCATTTTCTGACATTTTCAGAAAGAAAAGATCAAAATTTTCTTGTTATTTCCCTTTTTGCTCTATAGAGCAGCTATAAAAAAACTTTATAAATGCATATTTAATATAGGGTAGAATAATGTCTATCATAACAAATCTATTCAAAATAAAGATTAATGCTGTATTTTAATACTTATTGAAGAAATAAATAATGGTTGTCTCCTTTCAAAATTTGAATTAGATTTGCTACGAAAAGATGACATCGTAAGAAAATGAAATTTTGCTTAGGTGAATTTCTTAACAGATCACAACTTTTCCGAACTAGCCGTGATCGACATTCGAAAAAAGTTGAAAAACAAACCGCCCTATTGTATACATGTAAACATGAAATTAGAAGAAACAAATATTCGTATTATTTCACTAACATTTTAAAAGATGTAGCCATTTTCATGAGTCATTTTCTTCTATTGACTCTATTTACATACAATCATCATCCCGGCTATATACACACTCATATTAACAAACAAAATAATAATCACCTATCCTATTAAAAACCATAATATATGTAGGGAATTTCATAAGTTACAAGGATAACACAAACTCGAAGGTCCTTTGTATAATGTGGTTTTCAACAGCAATATAATATTATGTAAGGAAAATCCTTATTTAATACTTCGGGTTATTATTCTTTACAATTTCCCATAATATTTATATTAGACTTTGAATAAGTACATAATTTAAAAAAATCCATTAGAGTAATAGTATATTTTGATCGAGATAATAACTGTAAAGAAAAAAACAAAAAAAACTAACATTTGAGTCCAAAATTCCTTCCTACAACCTAAATACATGAAAGTGAATGAATTATAACTTAATTAAACAGACAAAGGTATGAATAGGATCAAAATATATTCATATATTTAATAATAAGTCTATTTTTTTCAATATAGGTTCAAGACTCGTCCAATTTGGCCCGTTTTTTAGCTCGGATTTCCGCTTGTACTTCTTCCACAGTTCTTTTATCTTTTTTACTTTCGGCTGATACCATACCATAGGACTTTTTTGCATTCACAGCTTCTGGATTACCAGTTTCTATCAGACCTTTGAACTTATCTAAATAGGATACTTTAGGCTCTTGAGACGGTTTCGATTTTGTATCTTCTTTTCGTTCTTGGACTTCTTGTGCCTGAAAAATGACAAATTAAAGTGAGAGACTATTTAACTAAATATATCAGCATTTTATCTTATTTTGTCTAAATACCAATCTCATTTAACGAAGGAAGAGAGAATGACATTAGCCCCAAGATATGATAATTAACAATTAATACTAGTAAATACTTTATAGATCTAATATGTAAAACAAGAAATCTGTACAAAGTACTACCTATTATGGTTCAATTATTTACCTTAAGAATCACCTTTCGACGCTCAATTTCTTGGGGATCATACTTTTCTCCACGTCTGTGACAGGCTAGTTCCTCTTCGGAAGGTGCAAATTCCTGCTTCCAGACTACAATGTGTCGATTCACTTCTTCTTCGCCGAAAGAATACGCTACAAGTCCAGCAACTTCACAAACATCTTTAAGAATACTGCGATGATATTGATTCATCGTAGGAAATGTCTTTGATTTCTCGGAAAGACATTCCTTTAGGAACTTCTCTACGTCTTTTTCCATTTTTGAACGAAAAGCCTCCATTTCGACTCTGCGCTTTTCTAGGAGCTTTTCCTGATAAACTTTTTGTCGCTTACGACGTTCCTTTTCCTTCTCTGAGAGAACAGTCTGCGGAGGTCCATTCATAGAACCCAAAATCGAGCCCAATAAGTCCATCGTGATTAATGCAGTCCAGTTCACAAAAGCAAAAATAAATAATGTAAACGCGAGGTTGAGTGAGACTTCCTATAAGAAATCAAAATACAATGACATACTACAAAACTATTATCGTTAATAAATTGATCAATAGAATAAAGTTTATGAATCATTATAATCCAACTCTGGGGCGGGTGTCCGCAGGATTGTCATGAAACAAAATGCTTAAATCATTTTGAAAATATATTTTTGTAATAGGTATATTCTAAGCTCATGAGCTAAATTGAAATTAAACGCAATAAGATGGATCTGCTACACAATACTTGAGAAAGTTAGTAGCCATAATATATTATTATTTCTCAAAAATAAAAGATGTCTCCATATAGATAATTATTTTGGTCTTCCTTGGTTTGACAAGTTTTAGATCTTCCAATTTTCATAAATATGATGTTGAAGCTCCTAGCTATGGGTGAGGTAATTTTATGATCAGTTTCATCAGATAAATAATAGCTAAGCATGTTAACAGTTTCATTTGTAAAATGAGTTAATTTAATCTTATAATCGATTAAAGGGCATTTACGAAAACTTGTTCCATTTCTTCGATATTTTATTAATAATTAATTATATTAGGTAATAGTTCGCCATGAAGACAAACACGTAATATTACGTTAAGAAAATATTCCGAAAAAATTATATTTTTAAAGAAAGCAAGTTTTTTATTCAAAAAATGTCTATAATTCATTCGTGCAAGTTTAGTATTACTTCACTATCAACTTTCTGCTTTGACTTGTTGAACCACATTATTTCGATGTTTCAAATCGTGAATACATCACAATAACAAAATATATTTAACATTTAAGAACGGAAAAATATGTATTTCAACGTGCAAAAGCATAACTCAATTTACTTCAAATTTAAGGTCACATCGTAATAATATGATTTACGAAGAAAAGGTGGGTATTTCAATTCTATTTTACATCTTAGTAGTATTATGAGCGTTCTACGATCTTAGTATGTTGAGAAAATGTCGAAGTGTTGCATAAACAAGAATATTAATTTAAATTAATTAATATTATTTTTCTTGGAATACTTGACCATGTGATTAATTTGAGAGTATTTGTTATATTTGAAATAATTTTAAATACCAATTTAAATTATGTTTTAATTTTAATTAGTTGCAAAATTAATTAAATAAGCAAATGAATTTGACGAAATGATGTTGTGGCATAGATATGAACTATGAATTATGATATGAAATATACCCAAGAATTACGTAATGCTTGATATGAAAAACTGAGGTTCATTTCCCGCCATTTTTAACTATTTGGTGCCAGTTGTTATGTAGATACACACAGAAACAACAAGAGGAATTAAATTATGAATTTTTTTCTCCCTATCTCTGTCTGTATTTCTTTTCCCTGCTCTTTCCTCGTGGAAAATACTGTGAAAATCGTAATAAATATTAAATAAGCCTCCATCTGGAGATGGACTCCCAGATAGGATCCCCGCGGACTCCCATGTCCGAACGACAACAGCTAGCTCTTATTCGATGTATGGAGAGTAAAAGAGCGGATAGTCCTCCACGTACGCCGCTCCGATCTCTTCAAAACCGTGGTGAAGAAGAAGCAAAAGTAAGTTATGTAACTATGACGTTACTATCCCACATGACATATATAAGATGCCCCTGTGTTTTCTTATCCAAGTGACGTCACGTTTAAACAATAATAATTGATATCATCCCAATGATTTTAGACTCCAAAAACTCCAGCAGAAGAGAAACTTCGGCGAAAACTATGTAAAAAAAATGCCAAAGGGGAAACTCCGCTCCATGCTGCAGCCATTAAAGGGCGTTCCACTTTAGTAAGGCGACTCTTGGCTCTTGGAGCCTCACCGAATGTCAAAGACAATGCTGGATGGAGTCCTCTTCATGAAGCTGCCAATAGAGGTAATTTGAAGGTGGCTAGGGTTCTTATTCGCTATGGAGCGGATGTCAACTCCCTTGGGGATGGAAAAGAAACTCCTTTACACGATGCCGCTAGGAATGGACACATTCAAGTGAGAATCGTTCATTTATTAATAAATATTATATAGCTTTGAATATCATCTTTCAAGATGTACACTAAATCGAGTGATACCATTGCTATTAATGTAAACACATAACAAGTGAGTGATATCTTTTAATGAGCTAGTATTTTTACCTTACCCATAAATAGTATTTGACATTTGTGATAGTGATATTTAGTTTAAAATACAAAACGGATCCTATTATATCAATAAGGACCCTGATTTTGATGGTACATCTTTCTTGGCCCCTCTAGAGTCAATTGAAGTAAAACAAATGGAATATTTAGATTCATATTTATCAGATTTAGTTAAATTTAGAAATTAAACCAAATACGTATTTACACTACCACTACAACTTTTTATACGTAGAACCTTTTCTATGTCAACTGACTATGAATACTTTTACTCTAAAATAGGTGAAACTCTCTCGTTTGTGATCAGTTACTCGCCAGCTCTTTTTTCATTTTAAAATGCGTACATGTGTAAATGTTAATTGTCATTAGTAGGGATGTGATAATTGTCCGAATCCTCGTGAGTATACTTTTTTTAAATTTATGATCACGAGGATTTGAACAACTTTAACATCCCTACTAATGACAGCAACATGTTTATCTACAAGATATTAGTGCCCTTGCAATGAGTTCTAATACTATCTGGAGGATCACATGCTCCAATCACGCAACCTGTTGTAGAGGAAAAACATCATTTTTGATGATAAATTCAGCTTAGTGAACTAACATGAACTTCGTAGAATTATAAGGCTATAATATTTGTCGTAGTTGTAATTTTATATCAATAAAAAATTATTTTTGAGCAAAAAATAATGGATTGACTTAATGTATACAATTCAAAATCTAAGTAGATTTATATTAAAGGATTTCCTTGCCTAAATGTTCCAAATATGATGTAATTTGTCCTTCAAAAATAAAGTATTAACTTCAGTTTGTGTTTGTTAAAGATCATTATGTAGTAAGTTTCATTCAAATAATTAATTAATATGAAATATTCTTATTCCATTGATGTTTGGATACTAATGTGATTAATTCATAAAGTTTGTAGAATAAAGTGTATTAGCACAATGATTTAAATAGATTTAGATTTGCATAGTATAAATATAATTTTAAAACAGCAAAATATTATTCCAAACTATAAATTTAAAAAATTTATTTTGAAATGTGAGTAGTTTTAATGAAATTGCTTATGTTTATTTATTATTTTAAGGACTGATAATTTAAATTTAATTTCTAGAGTATGATTATAGTAGTTTTTGAGGTTAAATTTATAATATTTAGAGATCCTGGCTCCGAATTTGCAGTTCTTTTAAAATTTGCAACTCTAAATCATAGATAAATAGGCATATTATCTGTGTTTTAAACCGAATCTATGAATAAATATGCAACTGCTGACTCCCGGCTCACTTATCGGTCTTAAATTTTACTTCATAGGAATTAGATTTACCTAGTACTAAAAATTTCATTATTTCGATCCTTTTAAGCTTATAAATGGGATATAGAAAATCGATAGAGTCAGACTAATGTTTCCAATTGGTAATATTTTGGCACCAAATATAAGAATCTTGTTCATCCTTATGAGTTAATTACAGTATTAATCCAAAATTAATGGGGGAATATTTCATATTATTTGTGTAAAACTTATTCTAATTCCAAATCCATTCAACTCCGTGCGTAAATGCAACTTTACTAAATCCTGGCTCAATTAAATCTAATTACATTATTTTGATGATTCTAAACTCATTAATTGGGGATATGAGTAATTGATACAGTCTGTATGAAGTTTTCTATCCTTTTCTGTTCGGCAACTAACCTATAAATACATCCATCATCTTATTAATTAATTATACTATTATTTAAATGCACGGACACAATACTGTCTAATATAATATTAATCAATTAATCATCATTCAACCCTTTGATCCTCTCTCTCTCTTTCTTAATTCTCTATTAAGATTTACGTTATATATTTTGTACATCTTTTACAAAAAAAAAAAAAAAAGTTAAAAAAAAAAGACTTTTAACTTTAAACAGATAAAATGTTCGATCTAAACTATACTTTTGATAAATTTTTTTGTAATTTTCTTGTGGAAAAACTTGTGGTTCACTCCAGATATTAGTAGAACTCATTGTCAAATATATTGTCTCTTAAAGTTGCGTCACTAGCCTCCAATTTTTTTAGGATATATATTGCTGTGTTAATAAATGTTGGGGCTAAGCTTCCCCAAATAATGAAAGCTAGCAACGTCCCTGCCCAAGAGGATTTAGACAATTTTCAAATTCCTACTCATTAGTATTTCCTAACTATTGTTCATTTCAATTCATCTTGTTTGTCTTAAATCCTCATTTTCCATTTAGCAATTTATTTTATTAGATTGATACATTAATTTTATATGCGTATTGTCGATCTTAAGTATTGAATTATATAATTATTTGTATGATTTTTTTTTAAATTCCATGATATTCAATGATCCTCTTATAAAAGAGTATAGTTTTAGAGCGTTTTCACGTGACGTCACAGTTTTGAAGTCCTTTTTGGGGGTTAAATAACCAAGTTTTATTATAATAAAACCCTTTTTTCATTAACATAACGGAAAATAGTGAACTATTGGTTGTCGTAATGGGCCCAACAAATAGAAATAATTAATATGTTATGCCGAACATGATTTGTTTCTTTATATATATATATGTATACTTTAAAATGTATTAAAAATATGTAAAAAAAATATTACATCTATTTTTTTTTTTTGTTGAAGATTAATTATTACCTTGGAAATAATAAAATATTTTTTCCTATCCTACTTTTTATGTCCCTTATCGATTTAAAAAAAAGGTACATATCTAGCCATTTTAAGAGATTTTCAGTACATATTACTTTGATTTAATTTAAATATCACTGTTTATCATTGGCATCAAGATATATTCAATGACAAATGAAGTTTTTATTTATTCATTTAGCTATTTTATGAAGTTTTATCAAGGTTTATTGAAAATTTGTTTATTTTGTGGAGTCAAAACATTAACATAGATCCCCCAAAATGACGTATCATTCAATTATAATGTGAGTGAAAACGTTTTCTATGCCTAATCAATTATATTTTTGTTGTTGTTGAAAATTTCTCAAATTTGTGGCTTTAAATCGTGTTTAGTGTGAGCGGAATTGAATGAATTATTGAGATCCGGGCCATGATTGAATTAGGAATAGAAAGAGAGAGAGTGAGAGAAAAGAAGAAGGGCTGTACTGGCCTGCTTATTTCCCCCCCCCCAACTTCTTTTTTGTAGCTGAATGAAACTTGGCGTTTTTCTTGGGTTTCTTTCTTTATAGTTTTCTTTTTTTTAATTCATTGTTTATCTCTTTGATATTTATTAATGATTTCCCTTTGAATCGAAGGTTGTTCAGTATTTAATTAAATCAGGAGCGTACCTTGGGGCTCGAAATATCTCTGCTAATACCCCCCTTGATGTAGCAGCTCATCCCGAGAATCGCTGTCGTAATCCTCAGCTCCAAGAAACAATCGAGTATCTCAACTCCATTGGTACATCTGAAGCTGTTGATTCCAAGGATCTGGAGTCTTCCTTCTCAGACTCTTCTTCGGACACTTCTTCTTGTGAGGATCCTGATGAAGAGGCCATCAAGTTTCTAGGCCTTGAATACACGAAAAGAGAGATGAAAAAAGCCCTGGTTAGTAAATCCGCCAATCTGACAAGTTGCAGTGATAAGTTCGTGAATCCCTCTTCTCGCGTGACTGTTCGTCTTCAGCCTCCTCTTGAACCCAGCAACCCATCCATTAAGACACGCTTAACCTACGGTATGGAAGATACCCATGCTCAAAGTACGTCGAGTACAACGACAGCTGCTCCCAAAGAAGATATCTACGAATTCAAGTCTAGTTCCAAAGAAGCCACTCCTGTTCGATCATCTCAAAGTCCGGAACCCAAACATGAAGCTGAAAATAAAGTAACGGAGGATAAACCTGATAAAAGACCTCTAGATGAGGGTTTAGAGGAGGATCCTAAGCGAAAAAAGCAAAAGAAAGATGAGCTCTCCAAGGGACGAGGATCTCGAGGTAGTTCAATGGAAAAAGGACCCATTTGTCCAAAAACTGCAAAAACAAGGGTTTCTAATAATGAACAGCAATCACAAGCTATGAGTGGAAGTCCAAAGAAACCTGAATCAGATTCCGATGATGACAATTCCAAAAAGTCTACAGACTCCTCAGGCTTGAAAGTTCCTCCTTTGAAAATAGTTCTATCTGCTGGTAACAATAGTGGGAATGCAACACCTCCTAGTAGTGGAGTCGAAAATAATTCGAGAAATGAAACTCCTACGATTTCAAATAGTATTAATCAAAATCCTTCCACGTCAGGAATTGAAAATAACTCAAAAAAACTTAGTGCATCGCTAGGACGCTATGTTAATAAGGAGGATAACAATTCCTTCTCTAATAATGAAGAGGGTAGGTCGGAAGAAGCAAACGATGGTGACAGTGGTGGAACTAATGAAAAAGGTGGAAGAATGACGAGAAGTAAAGCACATCAAGGAACTCCTGGGCCTGACGGATTTGGAGACAGTCAAGGTAATATAATTATATTTCAGTAAATCATATTTTAAAAAATATGACGTCCATCACTTTCTTATTTTTCAGGGGCTAGTTCATCATCAGACCAAACAGCGACAGATTCATCCGACAATCGGGATCATAAAAATCCTTCATCTGATTATTCATTCAAAAAAAGGAAATTACGATCTCAAGTGGAAGATAATGTAAACTCGAATTCATCCTCTATATTTACTCGAGGTGGAAATGGTGGAAATAATGGTTCTAGCAATGGGAATGGCTGTAGTAATCTAAATGGTAATAATAGTAATGGAGGAAACCCAAATGGAAATTTGGGTTGTGGAGGGAATGGTAATAATTCAGCCATTGAACCTATGAATGACATTGAAAAATATCTTCACATTCGAAAGCAAATTGAACAGAGACGGAAAAACTTATTTCCAGTTCAACCCAAACCGCCTCAAGTATGTTTTTTATTTAGTTAATCTATTGTATAATTACGTATGAATATTTTTAATTCGTTTTAAATAGGGATTTAAAGATTATTTGATGAATAGAAAGTCATATCTATTACAAGAGAATGCGAGTGAAAGACTGCGTCAAATACCACTTATACAGCCTCCACCTTCATTAGAAGGTGCTATGGTCGAGTTGTTTAAAGAGCAGGAGGAAGCTCGTCGTAAACTTCGTATGAAACATGTCGTCGAAAAGGAAAAACTAGTTTTATCTGTCGAACAGGTAATTTATCATTTATTTATAATCCGTTTGAAATATTGTTACTCTCAAATCACATAGGAAATATTAAGGGTACATGGACGTGCAGCTCGAGCACTTGCCAATCAATCTCTTCCATATAGTCTTTGTACAATTCTCAGGGACGAAGAGATATACACACCAATTGATCCCCAACAAGAAGAAAAAAATAGGGATATTCGATCGCGGTATAATGGGCGACTTTTCTTATCCTGGCTTCAAGATGTAGATGATAAGTGGGAACGTATTAAGGAGCAAATGGTGTTAAGGCACCATAACGAGGCTGAGTCCTTGAATGCGGTTCAAAAAATGGATTGGGAATGGAAATTAAAGGAAATATCCGATAATCCCTCTTCTTTCAATGACTCAATTAAACCACAAATTGATGATCTACTCATTCCTATGGTACATGTTTCTGATGAGTTCGATTTAACGGATTGTAGAAATTGAGCAAGTACCGGTTATTGTCATAAATATAAATGTTTACCTATTTCTATTGACTGTTAAATATGATTTATGTTATGTTGATTTGTATTAATTTTGTAGCAAGTCCTGTAATTAAATGAATTATTTTACACCATTTGTGAGTTTAATCTATTTTGATTATTATATATTTTACGAAGTAAACTGTATCAATATATTTATATTGTGTGCCAAAATTTATTTATGAATATTACTTTTACAATGAATTATTAAACTAGATTCATGGGAGTGAGGATTTTCCTTAGTTTGAATATCACACAAATAGTGATTAATTTAGTCAGGGTATTTTGTATTGTAGTTATGCTCAGCAGGATAAGCCCTTTATAGAAATAATCAAAATATTTACTTCGTTGGTTCATTAAATGATAATTGAAAGCATTATGTAAACAAAAAAAACTCAATTTCGTAGGTTAATAATGTATCCATTTATAGTATGTGATCAATTTATCATACATATTCTGTGCGGCGGAGTAAATCTATTTTTGAGAGGTAACAAAGAACAGAGAACATATTAGGCCGGTGTGCATACGCTCCGGTAAACTTGTTTTTGCCTTCGCTCACATTCTCTGTTAACATCAAATGTTGCTACTTGTGCTCACTCTCAAGAAACTTAATAAAATATATTCATACTGAAACTAGTATTGGAAGAAACACACTTGAAGGGTAACAACAATGGCTTCAACCCATCTTTTAAAGTCTAGATTCCTTTTGGTAAGTGGTCTTGTGACTTTTATATAATAGTTAGAAATCATTTTCTTCTTTATGTAACAAGTTTTGACTTCTCGTGCATTTTGCTTTCTAATTTTCGTCATTTCCTACGCATTTAATTCCTTATCTATTATTTCGATGTTTTATATGTTCCTTTTATATTTTAATTTATATAAATTTTGGCGAGATTGATTTCTCCAACAGTTTATTTATTAGGTTTTATTAATGCTTTACCAATTATATCTATCAATAATGTGAGCTTCTAAGGCTGGGGTGACCAAATTTTGTATACATTACTCCAATTAAATAATACACTGGCTCAAATTCACCATTTAATCTTTATATTGTCATTTCCTTTTAAAAATATGCATAAGGAGCATATTTAATATGAATTTACATTTAAAAAAGATTGGGTTTACAGAAATAACTCATCAATAATGAGGTTACATTAGGGCAATTGACTTATGTTCTATAAATTGCCCATTTCTGCTCAACGTTTGTCGTTGATTACGTTGCAATTATTATTACTAAGGATCTATATAAAGTATAAACTAGCAAATATTTGAATTATCACAATATTTAAAAGATTCTGATAAATAATTATAAATTATTAAGTTAATTTCATTAAAAGTTTTATTTATCTTTGGGGGAGTAAGTTTTTCTTTTATTAAAATAAATACATAAATTCAAAATTTCACTGTTTCATTTATTGATTAATATTTTTATGTATTCGTCCTTTTTAATTTGATTGAAAATGGTAAGTACCCACTCATTACATAAAAAGATACTAAAAATGATATATAATCACTTTTGGTGGAAAGAATTGCAAGTAACTTTTTGATAGTATTTGAATAAATATTATTATTAATTATTAAGGTTATATCTTAATTATTTGATTTTTATGTATTTAAAAAAATGGCAGGTTTCAGGTATAGATTTTCATCAACAGTTTTCTCGATCTTTCATACAAAATAAACTTGTTTTTCATTTTTGTTGTCAACTGACTATATTATAGATATTTTGTTATTTGTTCCTAGTTATGAAATCACGTTTTTAGACTATACATCATATTGTGAAGTACAATTGAGGTTTTTTTTTGATAAAATTTAACTTTTATAGAAGTATTATTTTGACAATGTATTTGTATATATATTTTTGGATGCGGAGTATTATTTATTTATTTCTTTTAATAGGATCAATTATATCATTATCGTAACTTTAGTTTTGGAGGATGTAATATCCCTTCTAAGACCCAAAATTTTATCAATGGTAAATTTATTGACTCTTCGACCTCAAAGTGGATTGATGTTCATGATCCAGCTAATAATGAAATTGTTACTCGTGTGCCGCAGTCAACCAATACTGAAATGGAAAATGCAGTCGAAAGTGCAAAGGCAGCTTTTAAAACTTGGTCAAAAACATCTCCATTGTCAAGACAACAAGTTATGTTTAAATATCAAGCATTAATTAAAGAAAATATGGTAATTTTAATAACATTTTTTAATTTTTGATTGGATCATTACTTTTAATAATTATAGTCAGAAATTGCTAAACTTATAACTAGAGAACAAGGGAAAACACATTCTGATGCTGAGGGAGATGTTCTCAGAGGCTTACAAGTGGTTGAGCAGTGCTGTGCGAATACTAATCTTTTAATGGGAGAAAATCTTCCTGGAATAACAAAAGTTTGAATAGTTTATTAATGAGTTTCTCTCTCATATTTATGTTAAAATTATTATTTATTTAGGACATGGATCTCATTTCTTATCATACTCCATTAGGTATTTGTGCTGGAATTGCCCCTTTTAATTTTCCAGCTATGATCCCACTTTGGATGTTTCCTATGGCTACTATCTGTGGAAACACTTATATAATCAAACCATCTGAAAGAGATCCTACTGCATGTATGGCTCTCGTTGAGTTGTTGAAGGAGGCGGGAATGCCTGACGGCGTAGTCAATATTATTCATGGACAGCATGATGCTGTCAACTTCATCTGTGATCATCCAGATATTCGTGCAATTTCTTTTGTCGGTAAGCTTAAAAAAAAGTTAGTATTGGTTTACATTACGAAATGATATTTTATTTATGAAGGTGGAGATGCTGCCGGTAAGCATATTTATAATCGGGGATCTGCGAATGGAAAACGTGTTCAGTGTAACATGGGAGCTAAAAATCACGGTGTCATATGTCCTGATGCAAATAAAGAATATACAATCAATCAACTAGTAGGCTCTGCTTTTGGTGCAGCTGGACAAAGATGTATGGCACTTACAACTGCAGTTCTTGTAGGAAATGCGCAATCTTGGATTCATGATATTAAAGAAAAGGCCTCCAAACTTGTCGTAAGTGCTGGAAGCGATCCTGGAGCGGACTTTGGACCTGTTATTTCTCCAGAATCCAAACAAAGAATTAATGATCTCATTCAGTCAGCTTCTAATGATGGAGCTGATATTATTTTGGACGGTCGTAATATTACAGTTGATAAGTACCCTAACGGAAATTTTGTTGGACCTACTATCATTTCCAATATGACTGAGAATATGGAGGCTTATAAGGAGGAAATCTTTGGCCCTGTTCTTTGCGTCATCAATGTTGAAACGCTTGATGACGCTATTGAGCTTATCAATAAAAATAGATATGGTATATTCACCAGATGAATATTTTTTTTTATTGGACATATAAATACTATGATAATACTTTCTGTTAAAATTATAATTTAATTTATGTTACGTCTTGCAGGTAATGGAACTGCTATTTTTACAAACAACGGAGCCACTGCAAGAAAATTTACACAAGACATTGATGTTGGGCAAGTTGGTGTTAATGTTCCCATTCCTGTTCCTTTACCTATGATGTCATTTACGGGTTCCAGAGGCTCTTTCCTCGGTGATTCACACTTTTATGGAAAACAGGTTAGTTGGAAATTTATTCAGTAAAGGTAAATTTTTATGATTATCCTTAGGCTATCGGGTTCTTTACACAAACCAAAACTGTTACTCAACTCTGGAGACAAGCTGATGCTACCGTAGATTCCAAAGTTACAACCTCAATGCCTGTTCAAAACTAAAAGTCATTCGCTAAAAAATATTTTTATAAAAAAAGTTATTTATTTTTTTAATATGAAAATTTAGTAAATCAAAAATTGCATTTTAATTTTTTAAAGGAATCCAAGAAAAGATTATTTAATATTTAATTGATTGCTTAAAATATAATTTAATAATAACTATAATTATTATAATTGATATCACTACAAACCAGTAGCGAATGATTAATTAGATATTGGAGTGATGGGATCTCAAGAAACCAATCAAAATGTATTTCCTTTTAGAAGCCCGTATGTGAATCCCTAGATTTGGGTTCTCTGTTCATCTTGGGCTTTAGCCCGAAATTTGAGGGACATTTCTCTTTATATCCACTTTCACTTATATTTCACTTGGGTTCTCTAACTGAAAATAATGGTGTGACAAAAACACTTTATTAATCCCCTTTTCCGCCCCAAATTTATAAGCATCGAGTTAACATTTATTGCCTAACGTATCGATATAACTTTAAACAGATTAAGTAGTTCTGGATTATAAAGTTCTTACTTTATCGTTGTCTTTCTTTTACAAAAATTTCAAAGATATATGCTTAGATTTAAAGATGTTTTTCTTGGGATCCATACCTTTTGTTTAAAACAATACCTATAAAACACAAAAATAGAGCGAAGGCTTAAATCACAATTTTACTATTGTTTAAATCCGTTAAACAGCAGCGTCAATTAGCGGCATGTGACCAAACCACAAATTGTATTTTGTTTATTAAAGATCTAAGGAGTCTCATGTCAGAGCTTGAAGTTGTATTGGAGCTAAGATGCAAATTTTTCTAGCCATTTATTGTCGAACTTCAAATAGTCGAGTAATGAGGTGGTAGAGTTCCCGAGTTCTATTGTATCTTTAAAAGTAAGACTTATTTAACGTGCATTTAAGTTAAAGGTAGTGTATGTTTCTACTTCCTTTCAAAATCAAATTTTATTTATTATCCTTTAAAGTTAGGAAATTATACGCCCTTAATCTCAATTTTACTTACATACTTGTAAGCGATTTAACTAGTTCAGAAGTTTGATGAACTTGATACGAAGATGATATATGGTCACAGTCAGAAGCCATTGAATTTTGAGGGGTTAAAAAATGTAATATCGACCATAATTTTGTAACAAAATGAGATACATTACTCAATTTTATTTTAGGGCTACTCTACTCTACTGTGTGGCAATTCTTGTCTGAATTGATTTTGTAGCATTCCAATAAATTGTATCAAGTAGATGCTATTTTTTCAGAGTGAATCAAATTATATTTTGACTCACTCGTGTTGATTTTCACTCTTACCTTGTTAGAAGTTTCAATTTTTATAGAGGCATATACATCAATTATTACTTAGAAACTAACATACAAAGTAGTATTGAATAATTAATTTATTTATATGCATGTATATTTTACATTTCTTCTTTAAATAAAAGATTTTTTAGATATACAGTTTGAATGAAGTTAAACATATCCCAAGTTATTAAAAATATGGAATGTCACAACCAAAATTATCCTAGATTAAAAACAACAAGTCATGTTCATCATAAATAAATATATATATAATATGTAAGCTGATATCTCTTGGATAATAATTATTCAATATATCATTTATGATAAAACAGTAAATGAGCTAATTAATTATATTATCAAATTTTTTTATACAACAGAGATCTTTAGCATTTCTCACAAAACCAAAATGACATCAATACAAATTGAAGAACACAACTAATGTTAAAATTTTGAGTTTATAACAAATAAAAAATGGGACATACACTTAGAATATAATTATTATTGATCTCTGTTTGAATTTTAACAACAATAGAATATCTAAAAAAATAAACTTATACTTCTGAGGAATTTTAATTTAAGAAAAAAATTGTTTTAATGCAGGTAAGTAATAATGGGTAAATTGTAGGTGTTTGCTCATAAGTGATACTTTCCCTTTCAATCTCGAAATTTGAGACAGCGACAGCGGATAATTGAAATTCAAATATTGCAACCTTTTAATTTTAAGGAAATAACTTCGCAAAGCGAAAAATATATTATTTTACTTTGCACTTTGAAGAATCATGAAAGTAAATGAAAGAACTCATTATGTGAAAGAGGTTGTGAGTTCGTTTCTTATGAGATATACCGGGAGAGAGGACTTGGAGTCGATCTGTGGACTAAGGATTAAGCCCGAAGGAGATTACGTGTCATTAATTAAAATATTATCACTTTTCTTGTATTTACAATGAACCATAACAGTATAATTACAGGATGAAGGTAATAGGTATTGCGGAGAGGATGCCATCAATCCATTAACTCCTGAAACAGAAAATTACTATGAACATATATAAATAGACATACCGAACAAACTTCAATGATTATCTAATCCTACGGGGGAAACTTTTTCGAGCAATTGTGATCGATTGAGTCCAGATCCCTCTCCTCCTATTCCAATAATATATTCTTCGCTTTCCCAAATTATTTAATTAAAACTAAAGGGTTGCGATAATTGAATTTCAACTATCCGCTGTCTCCAATTTTGAGATAGAAAGAGAAAGTATGTGGGCAAACTTATATAATGTACCCGGCCGTAATAATTATAGTTATTGTATTTTGAAGCAATATTGAGGAAAATAAAAAGGGGCTACTATTTTATATATTTAAATATAGGTGTATGTAAATAGTATTTTGTGAAAGCTTTGAGAAAAAAATGACAAACTAGACTTTATCATTAGAAGATCCTAAAATAAAATATAACTTGAGTTATTCAATAATGAATTATTTCCATGGAATATACGGGTGATATTGAATACTATTTAAGGAATGAGTATCTAGTCTTGTATCGTTTGATTTTCTAAGCGTTCTTGAAGTTGCTTAAGAATATGCTTGCCTGCTTTAGCAGTTAAGGTTTCATTACTTTTTGCTATCCACGCTCGGAGACAATTAGCTACTTGATGATGACCAAACTGCTCTGCATTATTTAATGGAGTACATCCCCACCTAACATATTTAAATAATAAGTATTTATTTTGAGGTAATGTAATTAACTGTCTGACCTGTCAGCTGGCTCTGGATTGACCTCACATGCTGTTATTAAAAATTTTACACATTCTAAATGCCCTTCCGTTGCGGCAATATGAAGTGGAGTTCGTCCATCAAAATCACTTGAATTCATGTTATGACTTAGAAACATGTGTCGCTTGAGACTATTGAGATCTCCATTGAAAGCGGAGTATAAAAGACTCACTATCGTATCACCTTTCGTATCTTGAATTCTTCTCCTAGGATCAATTTTATTAGTTGAATATTGGGTTGAATGGTCATAGCGATGGAAGTTGAAAGTTTTAACTAGTTCTTCACAAAATGATAAGCCTCGACAAGAGTTTCCAAACTCATCTAACCTTGGAGAATATATGCAAATACCCATGGTATTTGGAAGAACCATCATCATAGATCCAGCAACACTGGATTTTCCTGGAAGCCCTATCTGCAAAATATTATATGTAATTATTAAGAAAGAGTATCGAGTTTTTGAAAATTTATTTACTTTGAAGGCAAATTTCCCGGAAAATTCATAAAAACCACACGAGTGAAGCAGAGAGCACACATTTCTAACTGCACTATTTTCCAATACTTTTTCCCTAGTTATCGGACATGCACCTCCATTTGCTAATGTTGCACCAATTACAGCCATAGTTTCACAATTAGCTTCCATTGAACAACACTTTAAATGTATTTACTTAAATCAATAAAAATATATAACTATTCAAAAGTTCACCTGAAACCAAAAGTCAAGGCAGTCCTTGAGATTAAACCCCTTTGGAAAACATTTATGCTCCTTCATGTAATAGGCCAAAGCATAGTTCCGATCTGAAATTTCTCGCTCCGCTAGAAATACAGAATTGTTAAAACCAATGTATTCTCCACCACCCATTCTCTAGTAAAATCATAAAATTATTCATTCTATTAAAAAAATCATTGATTGCTCAGGATAATTATAATTATGACATATAATAAATAAATAATTAGTAAAAAAATCAAGAAAGGAGCATATCACATCATTAAAGTGATTAACAGCAAATATTTGACATCTGCTGAGAGATGGTTCAAACATCGTTTAATAATCTCAGGAACGTTGGAGGTAGGGTACAAATTCTTTAGACCAGAGGAGTATCTACCCGTCTTGACTCAATCAAGACTACTAAACATCTCTTATGGAGCTACTGGCTTTTAAGAGAAACTTATGAGCGGATCTCGTATGAAGTGTCCGATAATTTTGGGGCAACAAATGATGGAGATGAATTTAGAACACTATTGTGGGAAGAGGGAAGGCAAGGTTAACGTCATTATTGACATAAGTCAGCATATAATATATGCAAATAGGTATCCCAAGCTGGCCAAAAAAGTACAAAAAAACCAGGATTTCGGCAAAATTTACAGATCGATTTGGACAAACTTGCTATGAAGATTATATATAATTGCAGTAATGACCATTTAGTTTTGAAACATGCATAATCGACCATAACTTTGGAACAAATTGAGATACATAACTCAATTAGATTTTAGGCCGAGATTGTACACTCTACCAAGTGTCCATTCCAGTTGTATTTGTTTTTATTAGGGGACTTAATATTATTTTCTATGAATAAAGTGACATTAATGGTATTGAAAGTCATAATGAAAACTATATGTTGTTCTACTTCGTCATACAAAATATTTATTGATAAACTTATTGAATATGTTATAACAAACATAATTTAAGTTAGTTTATATCAACCTTTAATTAATTAATATAGTAAATGACAAATATTTTGTTCGTACTAGTCCTTGTTAAAAAACAACAACTCATGGCGTGTATACTTAATTTTACCAAGATTTGTATACAAATGACTATAAACTCGAATACAAGAACTAAATACCTACTATCAACACGTATTCATAATAATTTTTTTTTTTAATGTATATTTTTTTACCTTCAAATATGTAGAAATGAAGTCAAATTTTTCTGCAAAAGACATTTCTGGCTTGACAAGCGTTTGAAGAAGAGAGTTTATAACTATTGCCCCAGAATTAACAAAGGGATTGTGCGGTCTATCTGAAATAAAAATCCTCTGGTTGTGTTTAATTAAATAAAAAATAATTAAAATAATACTTACTATTAGTATCTAATTCCAAATCATTTGACTTTTGACCGGAAGGCTCTACTCCAACATATTGGTGAACCGTCTCTTGTCCCAATTCATTTAAGGCTATCCCATAATTAAGGGGTTTACTAGAAAAGGGAAAAAGTAAAGTAATCCACAGTTTCATTAAATTTCTTCTAAACTCACCAACAGGACTGCATGGTAAAAGGATGAGTGCAGTTACCCAATGAATATCTTTGCCCATCAACGGTACATATTGATATTCCAAACATTTCAGGATCCTCTCTTGCTAGGAGTGAAATGTAATCTGCAACCTGATTTAGTTAATCGTTCAAAATAAGTGGCATTCATTTGTGAAAAATAAAAGATTTTTTTAGTGTATTGATAAGGACTTACTTTTCCATTTTTATTTTTTTCCACGGTTTCATAAATATCATCAATTTTTTTGGTGAAGGCTAGCCAGTCGGGAATAATGAATTGATGGCGCAATGCTCGGGATATTAAGACTATGTTTTTATATATAATACTAACAAATAAAGAATATTACTAAAAATGGAAATCCGGATTATAAATGTAGAGCTACGCACTGCTTAAATTCTTTTCTACCAAGTAAAATCTCCTCAAAATTACTTCTATTGCTTTGTCCTAAACGTCGTTGATGCTTTTCCAAATTCTGAATCATATCTTTTAACCTTGGATCCGTTCTCCTTAGTCCAGTATTTTCAAGCGCCTAAATGGATTGGAATCAATTACCTTTTATATATATATTGGCAGGGGCGTTGTTAGCTTTCCATCATTGAGGGGAGGGGGAATGAGTAGTTCCAAAAATGATTAACATTGTAATATTTGTTATATAGATGGGTTTACTATATATTTTGTGTACAAGTTACAACAAAAAATGAAATGAGTAATTTTGAACGATGGATTTTCATTACTTAAGATGATGATAATGCAATAATTGCAATCTCTATGTTGTAATTTTTGACAGCTTTAATACAAATTACTACAACATAATTAATATGTAGCACATTGTATTAGTCCTAAATACATAATAGCCATATAATTTTAATAGATTAAGATTAAATGATAATATCAATTAATGTACAATGTGCTTATACAAGTTGCAACTTATGCTGACATTGAAACTTGTACACAATATATAAATGATAAAAAGGAAGAGGCTAGCGACAGCACTGTATTTACTTTAAGAAATTCAGATATAGAAATAGAGTCAATGGATCCGTTTTCCTCATTACGGAAGACTTCAAAGAGCATGTCCTCGATGGTGTTGAAGTTTGCGTGTTGTTTCCCATATCTGTCAAATTTAGAAGAGGGTTTTGAACATTTGGGACTATAGAAATGAAAACCACTGCTTACCCGTCATCAAGGAATACATTATATTGATATTGACTTTGAGACGTGCTGTTATCACTCATATCTGGCAGTGGAGAACACATTGTAGTTATCCAAGTCAGCTGAAAGGGAAATATAGCGGGTAAATCAGTTTAAAGCTGGCCGGGAGTATACCACCTATGCTTTCACTTTTCGAAAAAGACACCTAAGTTATATAATTACGAGATTAATTATTACATTTGTATTTCAAGAAATTAGGAAGAATAAATTTTGTTGAATGAAGGAAGACACTGAATTTGAGAAAGGCAAGGAAGAAGAAAGTCCATGACGTAAAAACACAGAGCTACCACATACATAGCTCTCCCCGACTGAAATAAAACTTCAGGGTCTTATGTTCTTATGCAAGCGCATTTTAAAATAAGTGTATGTAAGCATACAAATTGAATTTGACACTTATTAATAAGAATTAATTCATTGTTATCTATAGCATTTAAAGCTTTAAACTATGAAACAAAATGTATAGATGTATTTACATTAACAATATATTTAATGAAAAACATAAATCTAGAAAATGAATAATATATATTTCATCACTCATTAATAATTTGAAAAGTTTTTTTCCGCCACCTCCTTTCTCTTTCAAACTTCTAAAAGGAAACAAATCACAGGTTTTTAGTGTTGAAGTTATTTTTATTAGTGTATACATACTCTACCCAGAACTCCCTTGAAACACATTTTTGTGCATGATTGTACGTAATTAGGCATATTATGCGTTGTAATAATAAAGTCGGCCTTCTGAACACAAATCAATCAAAACCATCTATTCAGTGCTTTATTATTCTTCTAGGTTCTAAACATTGCTATTATGTTATATAATGTCTAAATAAAAGTTAATAAAATATTTATGCCCTCTAAAATGTCCATGATTAATGATGAATCAACTATTATACATAATATTTACTCAGTATTAGCATAGTATATTTCAAAGGATGATAAATATTTGAGAGTGTAAATATTTGCAAACCAACATATTCTATACACGTAGTTATACAGGGTCATAGCTAGCACCCTTTTGCCCCCTTAAAGTTTATAAAGTCCTCAATTTTTTTAAATCTTATTACGACTGGAATTTTACACTAAACCCATGGTTCTGTGAGAACTCCTGTACACACTTCACTGTACAAGGTTTCGGTACGGTATAAAAGTAAAAAAATATTTTTTAATATAATTAATGCAGTTTTTCAAGTCTTTCGATATTTTAATCTTTAGTAATTTCTTTTTTGTTCAAATAAATTATTCCTCAATATACTAAAATTTACTAAAACAAAAGTTGATTGAAAATATACACGGGTTATATAATATATAATTCATGAATTTATATATTTATATTTTAGCAAAAAGACGAGCTGCTCTATATTTTCTGGCAATGAACAAGACCAATTAGCAGTCACGATATAGTCAGCTGTCGAGAAAAAAAAAAATCTTACTTGGTGTTCCTGAAGTTGGAAAGTGTTGTTAAGGTAACTTAGAAGCATTTTGAAGTTTATTACATTATCCGTCTACCATAACACTGGGTTATTGTCAACTAGAATGCATTTTATGAATCATTATCTCATCACATTTTTTGGTTGCTACATGTACAGTACATAAGAACATAAATAGCACAACAATTTATACAAGAAATAATATTGTGGAGTTAATAATTTTTATGAAGAAGAACATCCCCCCCAATGATGAAAGCTAGCAATGTTCCTGTTCCTGTCAAGTATATTTCCATACTTTTTGAACTATTAATGGATTTACTAAATTTTTATGAGATCCTAATCGAAATAAATATGAAGTGCATTCAATAATTAAAACAATGTAATTATGATACTCACCTTAATGTAATTATATAAATCCTTACAAGATTATGACAGAATCAATTGCGTGTTCAAAACATCATAAAAATTAGTTTTTATATGTCAAACAAAAGGAACTTCGTTGTACTAAAACAAATTCATAATATTTGTTATGTTTTTTTAAGATTATGTACAATATACCCTCGGTCAACCTCTTAGCTTAGGCACAATTCCTTGCTCTTGAAATCCATATGTAGAATTATAAATAAATGCTTCAAAAGCTTTGCAAAATATCTATAACTCACCAAAATGGAATTATAAACGACTCTCCAGAGATTTCGTTCTACTTATACATACAGTTGTATATAGATACTTTCCAGTTCTGACAAAATCAAAGATACCTTGGTCATTCATATGCTCATAGTAGGGCATGGAGCCAAAAAAAAAAAAAAATCAACATCAAATATAGAAACTAAAAAATTTATTGTAGTATATCCCTTGAGAATATGTTCATACACATAACGTTCAAAATAAAACTTATTCTTTAATTTTCTTTTATTGAATGAATATATATTATGGCTAACTTTGTGATTAAAAATTAAACGAGCTGATAATCGAAGAAGCACTGTATCTGGATATGTGCCAACATGGCTCATGATCATTGCCTATCAGATTTTATTCTTTAGGATAAATTAATATTATTTACAAAATTAATAAGTATGATATTGCGTCGTTGACTAACTCTTTAAATTTCTTTATGACTCAATACATATTTTTATTTAGACAAATTAAATATTATTAAATAAAAGGTGTAGTAATTTATACTTTACAAGATTAGACGATAAAAAGGAAGGACATTAAAAGACTCGTCTCTTTAAAACGACGTTTTTGTGATCATTTCAGACAGTTTCCATATCAAGATAATCTACTTTGCTCCAAAAAAATATTAAAAAAAATGTTGTCCAACTTATTATACAAAACAAGATTAAAAATGAGATTGAGCTACTATCAAAAGTTTATTACTCTAATATGAAACCTCTTTTCTCATATATTAGAAGTTCTTGTAACAGAGGAATTGGTTCGATACGAAATAATGAAGGTCTACTCATCTCAGATGATGTTGGCATAGCTTCTTGCTTTAACACGTTTTTTTGCATCAGTATATCAACCGAAATTGAATCGAGTACTTGAGGGCCTATTGATATGAATCCTGGGGTCCCGTTCCTCTCTGAATGTTTTTTTCCTTCTCAAGATGTTTGTAGTGCAATTGTAAATAACAGTTGCTCTTTCTCCACAGGACCAGACAGAATTAACACCTTCTTCTTGAAAAGAGTTGTTAATAGTGTTGCCTTCCCTCTATCTATACTCTTTTATCTTTCTTTTCAAAAGGGATAGGTGCAAAATGAGTGGAAAATAGCCAAGGTAGTTCCCATCTTTAAGAAGGGAGATCCTCTTGATCCTTCTAATTATAGAACTGTATCCCTTACAAGCCATGTCGGTAAAATAATGGAGCAGATCATTAACTGGAAGATACAATCATTCCTTAAGAGTAATTAACTTATTTCTACTAGGCAACACGAATTCCATACTAATATTTCGTGTGTCTCGAATCTAATTTCTAATGTTATCGTCAGTCGTCGTAACTGTAACCTTGACTGTGTTGTTATATACTTTGATTTTAGCAAGGCCTTCGATAAAGTCCCTCACGGGGAACTTCTCTTTAAATTGTCCAACATTGGAATAAAAGGTCCGTTGTAACAGTGGCTTAGTTCCTGGCTGACGAATAGGATACCGAGTCTACTGATCAATTCCATTGTTTCTAAGCTTTGTGACGTTACTTCATCTGTTCTGCAAAGTAGTATACTTGAACCCACACTCTTTGACATTTACATTAACGACTTGGTTTTCAGGAGATACATTTTTATACGCAGATGTTACGAAAACCATCTGTTCTGATTTAAACTCTGTCAATGAAATCTATACCAAATTTATTAAGTGGAGTGTCACTTAGAGAATGTCTATAAATGAAAATAAATGTATCCTGCATATACACTACATTATAAGAAAGGCCATTCGAAACTTGGGGATTATTAAAAGAAGCTTCAAAACTCGTGACCCTTCGTTTACGGTAAAACTTTATCTCCTCTCGATTTTAATGTTCGGATCTGAAATATGGAATCCTTAAAGAAACGAATTTATTAAGTCCTTAGAAAAGGTGCAAACCAAGTTCGGGTCCTTTTTTCCACCATGGGGAGATAACGAGAACTAGGAATGCAAAATCAAAAGACTAAGCCTTATTACTTTGTCTCATAGACGTACTATTAAATATATAATTGCGCTTCACCCAAAATTTTAAATAATAAGACAAACCAATCTCTCCCACCTTGGATACTAAATAAATAAATACTATCTCTTCTTTATGTACAATATATTGTTCTTGATGAAGTTGATTTAAATCTTACTATAAAAACGGAATTAATTTTATTAAGCACATTGTATGTGGAAGTTTTATAAAATCGGAACTCGAAAATTGATATATTGTCCTAACACAAATTCGACTCTATACATGACTTAAAAACATGATAAATTAAAAAAAATTGACTCAAATTTAAGCCAACAAACTCATTACAGAAATTTACCTGAGATATTCTACCTCATATTCATATACATATAAATGTAAATAATTCAAAAATATTTTTCTATTTTTTGATTAATTAATCATATGCATGTGACATGCTTTAAACTCCCTGGAAATATTCAAATAGATATTTCGTATTTGGTTTTAGTATCGTTTTATCTTTGAGAACATAAATTTAGTATTCACATTATATATTCTTTACAAAGAACTATTTTATAATACAGCATAAAATTATGTGGCAACATAACTTCATTTTTCCAAAAGGCAATGAACCAAGATTTGTAAATGGTATTTTTTTTTGTTCAGAATGAAACATTTAAAGTTTTATTTACACAGTTTTGAAAACCGTATCAGACAAGTGACTCGTCTACTGGACTTAAAAAGACATATGAAAATCATTAGTAATTTTGAAAAACACCTTAGAGTTTCTAACCAGAAGTGGCTTAGGTACAGGGTTGCAACATCCTCACTTTTTACCAGTAAATCTAGAGCGAGTCCAGGGAATAGAAAGTGGTCTGTCTGTTAGAAGGAGACACCATCTCATATTTTTACTTTTGCCAAATGGTTTTACCCTTGTTGAGAGTGGTAGAAGACATAATAAGGCACCATTACGGAGTGAAAAAAAACCCAGATGGATTGGCTTGTCCTCACGTCTCCTCCTCTGAGGAGTGCCTAAAAATAGAGAACATTGTTTCTAAGGTCCAGGAAGTATTCTATATGGCGAAGCATACGAATAGAATTATTCCACTCGGAATCCGAAGATGTGTGTCCACTTTAATTAATATCATAAACTTCTTCTCAGTTGGACGCACACCACCAGCCACATAATATTTATTTTTATCTCTGAGAATTTTAAATTGGAGATTCCCTTGTTTGTGATCCTCTTTGAATGAGGGGGAGGGGAGAAGAAAAAAATATATATTGAAGTTGTGAAACTAGATCGTTGATCTCATTTGTTGTTAATAATAATAATAATTAATTATGTGCTAAAGTATCTTTTTTTATTAATTCATTCACAATATAATAAAAATTGTGGTGTAATATGTAATGTTCATTACATTAAAAGTATGAAATATATTTATTGTGACGTCACCCATTATCGATACAAGGAACTTTGATATTTTAATATCCAGTAATTATTTATTTTTTTGTTTCTCTTTAAAAAACTTTTCATAGAGAGGTTTTAGAGTGATACTTACAAAGATTAACCACTAATTTATTTTATCCTATAATTGTGGATTATTAAGTGATTAAACAAGTATCAATTTGGCATTATATATATATATATATAACCGGGAGTCCATTAAAATCTTAACATTTTGAATTTTAAACTTAATCAAGATATAACTTATTCATTAATATAATTTCAGCAAAATTAATACCATAAACAGATTGTGTATGAACTCTCTTGATAATTCATGTAGCCTCCCTTAGCGGCAATGATGGCTTCCAGGTGGCGGCGGAAGGTCTGGCACACGCTGCGAATGTAGTCTCTGTCATGGTGTCCCATTGCTGCCTGATAATGGATTTGAAGGCCTCAGTGTTTGGATGACGGACACAACAAGCGTTCCCCTCGACATGCGCTCAAAAGGTGTAGTCGAAGGGGTTAGCATCAGAGCGGAAGGGGGGGGGGTGAGTATTTGGGCCAGAAGGGAATGTTGTTGCCAACAACTCCTGAGCCTTTTTGAGGTGTGTGTAGGCGCACCATCCTACTGGAAAACTATATTTCCATAAGGATAGTTGTCCTGCACTAACGACAAAAGGTTTTCCTCCAAGTTTATCAAAGCATAAGTACCTGTTATTCTGTCTGTTCCTAACGGGGTCGACGGTCCAGGTAATTTCACCCTTGAAAATAATGATCCGTTTGGCTTTGGTCTTCTTGAGGTCCTTCAAAAGATTATTCTTCAACGGAGGTAATGTGTTGCTTTCATTGTTGGTGTCAAAAGTGGCATTTCTACCCTCCGGGGCTCTTTCAACCCACTTTATTGATAGCTCTCTAGACAGTCTAGCATAAACTCCCGATATCTCATGCCTGGGGCCTCATTGACTTGGAAAGATTGGGAAGGTCTATTTTCTTTAACTTTCCGTGTCTAGTTTGGCCTTTTTGACAGAGCCTTTCTTCCTTTCCTACGTTTGGACATGCTGACGGCATAGAAGGTAGTCCTGGACACGCCCTATTGCTTGGAGTGTGCGATTGGAAGTTTGTCGATCACGTTCAGCTGTAATTTTCTCGATTTTTTCGTAAGCTAAAGGGCTAATTGCTTTGTTTTTTATATAATTGTCTATGCTTTAATATATCGGAATATGAATTAATGTCTATCACTCAACCTTAATTATTTATTGAATTAGTAATTATTCAAATTTAAAGGGGCTACCCCGTGATTATATATTATTGTAATTTGTGACGAAATAATACAACTCCAAGAAGGATAATAGCCAATAAGGATGGATTGAGCTTTGTTTACTTAATTGTAGCTTGACCACCCCTTCTTGAACATTCATATAGTTATAATCCCCCCCTTCCGTTATGTAATTGTAATAGAAAAATAAATTAAAATGAGAAACCTCCTTCATAAGGTGGGAGACAAACCTGGAGATTCTTATCCGTTATATGTGCTACCAACTCTGCCTTAGGAAGGAATAAATAGCATCCGGGGTCATGAAAGTATAACAACTCTTAGGATTCCTTCAATATATCATCCACGTTATACTACTAGTTCTGGATTATATCTTCAGGAATCCAGGGAATTTTTATGGTATCATGACACCGGATGCAACCCAATCTTACCCAAGTTGGAGTTGGTAGTCCAGGTAAGAATAAATCCAGATTTGTGTTCCTAGCCAATGAAGAAGGTTTCTACTTCAAATTTATTTTTCCATTTTATATTGGTGAATGTCAAAGGGGTGGTTGTCAAGGATGGTTGCTTACTTATTTGTTTATTACTAGTGATGCCCAACAATGCACAAAATGGATCTAAATATGCGAATAAAAATGCAGAGAAACCCAAATGTGCAGAAAAAATCAGAAAAATTTCAAAAAGTAGAGAAAGGCCAAAAATGAAAATAAGTCAAGTAATAATGGGTTTATATTGTCTTAAATATTTCAATTAAATTGTATTTTTTTTATTTCAGCAAGCCCTTATTACACCAAATAATCATGTGAACCCTCAGTTGGTCCTCCGTTAGCCTGTTCCTTTTATTGATGAGAAGTTCATCGAAAATGCTAAAGACTGTCATAATCCACGCATGTCATGGGGCGCAGTTGAAGCTCGCTATGATGTTAAGGTTTTTTTGAGAATCTCCTCCAACTTGTGGGCAAACTTAGGGGTGGTCAGGCTTTCGGGGACCTTCTTAATGATGGCAAGGGGCAATTTTTCCTCAAGATGAGTGATGTTCATCCTTTAGGACCTTGTAAAGTATTAAACCAAGTAGCGCAAAGCGAACGTTAGCTTGAGGAAGTAGTATTGTCATAATTTTAATATTTTGTTTGCAAGATATCGGGTTTTCTATGACGTCAATCTGTTATTTATCTTACGTTTTAACATTTTTGAAAAAGAAAAGTTTTTTGACAAAGGGCCAAAAAGTATCTAATGCCCAATGCCGTTCCAACCATATCCTCTGAGTTTAAACCGGGACCTAATCATGACTATCAAGATATGCTTGAGAGGAGCATGGGGGTGTTGTTGAATCAAAGAGAAGGATGCAGTCCGTGATTAGGAACAGGCAGCAGGAGAGGAGCCCTGACAGCAGAGGTAAAGAAGGTCTTCAAGGCAACCCTCACCTACAAAAGAGATTCTTTGGATGCAAATGGGATGTTACTTGATGCCCCACAAACAAATAAGGGCATAAAGGATTTCCTAAGGAATAAGCCATACCAAAGAAACAGAGAGAAAATATAAGAGTCAAACCCTCCCAGGAGCCAGGAAGCCACTTTCATGCTCCTTATAAGCTATATAAGAGTCTGAGTGACTTAAAATTGTGGTCCAATTTTAGAGACTCGCGCTCTCCTATCCTCCGGGAATTCAATCCATATTTACAAATTCATACTGATGCTTCAACGTTCGGGTTCGTGATCTCTTTTTCGGACGAGAGGTTGGAGCAAGAAGAATTACCCATCCATATTCATCAAAGCATAACTTTTGCTCAAATTATTAGCAAATTTGCCTCTGCCATCTTTGAAGAATACAATTGTATACCTACGGAGATGAAATCAGGAGAGATGAAGGCAGTGCTTCAGCATTGCTATTGCATGCTGAGTTGTTTCATTGCACTTCAAAACATTGCTTATGTTATTGCTAAGGTCAAATTACTTCGTATCTCCTTAGATAAGGGAATTCTGACCTCCGTGTTTCCTTGAAATGGTCACTTGCTCCCATTGTCTGGCAAAATAACTTCTGGATCTTCGTTTTCGGTACCAATTTTCCTCATGGAATTTGATTGGTGGTGTACATGGAGTGTCACTTATAGGTGACTTATAAAGACTTTAAATGCACTCTTATACCAGGAGCTCACGATACATGATTTGAACGTATAATATTTTAAATAATTTCCGAATAAATAAAGTAAATAGTGATGAACGAGATATCCAAGTAATAAACACTAAAGGAACACACCATTAATAGCAAACTACTGAAGAAATCAGTTAAAATTGCCAATAATCGATATATTGTTCCAATCATTTTATATTATCATTGGAGATTAATTATGTTTACATCTAATAAATACTACATAGTTTGCGGATTTTTCATGAGAAGATCCTCTCCGATGGTGATACATTTGTGAAGTGGGTATCTTCCCATACATGAATCTAAAACTAAAGAGCAAATAAAAGCTTTACAGCAAACAAGTTGAAAAGGAAATAAAATCACCAACTCTAAATCAAAGACTAAAAATACTAAAGAAATTACAATAAAATGTAAAAATAATATTTTTCGATAGTTGGAGTTAGGGTTAAACACACACTCAAAGGGCTTAACTTTTCTAGATTTATTCCGCCCCTACACCTTAGCCCATAACCTAGCCCTATTACTAGCAAAGAAAAAGTACAACTCAAATTTTAATTCACATAAACATTAATATTAGGTAATATCCTCTTTTAGAACTTCAATGTAACACTCTATATAAGATATAATAACAGATAGCTTGCGCACCCTGTAGATATGTTGAATTAGTAGGAATATATAGGGTATGGAAGGAAGATTCTTTTAACTTGATTATCCATCTCAAGAGATGCTCTTATTAGTATTCCACGAGGGACAAAGGATGAAAATGCATTCAAAGGAAACTACCAGGCTTCATAAGAGATCAGCGTCGACTCCTTCCTGAGGAAGGAGATTTCAGGATCAAAATAATGAAAAGATCCTCTCACGATGAGTAAGGAATTTAAATATTTCAAATATAACTAGTATTTATTTTATTTGAATTTGTACAAATTCAAGGTATTATGTTCTTACAGGGTATGACGTCATTATAATGACATTGAAATCGGAAACAATATTAAGATAATTTTTTCTATTTGCTAGTACACTAACATAAAAAATAGTATCATTTGAAAAATACAAAATCCATGGATATACATATTTTATAAATAAGTCTTTTTTTTAAGTTAAACATTGAATATGTTTCCATTATAGATATAAGTTAAGATATTCCTTATCAGTATGAATGATGAATAAGTTATAAAAGACTCAAGTGCCGTTTTAAAAAAAATCAAGCTAAAAATGGAAATATGTCAAGTTTAGAACAAGATACAGAATCAATAAAAATCATTTTTCATCCGTTTTATTCATTATACTTCAATTTGGTGATTGCCTTGATTGTGACTCTGAACGATAATAGTACCAAATATCTATAATCTCAGATTTTTCTGAACCTGACGATCCATAATAAATCTGAGATCAGTTTTGGATCCTCTATTCAAAGATAAATGATACATATTCTTGGCTTCTTGTTATTTGTAGAAATTTTGTGTTAAAAAAATGCTATAATTGGAAATAGTTTTTTGTAAGAGTGTTAGGAAAAGGCGGGCAGGACATATGGTATTACTGAATTAAGAGCCTTGTTAATATCAGCTACCTGTCATATGATTTTGTGGGAGAAAATAAATTACTGTTATAAGGAGGAGAACCTTGTTCCTTTTAAAATAACACTATAATATGCTAGGTTAGCTCGGCATTGTCCAGAATATTAAGACATTAAAATCAATTTTTGAACTCCTCAGCTTCATATATATATATATATATATTATCGTTGCATGCTTTTATGTATACTTACACACTTTAGTTAAAAGATTTAGAGAATAAAAAACATTCAAGAACCTGTCATGGTCAAAAATCCTTTTTCTTCTCCACAACTTATATCCTTAACCAACGCATACAAAAATGCATACCAACACGAAGCGTGAATAGGTCTTAGAATTTTACGTTTTTAATTTTTTGTTTTATATACAGTATTCGTTTGTTAATCAAACAAAATTGTTTTTAGAAAAATGCTATTTTAAAGCCACCATGACCTTAAAGGCCTCAAAAATTGATACGATAACCGTTTCGGTAGTCTTAAAATTTTCATTTAATATATATATTAGAACAGGGAAAATATTACAATTACAGTTAAATAAATATTTGTGATAAACGTTGCAGTTTTATTTTCCTTGCACTCTACAAAAGTCCCATCCCTATTCCTTTTAATAAAGGGGTGTGAATGAGTGAGCATAATTTTGATAAGTAGTTACCTACCTTTATGGTGCCTTGAATCTTGATAACATATACCAAGTTGCAGTGAGCCCAAATAGACAAAATTAGTTGAGTGGATCCTTCGTCACTGCATTTTCGGAGCTAACAAGTAATAGTATTTTTAGGCAAGGATATTTATTCACTATATTAGCATATCCAGATCCAAGCATAATTTTGAACAATGACTTTGATTGCTGACAGCAGCAAATCCACGTCAATGGTGTGAGGTTTCTTGGTTTCCGCGATTCTCAGAGCCCCAAATATGAAGCTTCAATGGCTCATATTTTGCTGCTAGTATTTACCACCAAAATCAAGCCTGTTTTTTTTTTTGTTTTTTTTTTGATACAAATGCTTGGTTCTGAAAATACTGGACATTCATGTTTGAAAAGTTGGGATGTTTAGCATCAAAATGGGGTCTCATTTTGTTGCGCTTCATCGAGGGTGGTGCATCTTTGACATCAAAATTACTGAAAATTGAATGGACGAAACCAAAATACCACGTAATTGGCTGTTACAATATTCTAAATCATAAACACTATTTACATTTCCAGCTACCTGGCTAGTGTTTTCGCCATTGTCAAAGAAAAACTGAAAAATTATGCTGTCATTCATCTTTGACGCACAAAAATTCAAAGTAAAAAAATCACGAACCTTTCAACAAAGTTTATTTTAGTATGAAGTTTAATTTTTCTAACACCATCTAGCGTAAACTTATACATAGCCAGATACATATTACTATAGCCATCTCTTAATAAAAAAAAAGAGTTTAATTTATATAATATCTATTACATATTTAGATGGATCTTGGAATTTAGATAATGGAATGAATTAAGAGTGCAAAAGTTGTGAGTAGAGATTGAAGACTATTTTTCATAAAATTATGTTGTGTTGATTAGGATAATAAATAAACTTTTTTTAGTTATTCCCTCCCAAAAACAAACCTTACGGGTGCCCCTAAAGTATTAAGTCAAATGAAGATACAAAAAATCTTACTTAATTATAGAAAGTATGAGTTGTAATTCTAAATACCAAAGTTTTAATTAGATTTTATAGTCCATATGAACACCAATGAAGCATTTTTCACCGTGTTCTTTGACATTAAATTATAACGAGTGAAACATATACAGAGAAAAAAAACAAGCAAAATTTAAACTTCTTTAGCATAAAAAATCCATTATTTTTTTTTTTTACAAAATTGTAAATGAGTATAAAAGTGTTTAGTAAAATCTGGAATTTGTAATTGCTATATGAACATAAGAAAATAAAAACAAATAACCCCCACATACATATATGTAGCAAGGACATAAGCAGGAATTACTCCGTTTTCTAGCCTCAATTATACTCTGAAACCAACAATACACTTATAACTTCCCAAGAAATCTTTCACATTACTCCTTCTCGTTTATAACTAACACACCATTGTGGTTACACTTTATAATAAGATGTTTGCTCCTCACACGTTGTTACATTTATTCTATCACAAAACCTTTCCTCTGAAAAGAAACAAAAAAAAAGCCAAAAATTAGTTGATAGTTATCCAATTCTTTCCTAGTATGGAACATTTATTCAATGATTGTTGGGAATTCTTCACAGTTTGCAATAATGCAACCAGTCAACGCTCAGATCACTGATATGGGGGAGGGGGGTTAGAAACATCGACACAGCTGACAACAAAATACAGTGTACATTTTTATATTAGTTAGGTAACACCGTGACTCACGAAAAAATACAAAGCAGAAAGGCCACTTACGTCATTTCCTCAAGTGTTCACAGCTTAAAAAGAGCTAATTCTAATTCAAAAAAGGCCATTTGTACATTGCAAAGAATATTTTTTAATTTTGTTTAAACCCACCTGGGAAAACTCAAAATACCTCATCAGTAATTATGAGACTCAGAAAAATGTTATACCTTCCAAGATTAAAGGCAGATTATCACATCTATCGTACGTGTAAACGTCTAATTGCATATAAAGATATTTATATGTATAAAATATATCATTGATATATATACTCTAAGACCGTGCTTAAGAATGAAATCATAATAATAACAGCTTTAGAAAAATCAAAAAAATCACTCTTTAGAATGGGAACAACAACAAAATCGTACACTAAAAAACGCTTAGGATTAACAACCCTATTAATACTTCTACATTTATGTTTTAAAATAGAACATATGAACTTATACTTTATATTTATATACGTAAATGACTTCCAGACAATGGTAATTGAATATGAATATTATTTGAACATTTCTTTATCAGTATTTAGTTTTAGAAAAGGAGATAATTATTACAACTAGTGGTAATATGATAGCATTTGTAAATAATTTGATTGTAAGCTTCTTATATATTTGTTGAAAAATCAAAACTTTTTATACATATAAAATTAATGGGGTCCATATTGATTAATTTGATATATTGATTGAATCAATAATAGTTTTTTGGGATCTCACTTAGAGACGATATCTGGAGAAATATTAATCAATAAAGTCAAGAAAAAAATTGGATTATTAGAATAAAGATTTGGTCAAAATGATGGATTCAATGGAGACTCGATCTTATAATATTTCCCTTATATAAGTTAATGTAAGGAAATCTGGGAATATTGTGGTTAATGCCTAATTGTGAAGCTGTTTAAGCTCCTATTCAAAGTAGTAAGAAAACTAAAATATTAATCACTGAAATTTGTGGCGAAGATACATCATTTTCATAGGCTACCCAAACCTCTAATAGATCAAAATTTAAATCGTAGACTGAACTGTAAACTGTGGATATAAGTTTGAATCGTAGACCAATATTTTTATTTTAAAAAAGGTCATTTATAACAAGAATCAAGACCGATACATAGTGTAGACTGAATTTTATTACAAGATCGAAATTGGACCGAATTAGTTCAATCTAAATTTTTTTTAATAATCTCAGATTGATTTAGAGATTTTATCACTGAACTCCAACACTAGGAGTTATTAGTAGAACTGGGCAACTGGGTGAGTGTGAGGAGAGGACGGGAGGGAGACATATAATACTATTGATTAAAATTTATTTTCAAAAATCAAATGTATAGTATGCTATGATTTTGGAGGATAGAATATGAAGTGTTTCTGCTCTAGAAATGAGAATCTTCTATATTTAAAAAAACACTAGATTATTAGAAAAGGGATTATGAATTGCCAGAAAATGAAAAAATAGGAAAAAAGAGACGCGCAACAACCGTTTCTTTCTCTTTCTAATCCCAACGATGTTGGTTTGAAGAGTTTCCGACCTCCACGTAAAGATGGCAGCCTTCATAAATAAAAGCTACTGACATCTATCTAGCATCTGCTCACAAAAGTTTCAGCCATTTTTTACTCACAGTTGTTATGTAGCTGTCGTTTGAGTGAGTTGATGGGAGAGTTTTTCAAAAAATGTACAAAATTGAGTATCACTCTGTAGCTTAGTTTTGGCGCAATAAATCTGAGTTTAGGTACCGATTAATTACTCTGGATGAAACTTGGATACACGTTTAGACGCCCGAAATAAAAATACAGTCCAAACAGTGGAGTCCATAAATTTTCATAAAATGCAGAGCCTTCATGAACAATTATTTTAAGAAAAAAAAACTGAGTACTTTTTGGACGGATTTTAGTGATGGGCACATCGCTGAAAGAACTTTTCATACCACCCTTGTATTTATCCATACTTTTTGCCCAGCTTTAGCTCTTAGAAAGCTGTTTTTTTAATATTAATATTAACAACTTGCTCCAAGAAAGCATTTGGTGTATATTCATACCTTAGCACGAATAAGATTAAAGATTCTAAAATATTTTTTAATTAATGGTGACAAAAACATTTATTTTTTTGTATACATTTGAAGATAATATGTAGTAATTTCAAGTTCATATTTTTCTTCTCCGTTAGATGGCGTCACTCTATTGTCAACAAATATAAAAATATATACATACTCAAAAAGCTTACCACACAAAACGAATTTTTGATCCTAATAAATAAGCCAAAAATATATATATATATGAACATACATGGGGTTAAGTAAAAAGTTATGAGCTTTTTTCACTAGATGTTTTTGATACTTTTTTCCGTATCACTACGACCAAGGTGAAAAGGCGGAGCAGGTGGGCAAAAATAATTGTGCTGTTTATGGACTCAATACAGTATCGAATGCAACAGAAAAACGGTGGTTCCAACTTTTCTGTTCTGATAATAAAGAGGTCGAAGATGAGGTACGCTTTGGTAGGCCAATCATCGAAAATGTCTATTAAATAATAAAAATTGTCAATTTGGACCAGCATATGAGAACTTATTTTATTGCTCAATAGCTGAAGATTAGCCAGAAAATCGTTTGGAACCATTTGCATACTACTGGTCTTAAGAAGAAGCTCGATGTATGGGTGCCACACGAATTGACGCAAAATAACCTCTTGGATCGACATAATCGATCTATTTTTGAAGCGTATGGGGATTGACTATGGAAAATGGGTAACATACGAGAACAATAGCCGAAAAAGATCGTGTTAAAAAAGAAGAAAAAAAAATCAAAACAAAACAAAGATTAAGATATCCGAAGAATAATTAAAAATAAATGAATGTTTCAAGAAAAAGAGTCTTTTGATAGCAGAAGAACAAGTTTATCTCTTTAATAATTTCGACCTATTATTTTATATGGTGATTAGGTCCGTAAATACTTTCCTTATTGTTCAGGATGTAGTAAATGATGATCCAAATTTACCTTTACGACATTCATTCATCATTGTAGCACTAAGGAGTCTATTTATATTCGATCCGTCCAACTCCATCTGACCGAAGGGGAAAACAATATTTTTGTTCAACAACTATCATTTCAACATGGATTTAATTTTACTATGTTTGATAAAACAGGGAAAACACAAATCATTGATCAAATCTCATACTCTTTAGAAAACGGAACATTCCAGTGTATTTGTATGAATATATATTTTTTTTTTGATTAAGTATCCTAATTTAATTGTCTATCTAAAAAAATATGTATATTAGATTAATCATGCAAACATTATGTATTTTTTCTTGAATAATGTATCATTAATCATTTTGACTTCAAATATAATAAGATCATGCCTAGAATTGAGTGAAGCATACAAAAGCAAATTTAAAATTTTATAAACCTCATTAGCATATATTATAGCAATACACTTTTCTTGACATATTTGATTTTATAACATTTTAGTATGAGTGCTTAAATGAATACAAAATGATCATTGATTAACTATCGATAACCACACTTAGGAAGGGAAAACATTTAGTTTTAAGTTTAATAAAATGCAGTGACGTCATAAGTCTATCATTTAAAGTTAAGTAGAATTGGTTTCCAAAACTTGAAGTAACGTTTAATTACGAATTTCCCCCGTTCTTTTAAATTATGAGGCTTCATTATGCAACCATTAGCTAAAACAAACATAAAGAAGTTTAGTTTTCAACTCAGGTCTGAAAGGGTAAAAATGTCGGAGAAACAACAAAAAAGCAAAGTGTGTGCTACCACCTCCACACTGTTGTCAGTGCCGAGAAGACTTCAGGTACCGTTGGCATCTCCATCCAGACCATCCATCATATTCGCTTCGAGCTACTACCATGAAATTGTGGTACGCTATGAAAACTAAATATAGTTTAAACATATCACAAATTTGTTTTAAGTTCTCTTTTCTTGATTCCATAAAATCACGTTTTTCGTAATTAAGTCATGCTCCTGCATGTTTGGGTCCCTGCTCTGTACATGTAGTTATTCATATATAATTTGTTTTAATATGGAGACTATGATATATTTAGTTCTAGGATAATAGTTCTGGAAATAATTGCCTTGGAAAGAATTTATCTTGAGGTAAATTGCCCCTCATTTACCTAACATTTGCTTTTGAATAATACTTCTAATTAACTTCTTTTAACACAAACATTGATGTGGACAGATTGTCCTTTTGGGTCTAGGGGATATTTGATTCACAATACTGTATAGAAGTAAATTTTTCCTTACAATTTTACAAGGGGACTCTCCATCTATGAAAATTCCAATAAAATTATCTTAAATTTCTTTTGAATTACTGGGTTTAAAAACAATTGGCTATTTATATCAAAACGTATATTTATCACATAATTTACTGGCGACTCTGGCCGTATGTAGAGATGAAACTCTTCTGTATTATTTTTATGTTAAAAATAAACCGAAAATCCACATGGTAACTCTGAAAATTTGTAGAATTTTTTAGAGGGGAGTAGCTTAGCTGTTATGATGTTTTATTAGATCAGCAACAATCAACTGTTACAAGGGAGGGGAGGGAGAAGGAAATAAAAAACAGGACATTGGTAAGAATTCCTCCGATGTGGATTCTCAATTCTACTGGGAGTCCACCTAGGACTTACAATTATAACTCTACAACAAATCCCAAAGGTTACTCTCCGTCTTTTATGAGCAAACACGAATGTTCAATCAGGTATTGAATATAATTGAATGCATTAGAAAGGGAAGCTCACTACTCAGAAATTAAATAATAATGACAACAGAGGAGGAAAAGAAAATATATTCTTCAAGTTACCAATTCAAACATGCAAGCACAATCCCTTGTCCTTGAAGTTACCCAGGGCATTGAGAAATGTATGTATCATTGAACATTTTTTTTAATAAGAAGATAGAGTAGGTTTGGCCGACGTTGGTAGGAACATTAAGAAATTAAGACTTAAAATTTTTGTGTTATTTTGTCTTTGTGTACTTTTTTTTTTGTTGGAAAAACGGTGACCTATGTTCTCCTCTGTCTCTATGGCACGCAATGAAGAAGTGGTTGCTCCGTTCTAAGTCACACGCCGACCTCGTAGTACCTCTGTCTCATTGGTTAAATTCTTGCACAGCCGCTTCCATGAGCATCAAAGGACGGTCTAATATCAAAAATACAATCCAGCCCTGAGGTTGTACAGGCCAAATGCTTAAAAATGCTATTTAAAAGACAACATGGCCACCAAACCGAAAAAACAAATGTTACCAGAACCATTTCTGGAGCCTGAATAGTCTTCCTGAAAAATTTCAACAAAGTCTATCTACTGTTGTATATACATACCCTGCAATATTTTTTTGTTTAGTCGGGTATCGAGGGGCTTCTTCGGGTTCAAAGCTTCCGTTCTGTAACAAAACTCCTCCAAAAATGATCAAAATAGGATGAAAAAAAAAAAAAAATATACGTAAATGCGTTTATGAAAAGAATGCTTTATGTTATCAAAAAATTCCATTGCTTTATTTAATCATGTTGATTTAGTTCATTCATTTATGAAGTCTTTGTACTGTAACCAAATTAGTTATACAATACACCTTGAGTGCAAATTCTTATCCTACCTTTATCTTACAAATCAACAACCAAATTGAGTATGAATATCATTAAAAGAACATCTTCAAATCATTGTAATAATTGCTTCTAATGTCAGGATTATTTGGAAGAGGGAAAACATTCCTTTTAAAGACATCAACCATTTCAAGCAAAAAGTTGACAAATTTGTGGAAAGGACCAGATACCTCGTGGAGAAGATAAATTTGCAAAGACAATCAAGTGATAAATATGTCAGTGATTTGTTGGAGAAATTGTCGCAACTTTTTGATATTGTTTTATATTGTTGTTATAAATATAGGAAAATAAGTTATTTTAAAATTTAAAACTGTACTTGTAAGGGATTCATTAAAAAATACCAAAGGATGAATTTAATTTATAAATGAATGCGAACTTTTCAACAAAGTTCATTATTGCTTCTTCCATTGAGAAGAAAACAAGTCAATCCTATAAAGAAAAATCTGACAAATTCGTTCGAAATCATGAAAGGGATTACCAAGGTACTTAAAAAAAACAAAAAGATCAAGAAAAGGAAAAAGAAAGAATGGCGAACACGAATAATCTAATGACGTAAAATGAACTTTAAATAATTATGAAATCAATTCGGATTATGAGAGTCCATTAAGTAATGAAATAAGTGAACCAGAGGAATAATACTGAGCTCCAATAATCTAGCCAAATTCCAGTAAAATATGGACTTTCAGTTTGTTCGGTTACAGGATATGACAATGCATTATTAAGATATCTGAAGCTTGAGACTCCACAAAATTTGCTATTAATTACGAAAGTTAGGAAGCAAGTTCAAAAATTAACAAAATATCTAGAAAAAAAAAAGTTTGATGTCTGCAACAATCTTACAAAATGTCTACTGGGATCTGAAAATCCTGGAACTATGGTGGAACATACATCAATGATTGTAGAACTTGGAGCTAAAGACTTAAATAATTTATCACCTATTTCTGGAAGAAATAGCAGAGCATATTACAAAGAATATTTTTCATTAGTAGCTGAATCTGGAAGTCTGGATTTCATCAGTGCAATTGGCATTAATAGGACTGCAGTTAATACAGGGCGCAAAAGTGGTATTATTAGACTTCTGGAACATAAATTAAATGGCTCATTACAATGAGTTATTGTCTTCTTCATTTTAATGAATTACCTTTCTAAAACCTTTTTTGAATTTTATGATGGAAAGTTAAGTTGAACTTTCAAAAAAGTATTTGCAGCCCTTGTATCAAACTTTTTTTTCCAAAAGAATCCAATAAAATTTGAAGCAATAAAAATATGTTTTCCTATCATTATATATATATAAAAAAATCCAAGGACGGTTCACAATGCAATATGGATCACGACAGCATAAACTATTTGAATAATTACATCCAAACAAGAAATCCATCTAAAGAACTTACAAGATTGGTTATCATAATTCTTAATATTTATACACCAAAATATTTTCACATAAAGAAATATCCTCATATTACCTAAATATGGTTCTAAGCACTTTTTCTTTGCTTTATGTCAAGCAAATAATCATCTAACAAAAACTGAAAAGGATGGGGCTGGAACTTCATTAAAAGATAATTCATCCTTTACACACAAAAAAAATTATACTTTATTGTATTCGGATAAATATACCAGAAGAAAAGGTCGTTAACATCATCAGGAAGGTTAGAAAAAGAAATAAGACAGGATTAATATGGCAATAGATACAACCAACAAGGGTCAATTGAACTTAAATGCAAATAAAAATAATTGTTTTGTTCATATTTGTTCAATGCCTCAATTCATGTCGTGAGAAGTTCGGATTTTGGGTTGAAGTTGGTGTCATAGCACACACTTTCATGTACCGTGTGCACGCCTGTAATATTTCATTATACGACTACATTATTATTTTTAGATCAAAATTTGTTTATGATATACACCATGGAGGACTATATATCGTGCATCGGATTACTTCTTGTCATATTTTCATACATTCATAAAGACAAACATGGCTTTATTAATAAAGAGATTAAATAATCTTAATTTTCCATTTTATTTGGTTCATATCCTTAAATGGTGATTGTAATGATCATATTATAAAGAAGAAGTAAATAAAAACTTCTATCTCAAAAAAAAAAAAAAAAAAAAAATAATAGTAATAAAAAAAAATGGCAAAATGATAGAAAGACAATTGGCAAATTATCGCTTAATTTTGGTTTTTTTATTTAAGTGAAAAGATTGAGAGATACGATGATACAATGAAGTCGTCTTAATACAAGCCTCCATCTAAAATGCTACACCTTCATCCTATTTGTTATATTTGATAAATGGTTTGAACATTTATAAGGCAAAAGTGGCCAGGTGATCGTCAATGGCCTTACTCTTGAATTTGATACAGCCAGACCACAATGCCCCTCTTGGTGAAGCAAGACTTCAATCTTAATGCTCAAGTAAACGTTTGATCCCGTCCCAACTCTCAAATCTTTGCATAATCCAAAGACTCTTGGCATCCTAACAGCAAAAAAAAAAAAATCCTAGACTTTTGATATATTTGCGTACCTCAAGGGGAAGCTTTCAGGAGTCCTTACATAAAAAAGGACAAATTGAAGGCTACCATCAATTACTGTTTGAACCTAATTATAGCCGAGCGTTGTAAATAACTGCTGTTCAAAATTCCGCACCTGGTGGAACAGTTCATTAAGGCAATAATTTGATTGAGAATGTAAATAAGGTATTCCTTGATTGTTTTTATGAATTAAATTTTCCAAATTTGATGATATTTTTTGAAATATAACCTTTTTTGTTTTTTTCAAAGAGTTTTGTATTTTAGATGGACAAGCCTGTACTTTTTTCTTAGTTGTATAAGTACAACCTACGCAACTTATAGTTACATGCATACGAGAAGTAGAAAGGGTTAAAAATATATATATATATATTACACAGGTACATAAAGCTAAAATATGTATATAGAAAATAATTCATTTAAACAATTGAATTATTCTAAGAGAGACAAATTTGACATATATGTGCTTGTATTTTGACAGTTGCTAAGGCCTAAGATCATTCTTCAATAATTAACACCGAAAGAAGTGGACTTATATATTCTCCAAGGGTTAGGACCAAAGGAAGATAGAGGTAATGGAAGGAAGATGCTTCTAACTTGATCCTCATTTCAAGAGATGTTCGAATTTGGATTCCGAATTCCACTAGGGACGATGGGATGAAAATTCATTCGATGAAAACTACCTTAAGTCATAAGTGAGTAGAGTGAACTCCTTCTTTGAAATGAGATACCAGAATCAAAACCACGAAGACATCTATTCGCAATAAGTAGAGAACTTTCATATTTCAAATATAATTAATGACAATTTAATATTTTATTGATATTTGTGCAAAGCCTGGTATTATATTATGATAGTACTTATTATTATTTATTACAGGGCATGACGACATGAAATTGAAATTATAAAATTTTGATAATGTTGCATATTTTCTATTATTCCCCCATCCAAATGGCAAAATACAAAATCGAACAAATATCCTTGGAGATGCATATTTTTAAATGAATCTTTTTTACAATTAAAGATTGAATATTTTTCTGATTATAAGCTTTGATATTCCTTATCACTATAAATGATGAATAAATTATTTTATAATCTAACGAAGAATTCTGTTTTTCATCATTTTTTACCATAAAAGGGAAACAATATATCAAGTGCAGTACAAGATACAAAACCTATAAAGATGCTTTTGCATAAGTTTTATTAGTCGTACTTTTGATTTCGTGATTGTCTGAGCTATAATTGTCTCGAATGATTATAATCCAAGATATTTCAGAATTCAGGGGACTGAGAGAAAAACTAACATCAGTTTTAGATTTTACGCTTAAGATAAATTAAAATTGAGATTGGATTCAATCCATTTGTACAGAATTTGTCCTTCTAATTGTTCCCTTGTGTTATTGATTCTTGAATTGAATTATAGTTAGAATAATATCCATCATGAATATTTTGAAATTATATGAAAATTTAAAAATTGGGATAATTATTAATATTTTTCATAAAATAATGTACTAAAAAATAATTTATTAACCTATTGGCATCTCTAAATTAATATAATTGTGATATTAATGTTATATTATTATTACAATAAACATTAAAAAAAAATAAAAATATGGGAAGTGCCATTTATTTTTTTAACATCCCTAGCTATTACAATTCGAATGTTTGGTCAATTATTTTTTTACGGTGTCAACTACTTCTTTACATCACGAGTTTATGTATTGTATCTCTATGGCCTCAGTCCTTACATTGAAAAAAGAAGGATACAAGAAATCAAAAAGAAGAAGAAAGGAACAGCTTTTAAGCAAAACAGTTTGTTAAACTCACTAAAACTCTATTTAAAAAAGGGCTAAATATACAAAAATTCCTAAGCTAGACATTATCAAGATAAATAAAGAATTCCATATAGTCTGATTTAATGTTTCAGGAGCACACTGAAAAGTATTTGGGATGAAGTGTAGATTTAATGGAACAAGTTTTTTTTATAAATATTGGTATGTGTTGTATCCCAGCTCACAAACGGAGGGTTAAACAAAGAGCTATAGACTGTCACACAACCTTGCAGATAACGTTATTTTCATGGGTGGTCAGTAACATGTATAGGTACTTAATAACAGTGCTTAAATAATAGCTACGATAAGAAATAATAATCAAATTAATAACTATGTAAAGAGTATTCTCTCAAGTCTATTACATAAACACACATGTGCCTTCCGATAATCAAAGTAAAGGTAATGGATTCGTTATATACCTTCTTAATTAGTGAGTTCTATTCAGAACGTTCATGCTATTATCTCAGTGGGGATTAATAAAATATATGAATTGAATACTTGGCCCAATAAAGCTCAGTGTGTATGGCTCTTTAATTATGAGATGATTAAACAAGTAGATAATGCCTACTTTTAATTTACTCATTCAACGAGTATATTCATCTATATACATATAGGAATGAATAGCTCCTAAAGTAAAAAATAAATTCACTGTCTTTCAGATACAAAAACTTGGAAAAGCAAACATGGAAAGGTTATTCTACACATTCCTCACATTTTGGTTCAATTCTTCGAGGTAATATATATTTATCAGAGTTCTATGTACACATGTGTATCCCGTTAACACAAAACCAGGATCGAATTACTTTTCTCCAAATTGAGTATTGGTTACATTTTTATTCTTTTTTTATGTTCCTTTAATTGATCAGATGGAGTTGCAATTATTAAGTATATGTAAAGTCAGAAATTAGGTCTGTGGATATAATCCTTTTGTGTGGCGTCCCAGTGCTGGCTGACAGAGGCTTTGAGGGGCTTGGATGGTGGATACTGCAGGCTTCCCCCAGACCATGCACCCAAAAGCTGTATTGGGGGGGGCACCAGGGGCTTAGGAGGCCAAAAGTGTAAAAAAGAGTTCAAAGGAACTCAAAAGATTCATTCAAAAGAGTCTAGCAATAGAAGAGAGGAGTTTCTTTAATTTCTGGTATCAAAAGTGACCTCTCCAACCTCACAAGGCTCTTTCCACCCACTTTTTGATGCTCTCTTGAGAGTCTCATATGAAACCCTGAGATCTCTTGCATGGTCCCTAATTGACTTGAGGGGGTTGGCTGGGCCTGTTTCTTTAACTCATCCGAGTCGAGTTTTCTTTTTTGACAGAGACTCTGTCCAACATTTCAGACTTGCTGATGGCGTAGACGGTGGTTCTGAAGAAGCCAAACTTCCTTGAGTTGGCGAATAGAAATTCTTAGATCAAGTTCAACTGTCATTTTCTCGACTTATACGTTAGCTAGAGAAACAGGATTGTTTTGTTTTGTAACTTATTATTGATGGTTTAATATATCAAAATATGAACTAATTTATAACACTCAATCTTCATCAATTATTGAATTATTAAGCGTTCAGATTTCAATGGACCACCCAGTACATAAGAATTATAATAAGTAAAATAAATTCGACCATAATTGTATGTAAGGACTTCTGTGAACCCATCTTAAGTCCTTGTGGAATTAAGAGTAGAATTGAAAATCGATATCTGTGTAAAACCTTCTTACATAGGTATATCTTTGTTAGATACGGAGTGGGATTTGTGTTTATTTTCTTCTTCTGCCAAATACATAATGCTAGTCTAATGAAACGTCATGACAGCTAATCCAAAAGTACTTGTAATTTACAATTAGAGAGTGGGGGCCCAAAACTTGCATTACTTCGACTTGATTACGAAACACGCGATTTTAATGGAATCAAGAACAAACAATTCCAAGCCAATTTCTGATATATTTAAGTACTATATTTAGGGAAGGAAATCTATAGTTAGAGGAAGGGACATTCTTTTTTACTCAAGACCAATGGAAGTGAGAAGTAGAAGTTCAGCTGTTGATTCTTATATTCTTATTCTATCATGACTTGGACTCATATCAGACTTGGAGCATGTGGAATTGGACTCTGAAAAAGTATGTGCTATAACCGTTTGCAGATCTATAAGCCATGGCATGGATGATGTATTGTGTACATGGCAAGATGTGGATTCGTGTGTGAATATATCTTTGTATACATATTAAGTGAATGAGGAGAAATTTCATTCCGTATTTGTCCTTTATGGTATGACTACATAATAGTGAAGGAATATATTTTTTGTAGGTAAAGTGATGGATATTGTCTCCATGTATTTTTGTCAAGTTGGATACCACTCGGGCTGTCTTATTCGTCTACTTTATTATTATTATTATTATCTTCCAATCTGAGACTTATGAATAACATACAAATCGGACAAAATACCATAAGAACTTTAGAGTAATCCCAAAATCGTTTGATGAACTTAAGTTCGCAAAAAGTAGATTCCACTACAACATATTCACATGAAGGAGTGTTCTAATAAATGTGCTTTGGTCTACTAAGGATTTCTGTGTATTAAGTAAAGAAAAACCTCGGTATTGCCTCTTTTCTCTGTGTATTTTTATTAAAGACTTAAGTAGGCATGTTAATGAATGAAACTAGCCTGAGTATGGAAGGTAAGACCATTATATTTATGTTGTACGAAATAACTATAATGGAACTGAAACTCTCAATCAAACAACTACATATACTAAAATATTTATATATCTATTGATTATAAATTTTAACAATAAAAATTAAATATTTTAAAATACAAGACTCTATTCAAAAGTTTTTTGTTATTCCCCTTTTGCCAGTAGAATCGTTTTCTGCTCCTTATTTCCTTTTCTCCTGTACATTGTCATTCAGAGAAGGTACAAAGTTTTTGGCCATGTAAATAAAAGTTTTCTTCACGATTTCTATAATAATTTAAAAAAAAGAATGACCTTCTTTACATAATTTGGAAAGTAAAGTACAGGGTGTCCACGATAAATTGGAACTACTTTAAACTTCATCCAGATCCATAATGTGGATATTCGGGGTTAAATCATACTAATCTAAAAGGTTGATTGAACAATACATAATAGCTTCCACCGCAATTGTTTTGACAACAAACAATAGTCATCATGGAACAAGCAAGGAGAGACGCCATCCTCGAATTGGTTCGCGCGGGACACAATCCCTCTGCTATCTACAAGCTTCTTAAATACCCCAAGACCACGGTGTACCGGGTTTTCAATGCCTGGGAAGTTGAGGGGAAGGTCTGCCGTAAGGCCCACAACATGAGAAGTTACTGAATCCGCACTCCCCACTTCCTTGAAGGCCCTCGGAAGTCCATCAAGGCTTCGCCGGGGACTTCCTTGTCCAGGTTGGCCAAGAACTGTGGAGTGAGCAAGCAGCTGGTCTCCAAGGCTGTGAATGAGGACCTCGGGTACAGGTCATACCGAATGGACAAACAACACATCCTCACAGCATTCATGAAGGCCACCAGGCTCACCAACGGTAAGCGTCTCCTCAATGGCCTGAAGAACTATGGAGGAAGAATCATCTTCTTCTCCGACGAGAAGAAATGGACTGTCGACAGAAGCTGCAACGTCCAGAATGACAGGTGTCTTGCCAAGGAGAGACAAGAGGTCCCTGCGGTCTTCACCACAAAGTTCCCGGACTCTGTGATGACCCTGGGTGTCATCTGCGGCACCGGTGAGGTGATGCCTCCTTTCTTCTTCAATCCCAAGGAAAGGGTTAACGCGATAAGGTACTGCGAAGTCATGGAGGAGTTCGTGATCCCCTGGATGAAGGATAAGGCCGCTTGGAGGGAGTTCATATTCCAACAAGACTCAGCGACCGCACACATCGCCATGAGGACCACTAACCTCTTCAACTCCCATGACATCACTTTCTGGGATCGCAACACCTGGCCCTCCAACTCACCTGACCTCAATCCGTGTGATTACTACTGGTAGGGTAAGTTGGAGAGGGAGGTGTGCAAGGTCAGTCACAAGAGCATTGCGGCCCTGAATGGCTCCATTACGAGGGAGTGGAATGCTGTCGATTCTGCAGAAGTCATCAGGGCATGCAAATCCTTTAGGGGCAGAATGTAGAAGATGGTGGCTGCTGAGGGAGGACATGTTGCATAAATTTATTGTTTAATATCATGTCTAACTTTTTCATATTAACGAATACACTCCAAATTCCATTTTTTATCAAGCAGGTTGAATTTTAACATAGTTCCAATTTATCGTGGATACCCTGTATGTAACCCATCAGATTCTTCAATCTTATTAGAGAAACACCCTATGAATATATCCCGTGGATTTTGAGGAGAACAAAATAATGCTTTAGTAGCTACTTCCAGAAATATATCTTTTTTAATTTTACAGAAGCAAGAATAGTCAAAAATACAAGATCTGATGTATAAATCAGTCCTCCCTCTCTTTTCAATCTGTAAAAAAATGGAATTATATATTTCTTCAGGGAGTTCAACAACCTTATCTTGTTTTAAAATATTTTTGCAATTGAAGCACTTCTTCCTCAATAAAAGTGAACGAGAAATATTCCCTGCACAGTACTAAATAATGTTCTTCATTTCTTCTAAATAATAAAAATTTAAGAAATCATCATCTTCTCACAAAGAGAGGCATTACAATAGGAGTGACGATTCTCTTTTAATGATTTAAGTAATGTTATTTATATCCTTCACTTTGTTTTATATTAGTTTTATTTCTTTTACTTCTATATTGTTAAATCTTATGAGAGATCTTAACCGGTTTTTTTCGACTCGAAGAATTGATGAAGGGAAACATTGATGTTGGCACCATTTAGCTGTCTGTACAATCCAAACCTTCTCTCATTAGGATCTGAGTTTATCTTACCGAGTAATATATAATCCAGGTCACTAACATCAAATAAAAAATGACTAAGGTTAATCAGTCCTTTAATAGTGTGAGCCATTGCAGTTCCAGTCATCTTTGTGAGCTTTTCATTTTTTTCATATTGATTCCATTCAGGGATCTGAAGAATGAAAAAAAAAAAAAAAACAACCAAATAACATTTAGTGTTCCACTAATATATTGACTATTACGATAATGCCATAGTGAAAAGTTAATAAATGTAAACAACTTCCGAATCCAAAAGACTTAACAGAAATTGTAATTGACTAAGGTCATTCCTATATACAGCTTTTCTTGAATTATCACGAGTATTCCAAGATGCATAGCAAAATTTTGCATTAATCGTATTAAAGAAGGAATGTATGCTGCTAATAAAATTTGCAGCATAAATCCATTTGGGGTTATTTTCTTCTGCACAGTAATAGCTAAATTCAGCTTCTGTTGATTCGCTAACAAACTTGACAGCTAAATTCACGTTACATCTTTCGATTGGTTTAGGGGTGATAAATTTATGAATGAGTTGATGAGTATAACGAAATGAAGATGGCATTTCTTCCTTGTATAACTAAATTACATAATTCAAACTAGCACAAACTATTTTTCCATCAAAATCTGGGCATTTTAATTACTTTTTGTTGAGAAAGTTAGTGTAAATTACCTTGAATAAGTGAATTGTGTCAAAAATGGAACATATTTTATAAAAGGGAGTATTTTTTGACAAATTTGTTACTAACAAAGCTATTTTCCTTATTTTATCCAAGCTCTTCCACGAAATTTCTATTCGTCGCATGTCCATCACAAATTGATGTTACAATAAAAAATCCAAGTTCAGTTAGATTTTAAAACAAATCCATATCCACTTGTTCATAATAGATGAAGATATTTTTATGAGAGGAACCGTGCAAATTATATCGCAATAACTAGAAGGTACTCAGTAACCATGAAGCAAAGGATTGTTTCTGGAGTGTTTCCTTGATCCTCATTTCCGAAAAACTTTCCATTTGAATACTCACAGCGACGAGAACTATACATTTAATCAAATATGAGATTTATGATTCGATCTTTAGAACATAGATGCTTAATTCTCATCTTTAAATATACTTTTTTATTTTCTGGAAACCGTTCTTCCACAGTTAAACTAGATAAAAACCTCCTCAAGTATCTGAAAAAATGATTAGAAATAGTTAAATGATACATATTATTCATAAATAAATAATTTTAGTACCTGACTGATGGTAGAAAAGATCACCACTCTCCTGAATCAAACGATAGAGAGCTGGACTGGCGGTCATCCATAGAGAAGCAGCTGTCATTAAGTATGGAGCAAAAATTTATATCCATCACCATTTATAGGAAACTTCAGTTGCTCCAAGGGAAACTTGTATTTGTCATTAGGTGCATATGCTTCATCATTACACATAAATTCAATTTTTGAAATAATATCCAGTGAGTCTTCATCCCCATTAAGAAATACTTTAAAATGAAACAATAGATTTTGGATGCAATCAATTCTATCAACTTTATTCTTTTTTACTATATGATTAAATTTTGAAATTGGAAGCTTCTTGTGCTTAAGATATGTACTAAATTTTAGTTACCGATCTATAACCAAGCTTAATTTTATGATATGTCCTTTCAGTTCATTATACCAAATGAATAAAAATGAATAATTTGTCTTATTCTTATAATGAAAGAAGCAAGATGGAATTATAGTACTAGAAATTTTTTCAAAGAAGTCGTCATAATATTTAAGTTTATTAGAGTCTTCAAATTCCACAATCTGATCATGTAACAAATCTGATTCCCTCGAATGCCTTGATTCTGCTGAAGAATAACTGGTAGCTCGTGGCTAAAGAATACTTAATTGATAGTTTTGGGAATAGGGTGGAAAGATTGAGGGAATAGCTTCTTCTTTTAAAATCTTTTTTTTTTAATCCCCCAAACATATGGAACGGCAGATCTTTTTATCTGATCTCTTATTAATGAAATCGTCCTATCTAAAATGAAGAGAGCAAACCCTGGAATATGTGGTTGATGTCTAATCTTTTTAGTGCATCAGTTTTTATGTAGACATCTCTTGTTAGTTTATTCTGGGGAAAACGATGTAATAAAGGTTTACATTCATCGTCTACATGTAGAACAGATCTTTTGGTAGGAGGTAGCCCACTTTTGCAGCCAAAACAGAGCAATGATTTACCAAATTATCATATAAATAATTGAATCATAAAAGAACGACGAAATTACAGTGTGTGCAATTTTATTTAATATATCATGCAAAGGGGAACTCCCTCCTTTATGTATAAAACACACTACGCACATAAATAGCCCACCAATCTCTCACCTCCATTCGGATTGAAAGGAGAAAAGAATGACGAACATGTCCTTTCCCCTTAGCTATAGACTTATTTGATTTAGCTATATACTATTTTATTATATGTGCCCTCCTTCACAAGCAATAATATTCTACACACGCTGTCGACTAATAAACAGCTACTGATGATGAAGGCCGTGTCCATAGCATACCATACTGCAAATTTGGATGAGAGGTCTTGTAAAAACTTTTCTCCAACTCACCCCGAACTGTTAAGTCTAGGGGGTTGAAGTCAGGTCTATAGGAGGGTCACATGGAGCCAGGCCCAGAATTTACATTTCAATTATAAGCAGTCTGTATGTAGATGACAACAATCTCTGCAGCTACACAGGACTGACACAGGTGGGGAGGAGATCCTGGAAGCGTTGCCTTTTTTTTTGTTGATAGCCCAACTTTTTTTTACAATAAGAGACATGGGATCCAACAAAATTTGTTTATTTTTGTTTCAGCTGTTGTTAAGTTACGAAATAAAATGTTGTTGCAAACAGTGAACAATACCAGAGATCAAATAGTAATTAAATGCAACTGCAAGTTCTGGGTCTCCCACTCTGTTTTTATTTTATTTTTTTACTCTGAATTCTTTATTAATCAGGGGATCACCATTATATGGTTTCAAAGTCAACTCCTTGAATATGCCCTAACTCAGAATAATCTTGAACAACATCAAACCTTCTGGGACTATACCATTATTATATGGACAATATATCTATTTCTTAAAACCAATACATTCGTTGATGTTTTCTTTTCCCTTCAAAACTACTATCAAAAAAGGCTTAAAATAACAACATTATATGCCATTTTTAAAAGTAAGACGATTTTAAAGAAAGGCAAGTGGTTTTTATTTTTAATGGTTCTTGTGAGTGGCTTATGTTTATATATGGTTCTTATAATAATAACAAAACAAAAAAATGATTCTTCTTCCAAACTTTTTATTACTATACAGAGCATCTTAAAATGTTATTTCATCAAGTTTACATCCATTCTACAAACATATCGGTGATATATGAAAATGAAGGCTGTATTTTGGTGTTCCACGCTGTTTTGATGGCAGCTCAGAGATAACTCAAATTTGAATAAGAGGTTTGGTAAATACTTTTATCCATGACACCCCAAACTTCAAAATCCATGGGGGCAATGTGTGGAAGGCCACATGGAGGCAGGATAGAAGTCCGCCATATTGTTAGTGCAAATGTTTTGGTTCTTCTTAGTTGTATGTGATTGAAATGATTTTCATGATGTTACTGCCACTCCGGCTAGAGAAGCTAACGTGCTCTGCAACCTTCACGACACGGACACCACTGCGGTGGAGATCGCATACACATTGCATTTTTTGTTGTTGCCACTACATTTGTACACTTAAAGACACGGAATAAAAAGAAAATATGTTTTTTTTTTTGTTTCAGCTTTCGTTTGATTACGTAATGAAGCCTCGTAATTAAAAATAACGGGATAAATCGTAATTAAAGTTTTGGGATCTCAGTCTGTATAGATAGATTACTTTATTGAGTTTTATTCTTAATAACTGAGAATGAAACCTCCACGAGTATACAGTTTAGAATTAATCTCTATTTACATATTTTTTTTTTTGGCTAGTATCTTATTTGACAAAAAAGATTGATGATTTTCTTCTTTGTGGCTAATGATATGTATGATTATAATAAAGCGAAAATATATTCCACATAAAAATAAAAAGACAATTCATTAATTATTTTCAGTCTATTTTCGGATATATGATAGCTTACATGTACTTATACTTTTGTAATTACATATTCATTCATATACAATAAGCGTAGGAATATGATTACAAAAAAAAAACAACTAATTAATTAATTTGTAACATTTTCATTTAAATTAGAATTAATGTATAAATATCATTAATTATAATTGAGGTCAATAAATATACCGGGTGCTCCATTGAAATCTGAATACTTACTACTTCAATAATTAATTAAGGTTGAGTGATTGAAATTAATTCACATTTCGATCTATTAAAGCATAAGCAACTAGTTACAAAAAAAGCAAACCTGATATCCCTAGCTTACGTACAAGTCGAGAAAATGACACTTGAACGTGATCGACGAATTTCCATTCGCACACTCCAAGTGGTTGGGCGTCTCCAGGACCACCTTGTACACTGTCAGATAGTCTGAAACGTTGGACCATATCCCTGTTTGTATTTGTTTTGTTTTGTCAAATTGGTTTGCTACACTTAGCAGCAGACTCATATGCAAAGGATAAAATATTAAAAAAAGAAAGAAAGAAACAAAAAAAAATAATTAATAGCTTTTCAGTTCCCAGATTTCTCTAACTGACTTGTGAAAACAATTTTATTTTTATTTTATGGGCATTAACAAATCAGGATTTGAATCTATTGAGGAAAGGATGTTCATAACTCAGGAATTAAATAGTAATCAGAACTTCTAAGGGGGAAAAATGGTTTTTTGGATAACCAATTTCAAAAAAACAAAAACAAAAACGGGCCACCCAAAAAAATAACTGGATTCACTTTACTATTAATATATATATCCTGACGGTTTGTAAAAATATAATAAACAAAAAATGAACTTGATCATACTGATAACTTTAAGAATGTTGTGGGTATCAGCATAGCTGTCATGACGTTTTATTAGATCAGCTGCAAGAAGTCGCAAGAAGAGGGAAATAAACACAAATCCCACTCTGTAAATAGCATTGAAATAGAGTCAGGAATCACTGCAATATCGATTCTCAATTTTACTCCGAGCCAAACAAAGACTTATAATTATAACTCCCGAGCAAACATTGATTGTAACTTTTTGAAAAAATTGTAACAAAAAGGTCTTTGTTACTACCAAAATAAAAATATGAACCAAATTATATTCATAATCCCAACAAAAAAATTATCATTAAACTAAATGACAACATTCAAATTGATATTACAGCAAAGGTACCAAATGTAGCAACAAAACTTTCTTTTTTACAAGGCAATAAAACTAGTTTTTATAAGTTAAGCAGGTTTTGTTTTTGTTTCATAATGTTAATACACATTTAAAGTCTTGTATTACATAGTTCTAAGAATCATGTGGTCACATTTTTTTAGTGTTGGATTGGTCTTAGGACTGATTTCCTAATCAGTCCCCCCCCCCTTTTATTGATTCGATCTTTTTTACCATTTAACGGTCTTAAGGAGACCCAATAGTTGCTTTTCCTTCCTACAATCCTAGATATCATTTTAATTTCTTCAGTTCTGGCCAAGATTGAAGATTATAAAAACGAAGAAAATAAGGAATTATAGGTAGAACGTAAATACTTGAGTATTGTACGTTCTAACTATATACATCCTGTGACGTTGTTAGTAAACTACTTCATTTCAACTGTTGTAAGTTACCATGAAAGACCAATAAGCACCTTCCTACATACTTTTTAAAACCGATCCAACAAAATGTACATATTTCAAATCATATTTTTGGATTTTGGTTTAAAAAACAACATATTTCATTTTTTTTTTTGAAAAATATCATATTTTTAACCTTTATTTAAACATACCAACTTTTAGCCAGAAAGAAATAGACCGATCTGGCTGAAAAGTTGATGTGTGTTCTTCCAAGATACTAATACCTAAGCATAACCTCGCTAGATGCCAGTAGTGCCATCTCTAGGGATTTGCACGGACTTTTCAAGCAACCCTCGTAAAAAACAGACAACCCTTAATTTATTAATATATCATATAGTCTGAAAAGTCCCGGACTTTACACATAGAGGGCACCATTTTTTTAATTCCCTTCATTTTCAGTTTCCTTCAAAAGACAGCTGTCCAAATTTAATGACAATCTATTTTTTACATTGCATTTGTTGAAATACACCCAATAATAACATTAAATTTGGATGTTTGAATAAAAGTTCAAGGAAGTAACTAATATAAATAATATTTTTTAGTGGAATATGGAACTCTTGAAGAAATCAAAAATATTTGTTTTAAAAAATTTGTGCTGTCCTTCATCCTCCAATTGGGTCCCAAAGATATACCTCTCGAAACATAAAAACATGGAAAATCAATTTGATACCAAAATAATACTTCTGTGATAAGTATGACCTCTAAAATCAGTGATTAAAGTTTTTGAATGCGTGAGTCCCACCTAGTGTTTAAGATTTAAAAAAGGCCATATCTTGCTAACTGGTTGGCAGATTTTAAAATTATTCTTTTGGAAAGGTTAGTTTAACTGTATACATGCCCTTTTCACATAATTCAACCATGGGTTGAATGCTTATGTTGAAATATAATGGAAATACCCAAGTCATTGTGACTAATAAGAATCCGTAATGAATCATATTGAATTCTTTCAGGTATTATTGCTAAACAAATGGAACAATCAAAAGGGTTTTCTTAAGTGTAGAAAAATATCTGATGTTTCAAGAAATATATAGTGTACGGCTCAGTGAATAGGAGGGAAACAATAGGACTTTAGTGGCCGGGGATTTTAGGAAAGTGTTCGGTTCTTTTCTTCATGATCATATTCTTAGGCCGGTTATGCGTTTTTTTACCAAAGCGTCTCTACAATCCAATTAGAGCCCTCCTTCTCAACGTATCCTCATCTACTATTACGCTGGAGGGAAAAGGGAGTGCTCTTATATTTCTAGAACGTAGCTGCCGGCAAGGTTGTCCCTCAGCTCCTTTACTGTTCGTTAAGGCCATTGATGAATTAGTTTTAATCTTTACCTGTAAATATTGCGGATTTGGGATTAATTTTATTGAGTCTAAAAATTTAAGGGATCATATGTTAATAAGGTTAGAAAATGGAGGAACTTAAACTTACAAAATCAAATTCATCTTAATAATAACCGTATTGTTCCGCTTGTTTTATATAAAGCAACATCCCTACCTATAGTTGCCGATAAAGATATAAATGGAAAAAATAAATATTTGTCTTACTTTTTCGATAAACTTTATATTTCTGGTCTAAGTAGACCTAGAAATCAGTTAGGGGGAGGACTCGTTCTCTTGGAATCGATTCTTTAAAAAATTTATTAAAAAATTCTAATTAATCTTTCATCAAAACCTTACAAAAAGTGGAGAACAGTTGTCTCTAGCTCACCTGTCTATAAGTGGGTTATGATCTCTATAAATGGTTTATTAAATCACATTTTCCCCAATATGGGATGTGGTACAGAGGGCAATTTGAAATGGTCAGCTTACTTATGACTACAGTTCGACAGGGGATATAATTAGTAATAATTGCAGGAAAAATATTATTGGATCCAGTAAATTTGGAGATTGAAGCTCTCAAATAGTATCATAACTATCCAGGACATAACTGATGGTTCTATTTTCAATTGCGGTCGGTTTTATTTCTTCTGAAAAGGTATTTGTGTTCTTATGGATTGCCAATGCCCTGGCACTTGAAAATGGAACATCTAACGGCAGATGTGAATAAGGTGAAGAAATTATGCAACATGTTTTTAGATGCCCTTGTGCTATCCGGAGTCTTGGCGAAGTCGAATTTTAAAATCCCTTCCTAGTAAAGTCGATGATAAGAAATTTACTACACAATTTTAAATATCCTCGTGATACATTTATTTCACTTCTCCCTGTAAAGACTGTTGTAAGCTATTTAACTCTGTAGTTCATGCTTATAGTAATTGTCAGGCTCTGTGGATACTAAGAAAGTTTATTTTGTTCAATTTGAAAAGAGTTACAGAAAGTATGCGTGAGTAATTTGAAGCAGATGATATTAGTTTTTCTTTACCTTGCTTGATTACTTTATCTGCTTCACTTAGAGACAATTGATCTTCGATGACATTGAGAGTGATTTATCTTCTAAAGACTCACTTTCGTCTGGAAAGATTTTATGTAATTTTCGTAAGCTTTATTACGAGCTTCTTTTAATCGGTGGACAGGTTGTTCGACAATTTCAAATTATCTTGATGAAGGTGATTCCCTGCATAAATCAATTGCCGTTTTTAAATGATCACTACTTTTACTGATAGCTGAGGTGCAGCCTCCAAGAGATGTCTTAAAAAATTCGACTTTTTCTTTAGTAGTGACGTGTATTGAGAGGTGCATTTTAAGGAAGTACTCGCAAAATAATTTTTATATATAATTGACGATATAGCGGATGGAGATGATTTTGATAGAGATCGACAAAATTAAGCTAAGTTCATCATAGTTCGTAAACGGACTTTCGCCATGAAGTATACCTATTTCGGACAGGTAAAAGATATTAGATTACTCTCTTGTATTCTTGTATGATTTACAAATATATTCCGACTGGTCAAGAGGTACTAGCTGGGATTGTGTGTACGTGATAGTATCACTTCATTAAGAAACATTTTATCGCATAAATCGTCGTTAAATAAGTTGCGTACTATCATTTATTATGTCTACACAGGTACATAATTAACTAATTAAGTATTGCGGTAATTATTTCCATTAATATTTACAGACATGAATATGAACTATGCACAAAGTAATTTAATTAAACCATTAAGCAGTTTTTTATTAATAAAAACAATGGAGTAATTTTATAGATAAATATTAATAGTCAGTAAATATACTTGTCTTATTTTGTTAGCTAATACATGCCTAGGTTATACTTTTAATTATCCCTATTCAGTTAAGTAATAATGATACGTTAATGACGCTATGCAAACATTATTTTTGTTCCACTGGTGTAACTGGTGTTTATTACTGTTATTTAATCCGTAGAACACAAAACCTTCATTAAAACCTTCTACCGACGTATGACGGTCGTTTGAAAAGTCCGTTGACATTCTGAGATATGGCGCTACTGGTAGATATTGAGTTTATATTTACTTAGTAACATCTCTTGGAAAAACACATACCAACTTTCAGCCAGATCGGTCTATTTCTTCCTGTTTGGCATTCATTTGAATCAAGGGAGTTGACTGATTGTCAAAAATACAGGAAAATGAACTTCTTGTGCTGATTAAATATTACTTTATGAAAGCCCAACCCCTCAGGAGACTAAAAAGAAACTTAATAAACATTTATGGGGACTTTGCACCTTCGATTATAACAGTTTATAAGTAGTTTCAATATTTTGGGAGGAGCTATTTGGTCACAAGTGACACTGATCAATATGATAACACAATATGGATATGAACTATTACAGGTGCATATTATTCTTTGTTATTGGACCCTTTGAAAACCAAACTGCAAGAAAAACACCCACGATTGGCCCAAGAAAAAGTTCGTTTCCGTCACGACAATGCATCAGCTCACACCTCAGCAGTTGTGGTCGCAAAATTAATGGAAACATTATATTTTAACCCAACTTTTTGGGTGCAAAAGGATCTTTTAAGCAATCTGAAAAAAAGTCCAGCCAAATACGGCGTATTTCTTTGGGTTACAATTTCTTTTACTTCCCAAATGAAAAATAAGGATTGTATTCTTATGTATCATTTCATATTGAAGCTTTTGAAATTCAACAACATTAAAATGTGGGTTTTGGCTAGCAGACATTCCAAGACATTAACATTAACAGAATAAATTTTTTTGGCTGCCTGCTCTGCCGTTTCATCTTATTCGTAGTGATACTGAAGAATGTATTGCATTTTTTCAATTTTTACTTTCATTTTAGAACGCTATAATACACAACTGTCTTCACCAAACACAAAAATTGTAGATACACTTTTGTTAAAGTGTGCGCTTAACCTTAAAAAACGCTCATAACTTTTTACATAACTTAATATTATAATATATATATATATACATATATGCAATGCATTTTAAATGTTTTAGAGAAAAAATATGAAAATGATAGTCTGGGGAGTACTTAAGTAAGAAATTAATAGCAGCTAGTGTGATTGACTTATTGGACTGATTATCAGATGATTTTGGGCCTTTTTCTGTTAATTTTTTGGTGATGATCAAATTTTATCAACAACACCTTTTTATTATCCATTTGACCCTAAAATATATTAAAAATAAGCTATAATATCATCATACAATCTAATTTATGTGCTGTTGATAAAATTTAACTATGACAAAGGAAGGAATATTTTTCTTTAATTATCCTCCTTTTCTCGTCCCTAATCGACCAAAAAAATTAAAATGCACAAATCCAGTCTTTATAAGGGATTTTTACTACATGTTACTTTCTCTTATTACCTTATAACTTAGAAATAATGAAGATTGGGGTGTGTAGTATTTTGACGTTTGATCTATACAGCATTCTCACCGACGTCATAAATTGCATCATTATTGAGGAAGACGGCATTTCGGGGTTTTTTTCTTACTATGTTAGTAGATTCCTGAGGTTTTTACTAGAATTTACTATGTAGGAAGTATCATTGAATATTTGCAATCATAATTTTATTTTTGATGATTGAGTCAGACTTCACAAGTGATTACTTGGTTGTGGAGTCTAATGTTCTTAAAACTCCAAGTACACATCTTTAAAGTATTATTCATGATAAATATTACTATTTACTATCAATTTTTACAGTTAAGATATTGCAAAAAGTATTCCTGCGGTCTTGGTTACAAATCAAGAGAAGATCTCTTGCTTATGAACTTGAACCTGAGGATCAGAATGTGAACAATATTTTATCCTATTTGAGTAGTTATAAGAAAGGAATGGAACAACCCTTTATTTTATAGGATATTCTGATGCCCTCGATAACTTCAAGGAAAAAAGTAATCATCTTGAATTTATACAAGAGCAGCTATTCCTTCATTCAAAAACTCCATATGACAGGAAATATTCTCCACTAATTCTAGGAGTGTCTGTGTTTTGGTAAACAACAAGTCCTACTTTATATCAACAAATAATTTTGTCTGGCTTAATTGTTTTGCCTTCAGAAAAACACATCAAAAGATTCACCAGTATTTTAGCACTGGAAGCAGGAATATATAACTCATCATCTGATTATTTGAGTTGAGATTATTTTATACTAAGGACGGAAATGTCTCCATATTCTGTCTAGCCTGCTTAAAAAGTTGAATTCTCGGGTGAAAAGCTCTACGGATATGATGATAATGGATAAACAAAAACAATCTTGTGTTTTTGTTTAAGTGTCCTACGAAGGTATAACGACGTAGTTGCAATGGTTCCTCTATCGAGAATTGATTCAAAAGTCATGAAGAAATGGTTCTTCAAAGTTCTTAAACTTGTTACTGACGTCAAATTAAGACCAGTCACCGTCCTGACTGATGGACATTCGATCAACCATGAATTGTTTAAAGAACGAATTAGAAAATGGTTCTATCCCACTGCATATTGAAAATTGATTATTCATCTCAAAAGAAAATATATTCCTATTATTTGATATATATATTTAAAAAAATTTCTACAATAACCTTATAAATAGGAAGCCTTAGGTTTTTCCATCTTTTGAAAACCTTAGAAGCTGTTTATCAACATTTTGTCGAAATTTACCGAAAGAAATGGGCCTAGGAATCAAATATGTACATCAATTCTCTCACCAAGTCTTATTTCCTCAACCTATTCAACAAACAAAAGTCTGTTTATCATTGAAGTTCTTTCATGATTCTACTATAGAGGCTTTGAAACATTATGGAAATAGCAATGACTCCTGCAAAACCTATTTAGGAGTAAATAAACGTTGTTGGGATATGTTTAGCTCATCTAATCATCTTACTATTTTAATCGATGAAAATTATAGCAATCAAATTATTAATTCTTTTTTTAATGAACTGAATAGGAGTGGACATGTGAGTCAGATTGATTTTATGTTTCTGACTGTATTTTATATTTACAATCTACTGAAATTTATATTTGTTTTTGATATTATAAAAAATTGTATTTTTTCTTATAGCAATCTTAAAAATTTATTTATATCTTGTCTAAAAAAAATGCTAATGCGTCAAGACCATTGACATGGACTCCCCACAGCAAGAGTGCGGATGACCAGGAATTTTTAACTTATTTAAATTTTGTTGCTTCTAAATTATTTTATTTATTTTAAAAAGATTATATTAAAAATATGAATAGTCAGCTTCGTTTGAAAAAACGAAGACAGCCAAAAAATAATGAATTAGGGGAAAAAATTAAAAAAGTAATTGGATTGTTGTAATTTTTGTATTTTGTATGGGTTTCTATGTAATATATAAAATTAAAATTACATGATGTATTGTGGTATTTATTCATATTGATTCAGGTGTCTGGGTATCATAACGAATTTAATCATTCTTAGAATTCAAAAACTATTTATATCGTAAATCTTAACTTTTTGTATGTTACTACAACATAAATTTTTCAAATTATTGAAGTGGGAATATGATTTGGACATAATTTTATTTAGGGGCATTGTTGAACTTTTAACGGTGTATATATATATTATGGGAATGTGTAATAGTGTATTAAAAAGAAATTAGAAAAAAATGTGCTCTCCATCTCTCTAGTAATCCCTGAATAATTAGAGAAAAATGATTATTCTTTCCATTATAATAGTTCATTTGCATCTACAATATGGAAATTAATAAAAATTGTAATAACATATTTTTAATACATATTAAGGATCGGATATATAATTAATCTAGGAAATAAAGGGATACTTTTTTGATAGACGGTATGATTTCAGTCCTTTCATTTGTTGGTCCCATTTTGACATTCAATAGTTGACTCGTTTTCGTAATATTAATGACAAAAAAGGGGTTTCATTGATTTTTATGACATATTACTTGGATTTAATTCAAGTATCAGTGTGTAATATTGACATCGAGTAGTATTCAATGCATGATTGAGTTTTTTTTAAACAAAAAATTCCCGAAAATGTCTAGATTTCTATAATTTTTTTTTTTAAATCAATTAGAGACGAGAAAGTAGAATAATTAGAGAAAAATACAATTAACAGTCATAATGGAAACATGTGATAATTTTCTCGAATTATACTATTTTTCTTGTCCCTAATGGATCGAAAAAAAAAAATGATAATTGTACAATGGTAGACATTTTTAGAGATTTTGTGAAAAAAAGACTTTCATTACATATTAATTTGGATTAATTCAAATATTACTGTTAAACATTAGCATCAAGTCGTATTCAATGTAGATCTTTTTTATTCTTAATGACATTTGATGAAGTTTCATCATCTTTTTTGAAAATTTGACCTTTTATGTAGTAAAAAAATCAATTAAGAACCCCCAAAATGGTGTTGCCTTTAATTATGATGCAATTTATGAAGTCAGTGAAAACTTTCTACCGAGTGGTCACCTAAAATCTAAACATTTTGTATTCTAAACTTCAATAAGATTTAATTTATTAATTGGCAATATAATTTCAACAAAATTAATACACCAAATAAATGTGTGTCTGAGCTTTCTCGTTAATGTAGCAGCCTTTAGCGACAATGATGGCGTCCAGGCGGTGGTAAAAGTCGTTGCAATCGTTGCAGATGTAGTCCTTTGTCAAGGCGTCCCTTTACTAACTGACAGTGGCTCGATAACCTCAGTGTTTGGATGACGGACACCGCAGGGACTAGCATCAGAGCTGTAGGGTGGCCAAAAGCTCAAAATAGTCTTGCAACGGATGAGACGGGGTTCTTTCATTGTTGGTGTCAGAAGTGGCCTCTACACCCTCAAAAAGCTCTTTCCATCAGCTTATTTGATAGCTCCTTGGACAGTGGTGTGAAACTCCCGAGATCTCTTGCATGGACCCTCATTGACTTGAAGGGATTGGCCTGGGCTGTTTACTTTAGCTCCTCCGTGTCCAGTTTAGCCTTTTTGACTGAGCCCTTCTTCCTCTCCCAAAGTTGTAGACTTGCTGGAGACGCCCAACTGCTTTGATCGCACAAATGAAAAATCGTTTATCACGTTCAAGCTCAGGATTGTTTGTTTTGTAAGAAATTGTTCGTGCTTTAATATATCGAAATATGAATTAATTTCAATTGATCAACCTTCATTTATTATTGAATTATTAAGTGTTCAGATTTCAATGGACTACCAGGTATCGCAAGAATAGTTAAATCTGGGAGTTATATTTTTAAATTCAAACTAGCTTAAGCATATTTATTGAGATATTAGAATGTACGCATATTTCACTTTGTTACCCTCGTATTGCTGATAAGTTGTTAACGAACCATTTATTAACGTCTGCTTTGCTTCTTTACAAATATATATATGCAATCATTTTTAGACTAAAGATATCCTTCACATGTAGCATATTTTGTTATTGAAACATTTATTTTAATAAATTAAACAGGGTATGTAGAAATATAAATAGTAAATACACTTGATTCCTAAGTTTTTTTTTCTCGCGCAGTTGAGTCTCAGAACGTCATTTAATAAAAAAGAAGTTCAAATAACCATTATAATTAATTCACAGTATTAATTTTGCACATTTTTATTGGGTAATAATTACATTAATCGTAATAAATAACATATATTTTATACAAACTAAACGGTACTTTCAAAATTATTCATCATTTGGTAGAGAGGTTGAATTTTTTATTATAAGCTCAAACCCTATAGGCTGTAATAGGGGATCGTTTTATTTCTACATGTAATGATATTTAAATAATTGAAATGTTCTATTGACTTTCGCAGATATATTTATACATTAAAATGTCAATATACATTATGTATACTCTTGACCGACAAGGATTGGTAACAAATTGATTAAATACAAAAAACGAATTTTTTTTCTTCATATTTGGAAACTAGTTAGGCGAATTTGTGACTCTTTTACTTTTTGCTATAAAAATTACAAAATGACAAAAATTATATATGTATAATAATACGCTATACAAGATAGTATTAGGATTACCACACCAGACTTATTAGTGTGATTTTTGAAAAAAATGCATTCAAATCATATGATCACAGGGGTTCTCTTAGCAAAGAGATAAATACATCAAAAACTAAAAAATGATGATATAACTACATATATCTAAACTGAAGTCTCTTTTCTCCATCCAAAATTTGTGTTCACAATAGCATTCATAGAGTTTGATTTAAGAAGGCGTGATATTTTCCCAATAGATTCATCTGCATCCGGATTTAAAGGATCTAATTCTGATCGATCTAATGTACTGTTATTTCCATTACCATTTCGTATATTAAATAAAGATCGACTGATTTGACGATTGGTATCTGGCAATAGGAAAGTGGATGTGTTGGGAAAATCGTTTGATTCCTTTTCTTCACGTAATTTTAGACTATCAATTGTAGCAAGTTCCTGACAGTTTTCGTTAATGAACTCCTCTTGTTTACAACAGCCAAAACAGCAGGCGTCATAACAAAAGTATTTTTTAAAGAGATAGGCCACTCTGGTTCTGCACATGGCTACACAAAATACAAGAGGGCCTTGGATGATATTAAATATCATGGAAATGTATTTTAGTGCGTCCACACGAAAGAAGCTCAACATCTCAAAAAACCACCATACTCCAATGACAATTAGAAATTTGACAAAAAGGTCAAAACTGAAATGAGAAAATTAAAATTAATTGAGATCATAATAATATTAAATTGTAAACATACTTTGATTATGAAAATAATTACGAAAAGTGATCTACGAGTTCATTAAAAGTCTATGTAAAGAGGTTTATGAAGTACACTTTATAAAAACTTCAAATACCACAGATAAAAGGTTCTGAAAATAATTACGAGTATTTCCAGGAACTAACATTTTATACATTTTTCAAGCAAATGGCGGATTATAGTAAAATGTATGAAAAACTATACTACGGCAATACTCGAACTCATCGAATCAGGACTAAATGAGCTATATTGTAGAATGAAAATGAAACAAAGTATGTTAAACTTCCATGAGAGTGCATAATTTATTCTAATTACAAAAAAATGATTATCTATATCTAATACAAAACTAAAAATATAAGGTTTAATACAACTTTTACATACTTTTCTTGCTTCCTTCGGCTGCATTCCCTTATCGATCTAAAGATCGATTGATAAATTGAAAAATAAATTATACAAGTTAAAAGCTAATTAAGTAGACTTAATATATATTCCTATGCAATTAACAATAACGTATCAAAAAGATTAAAAAAATATTATCCGCCAGGTGATGTAACAGTCTGTAGCCAGTTTTTTTTTTTAATTGCACAAGCTCCGAAGAATTTCCACAGCGCACTCTATGAGAATAAGGAACATCGATCTATACTTTATATTAAATAATATAATCATTAAGCCAGTTGTATAATTTTGCCGCAAAACAACGCCACCTGCTGCCATTTAGTTGAAAAAAAAACCGAATTTGAATAAGCAACGGTCAAACCCCATTTATAACTAAATTGATTTTTTTGCACAAAATACATTGCTTGAAGATGGAATCCGCGCTCTCATTAGGTACCCTTCAGACCAAATATCGTGGTCATATCATTTTTTTTAAAAATCTTGCGTAATATACAAACAAAACACAGTCATTTAGTCTAATTTCGTCACAACAGATGAACTATGGTCGGAGTTGATAAGAGTTTAAGTTCACAGAAGAGGAACGGAGTTGAGCCATAACTATGTATCTAATTATAAAATCAAGTACAAATCAACAACCGTGAAATCTGTAACACCACAGGGCTGACAATACGTTACATTCAGGAAAACAGGAATATATTGGACTTCACATCCATGCTCAGAAACCTCGTCATCAAGACTTGCTTCCAATTTAGAGGCCGTATTGAGGATGAGGGTAATTATTTTTTTGTAAATACAAGAGGGGCTGCAGATTTCAACTTCGATCCCTGTATAGTACAATGAACCCATTTTTTAAATATTCCATCAAATTTACAACTCGGTTAAGTTAATATCTTTATTATTGAAGAAGAAAAAAATATATGTGTCAATGACTTACTTCACTTGAAAATGTTGCATGCTTTTGTTATACACTAACTGACGTCGCATTCGCCTTTGAGAAGTCCAATAGAAATAGAGATTCGTACAAAAAATGATGCCGATTAGTACGTAAAAAGTACCAATGGTTCCCCAACCTACATGAAAGTATAAATTTGATTATTTTAATACATGTGATCAATTCTCATAATCATTATTTAAATTTCCACACTATTGCAAAAATTATATTTAAAAAAAAGAAAATGAAATAATATACTTTCTTTTCAATGAAATATGGTATACGTACATCCTAATGACTAAAAAAATAATAAAAATATTGATAATATGTAGGGGTAACTGTGGTACTATGGCCCTTGTGTAATAAGATACACAGGAATATACAATTTATTATTCATTCTAGAGTTATTTGTTTTTATATGTGATAGTAAATAACATGTCTTTCAGCCATATTGCATTTAAGATAATTGTGCTTCCCATGTAAAGAAAGTATTTATTAGTTATTTTAACATTTTTTTCACAGATATTTTATTTTTTTGATTGCGCTCTATTAGTTGAATAAATTTTGTTGTGAGAACAAAGATAAAATAGTGAACATAGAGTACTATTTGTTTCCAAGATAATCATTTTTTTGGTGATGTAAAAAATAGTGCATGGAGATCTGATACAACTTTGAATTTTGTCATAGATTCATCAAACTTTGTTAAATAGGAGGTGTAGCCTATATAAAGCATAAAAATCACTTATGCTCACATTATATGTACTCTCTATGTCATTTTATTAATTATATATTATTGTTTATGCAGTATTACCTTATTAGTAGCCAAATAAAAACAATAAACCAATTTAGTTTCATTTATACCAATGCAACTTTGGTGGCCCGTATTACCCTGAGCATGGGGTAATATGGGTCAATTCAACGTTTAAAAAAAGGCCTCTAACTTCAAATAGTTTTGTGTGCCAGATATAAGTGCTAAATATATTTAATACACAACATGAAGGTACTGTGAAAGTTCTAGTTACCGAGAAATCTATTAAAATCTGAACACTTTAAATTTTAAACTTCAACAAGATATAATTAATTATAGAATTTCAAAAAGAAAAATATAATATTATAAATAGATGTGTGTCTGAGCATTCTTAATCATTAATGCAGCCGCCCTTAGCGGCAATGATGGCTTCCAGGCGGCAGAGGAAGAACTGGCACCCTCTGCAGAAGTAGTCCTCTGACATGGGGGTCACTGTGCTTCTAAAAGTGGCTTTGTTAGCCTCGGTGTTTGGATGACAGACACTGCAGGCCTTCCCCTCGACATGGACCTAAAAGGTGTTGTCCAGGGGGCAGTCATCAGGTATATAGTGTCAAACAAGAGTACGAAAGAACTCAAAAGACTCATTCAAAAGAGTCCAACAATAGAAAAGATGAGTTTCTTTCATTTCTGGCGTCTAAAGTGTCATGTCCAGCTTCACAAGGATCTTTCCACCCACTTTTTGATAGCTCATTAAACAGTCTGGTGTGAAATCGGGATCTTTTGTATGGAATCGCATGGTTTTGAGGGGATGGGCTGTTTTCTTTATCTCCTTTGAGTCCAGTTTGACCTTTTTTATATAGCCCTTTTTCATTTGAAATGTTTTGTACTTACCAACGGAGTATACGGTGGTCCTGGAGACGCCCATCTGTTTGGAGGGTGCGAATGAAAATTCATCGATTACGTTCAATGGTAATATAATCGAATTGTACGTAAGATATCGAGCTCAAGTTTATTTAGTTTTTTAACTAATTGTTTATGCTTTAATATATTCAAATATCAATTAATTTCAATTGATCAATCTTCATTAATTATTAAATTAGTTAGTGTTCAGATTTTAATGGACCACCCCGCACATGACATTAACAGATTTAAAAATATGGAGGATTTTGAAAAAGCGTCTCATATTATCCGAGTTGTCCCTAAGACAAGTATTGAGACTTGTCCGAGAGCGAATTTTTTGTATACTCGAATTTTACTTCGAGATTGGTCCAGGCAGAAGTTGGACGGAAGTAGTTAAAATTATAACAGTCTCAAACTCAATATAAATATGTAACTTTTTACCTAATACAATAGATTCCTAAAAATTAAGGATCCTTCAAATATTGTTTTAACATGTCAAACATGAATATATTGAATATCATATTATGTAATAAAATGAATCTGTAATAAATTCTTGATGGAAGGTATCTATTTCAAAGAGGTAGATAAACTTTATAAATTATAGTTGTTATTATTTCAATGATCATGAGACCAGTTCAATGGAAAAGTCAGTTAAAGAAGTCAAATATATAAGTAAGTTTTCTTTTTGTTGAAATGAACAAAAACATGATTAAGAATTAATGGAAATTCAATCATACTTTTTTTACTTATACACAATCAACAGATGTACAGAAAACAAATATTACGTCCTACTAATTTGTTTTTATTTAACAAATAAGTAACTATTAATTGAGTTTGTGGTCGACCACAAATCTATTAAGGATATTTAAAAGAATAAATTTGCAAGTTCTTATCGCATTTAAAAAAAGATACATGAGAAATTAGCAGATGTTTAACACTAAACTTGATTGTCTTACTATTATTTGGGATATATGATAATAATTGATTAACTTTGGTACAATTCCTATTAAAGTGGAAAGAGCCGAGGTTAATGACAAGGGAACCCCTTTTCAAAAAGATTTTTCATAATATCTATTTTTAGTAGTACAGTTATACGTTGACATAGGAGATGAATTTGTTGTACCTGAGCCGAGCTCGTAAGTTAAAGCAATTTATTCCATAAGAAATAACTACAAAAATTGTTCTTAGACCAATTCTCACGTTCCATTTACCAACGCTCGACCAACTCGTATCCAAAAATATGATTTTAAATGGAAACAAAGTAAAACGAATATAATCCATTCATTGCATTAAGTTGGTATATAACAACATTCATAACATAAGAATATAATTAAGTAAGAAATATTTAATGGATATAACGAAAATCTAAACGCAAAATAGACCATTTCATTTCGTCAATTATTATATAGTCAAACAACAGTCTCAACAATACATTTCAGCAAATATTTTGTTTCATATTATCACAAATCAAATAAAAACTAGACATCGCTATATCTCAAGGATTTCCTTATTAGTGGAACTAAATTGTGAGGATTAAGTATCTTGCTCATTATTAGATAGTAAAACCACAATTAATTTTTTTTTATGAAGATTAATCCCTTTGAGAACTTAACTTTTTTTAAATTACTCAACATTTCTCACATTAAGAAGTTTCGTTGACTACATACACGATCAACAATAATTTCCACCTTCAATCTTTAGTGAATACATTTGAAATAACTCTTATTTAATAAAAAATGATTAAATTTAGTTTCAACGGATAATACTTAATACACGTCCATTCGTCATTAAGTTAGAATTTATTTCAAAAGGTTAGGAAATTTTAAACATTTTTAATATAAATGAGAAAATTCAATAGTTTGAGTTAAAAGTAAAACCTTCATTTCAATATTTCAAAAACATATGTTACCAATTTTGATTAAAAAAAAAAAGAAGAGCAATCAAATCAATCCTTTTCATATTGGATTTGATGATTCAATAATATTTAGATCAAAACTTTGATTTTGAATCTTCCAACTATAATATCTACATTAAGATTTTAAAAATAATAATAAAAAAAAGCTGCTTACCTAAACGAAAGTTTTCTCGTGACGATTCCCCTTTTTCCAACACTAAATGAACTCCCAAAGCGATCCCAGCAATGACTCCAACCCCAGCAAATATGAAAATGGAATAATACAACAGCTTTTGACCATCTGTAACGCGAGTGAAAACTGTCTTTGAACGAATACAAAACCAAACATGATGGCCCATAGATAGGAGGCAAAGCCATATACTGAGTATGCTTGTATGAAGTAGGAGCTCTGTAATTATGTTTAAAAATATGTGAAATTAACTTGAGTTGATTTTAATTATCAAAAAAAGGTTGAATTTATTTTTTGACATAATGATTCAATTCCGTTCTATGTTCTTGAAGTTATTGACATATCGTAAAGAAAAGCCCTCATAAATTTAAAGGCAGTTCATGGATAAGGTAAAGTACACTTATTTGTTCAAAATTGTAAATAAATATATTTGCATACTTCTAATAATAGTACTCCTCCTTACAAATGCTCATAGAGGACTTATATATAAAAAAAAAAGTTTAACTATGGACTAATTCAATTATCTCATACTTACTGGGTGATCGAAAATAAATTTAAATGACTTTGATACTAGGTTACGACATCTAGCTGCAACCCTTTTTTCAGTACGGATATAGTAAACAAATAGAGCTCAGTTATTTTTCTTTCTTCCCGCCAAGTTTTGTTCAGAAAGCTTGAAAAATTAATTCACAAGAAAAAATAGAAAAATCATTGCCACTCTTCTTCAAGATAAAAATGACCTAAGAGAGATTGCAGCCATATTTGGGGTTGTCTGGTCCCTATTTATGTTGTAAAGAAGAAGAAAAAGGATAACTAGCCCTTTTGCAGATATTTTGGAGCTCGTAGAAATCGAAAGAGGGACGATGCCTTCATGAGGAACCTCAAGAACAGGATTAACACAGTCCCAACGATTTCTTAGGGAATACACTCAACTGAGATGGGCGTGAATAGTTCCACTATGCAGTAGGTAATCAAAGAGCTCAGGATAAGATCATATGTTAGACAAAGAATGCGAGAACTTCATGAGAGAAAGATTGCACGACGTCTGGATCGTTTCAAACAGATTTTGAACTATATGCAAAGTACAGCCAACTTGCCCACTGTGAAAAGATAGTAGACAAGCTTCACAACGGTACGAATGACCACTACATTCTGTAGAGTGGGGAAGAGGTAAGATGGATTGACCATACAAAACATCCTACTTCTATCATGGTCTATGGGGTCATCTGCAGTGGTAGGAAGAGGATAACCCCATACTTTTTCAAACCAGGATAGTCTGTTGACACGGATGCATACTACAAGGTGCTTAGGTACCATGTCTTAAACATACCCTGGTTGAATGTCAATTTCCTTCAGGGTTATTATTTGGGGCAGCAGGAAAGAGCTCCCTGCCGCACACCAAAGAAGAACTAGGCCTTTCTCAAATCCAAATTTCTATACCTCGGATTTCTGGCCCTCATTATCTCCCGACCTCAATCCTCTGGACTATTTTGGGGTTTAATATTTATATTTTTGTATGATTATCTATACTTTATTACTAATGATGACTGAATTGAAGCGGAGGACTTGGACTCCATTAGTATTTAAATATAAATAAGCCACGATTTCAGACTCAAAATAAAATACTCAAGACTCAACTTGGACTTCAACATATAGACAGGTTAAAATTAGACAAGGATTACCTTAATTATTTGGTTGGAAAATTACAAACAAAAAAACACACACTGGAATCCGAGATTTTACAATAAAACTCGTAACTACTAATGATATCCAACAGAACCTACGGAGAAGTCACTTTTTTAAAAGCCTTCCAGTACCTGAGGAGCTTGAGAGCATTACCCTTTTTGAAAATACCCTTACTGTATTTATAAATTCAAACATAGTTCACAAATTGAATAAGGGGAAAAAGATACTTTAAAAATAAATAACAGGATGTGAAAGCATGATTAAAGTAAATACCTACATAGTAGGACCTTTCCATAAAATGTGATTTTTAAGATTAGGACAAAAATATGAGTAAAAGTTATGATATAAAGGGTGTATTAAAATAATTTCCCGATTCGGAACCCCGAACTTATGAAGAACTATGTGCTTCATGAGTTTATCTTTTTACAGCTGTTTTTATTTTGATACTTTTTAGTACAGTTTAGGTTGATTAGACTTAATATGACCTCCAATAGCCTTAATGATGGCCTCGAACTTGGGCCTGAAGGCAGACCACTTTCTAGTCCATATTGTCCCGAGTCTCATTGACATAGGCTTTCAGGGACTTAGTGTTTGGGGTAGCGTTTGTCACAGGCCCTGCTCCACATGCAGCCAGAAGGAATGGTCCAACCATGTCTGGTGAGTATGGTGGCCATATTTACTTGTTCCAAAAAGCCATGTTCTTCTGAGAAAAAAAAATTGGAAATTACATTTTGACTTTATAGAAGTCCGTGAGAAAGGGCATCAACAAAAACTTCCCACCCTCCTTTGCGATGGACGTCCTCACTGAATCTTTTAAAACATTAAGGTCCTTATCATGTGATCTCATGGACTTCCATGGAGCAGTCTTGACGGCTTTTTTTATCACAGATGATGACTTTTTATGGGGTAACCACTTCCAGGCTTCCCATCAAGCGATTTTTCGGCTTCCAGATGTTTTTTGACGTTGCACACTGACTTAGGGTCAACACCGGTCTGTTTGGGCATGCTCTTTTTTGTTACTCCCGCACAGACCATAATTTTACATGATTCACTTGCCCCATAGTTATTAAATAAAAGAAAAAACTGAAGACTTACAACTTAGACTCTTAGCTACCATTTCCCGTCGAAGTTATAAAATTTGTCTTATAACCTCGAGGTATTAGCATTTAAAGTGACTGGGAAATAGTTTTGATGCACCGGTAAATAGATTGCTATTTAGAATGAAGGATAAATGCATAGGTATTGTATTCCTTTATTTGATAGTATGATCTAAAGCCGGTTCATTAATCATTTCCCAATTAATAAATAATACGGACTATAAATCAAAATGTTTTTGAAAAATATTATATACAAACAAGAACAAGTTATTGCGAATGGCATGTATCAGGATCTGTGACAGGTTATCATACAATATATATAATATGAACAAATAAAGGAATCTTTTATCAAATCTTTTTAAAAAATTATAGAGATATTGAACTATAGTAGGTAATTAGTTGAATTGAAGATTTTCAATCAGTTGATTGACTTTAGTTATGTTTTAATTTATCTCAAAGAAAAAGACGCATTCCTATGGGATCATACAATATACAAGTGAGTATGTATAATAATGTAGGAATTCTAAGAAATTCTAGAAAAAAAGGGGTACATTGTATGAGTTTGCCCGCACGTCATACTTTCTCTTTCTATCTCGAAATTCACAATGGTGATGGTTGAAATTTAATGATTGCAATCTTTGAACAATAAGGAAATAACTTCGAAAAGTGAAGAGTATATTATTAGAGTAGGATGAGAGGGATCTCGACTCAATCGATCATAATTGCTTGAATAAGTTTTCACGTAGGATAAGACAATCATTCAAGTCGTACGGTACAACTATGGTAATTTCCAGTTTCAGGAGTTTATGGATTTGATGACATATTAGTTCCTTTCAATGATACTTATTGCATTCATATTGTAAGGGTCCATGGTAGATACAGGTTGTATAAAAAGTAATGATACATTCTAAAAATACAATTTTGAATAGGTGTTGTTGATTAAATCTTAAAGTTCCGATTATTTTTGAATAGCTTAGATTCTAAGCCTTTGATTGATGTCCATTTTGTAAACAAAAAATATGTATATTTCGCGATGGAGGCAAGAAGAGCCATAATAGGCTACTTAATTTGCCCCGAGAGGAGCATCTCGGACATCATGAAGGCCTTAAATGTCAGTAAGGCCCAGTCTGTCAGTAAGAAATCGTTTCACTGATGGGAGACAACCTTACTGACAAGCCCAAGAGTGGAAGACACGCCAAAGTAAAGCCTGAATACATCATGGGGGCCTTTAAGGTCAACCCCACGATGAAGGTTTCAGAGTACGCCAAGAAGAAGAAGGTGTATCGGTCTACCGTGCACCATCCGGAAGGCTGGAGGAAGGTCGCTTACAAGAATTGAGAGGCCACTCCTGTCCCAACGTCAAAAAGAGCTCGGTCTTCAATGATGTCAAGAACTCTTGAATGCTCTGAAGTATTAAATTAACTGGGTGATATTTTTCTCTGATGAAAATACTTTTACCATTGACCTTGTCTACAATAAGCAAAATGATCAAGAGGTATGCATTGACAAGGCTGACAACAGCAACAGAAAAGTCAACAAGACCAAACATCCGCCCTCTGTGATGATATTGGGGGTTGTTGAATCAAGTGGAGAAAAAATTCATCCGATTTGTTTTCCAGGTGGATACCAGTTACCCAAGGCCGACTACTTGAAAGTGTTAAAGGAAAATGTGGTCCCATAGATCACCAAGCCCGTGAAGAAGTCCAACAAGGCTACGTACGTATTTTAGCAGGACAGGGCTTCGCCCATACTGCAGATATTTTAAGAGTGGATGGGTAGAAATAAGAACTTCAGGTCAAAGAACCTTTGACCCCCTCAGAGCCCAGATCTGAATCCACTAGATTACTCCATGAAAATTTAATAATTGATTTTTTTTTCTTCAAATAAATTTAAATTTCTGTGAATGGTTGTGAATTTTCGAAATTTTTTTCAAATAATTAAAAAATATATATATCTAATGTGACGAATTAGTTACATACGAGCGTAAAGAATCAAAACTCGACCATAGTAAAAGTGTAGATTATATAAACGGTTGAATTACACTTCTAACCACAATTTTAATACGTAAATATAATTTTCAAGTTAATTTTGTTCACCATAAATTACGTAAGAAAAAGTTTTCAATAATTATTTTGAGAATATGATTTTTTGACTGGCGTGGTTGTTAGCGAGCAAAAAGGCATAGGGAGAGTAACGAGCATAGCTTGAAATTCCTCAAATGTTATTTTTTTTAGGAGGTGGAAAATAGTCGTGCAGTCAAATTCACCTCGGGGCACATCACTAATTCTAACTTATTATGGAAAATAAGAACGTTAAAGCAAGCAACCGATTCAAATATATCCCTATGAGATCTCCTTTTTTACTCTTTTTGAGGTTTTTTTTAAAACCTTTTAAATAAATTGATTTTTTTGTCGTTTCCTGAAGTCCTTCACCTAATACGAAGAAAAAAATCCCTCTTTTTTTTTAAATAGTATTTTTGACAACTTGAAAATGCTTTATGTATTAAAAGTCCGAAACGTGAGTCTCTTTCTTTTTTTTCTTCGTTCATACATAATGTCAAAATAATTAATCAAATCAAATCTTTTTATACTTTCTTCCATTTAGAAAGTACCTTATTTAAATGCATAGGCAATGTTCATAATTTTGTCACATAGCCTTGACTTATATACATATAATTTGCATACATTGAGGTCGTTAAAGACACAGGACATATAATGCCTATACTACATACATTTTTAAGATTAAGGTTTAAGTTCAAGTATGTTTGATTGTTGCACATTTCAATTTCTTATTTAAAATAAAATTTATTATTCGTACACATAATTAATTGTATGTAGCAAAATCAGCAAATAAATTAATAAGATTATGAAAAGGACCATATCCAGGTCCTGAAGGGTGCGCAAGGTATCTATGCCACGATTTTAGCACGCTCTCTTGGGCAAACACACGCACTTAGGCAACTGCTTTTTTTTTATATAAGACACATTGTTCAAACTTGTACCAGCTGCAAACAAATGGAATCAATTGACACATTCTTTGTTCTAAATATTTGATAAAGGTACGGAGCCGTCCTCAGAATCTGCACCGAAAACAACAGCATAACAATTGTTCAAATTTTGAAGCTCAGTGAGACGTTCTTTCGCCGGATTAAGAGGCATTTTTAGGCCTCTAAAGGTGAAATTGAGGCAATATAAATAATAAATGAGTCTCAAATGGCTCCAATACCATTTCGATGATTTAATATCGCTGGACTTTTGCCCTCCAATTTCACTGAATCTGAATGTGATGGATTGTTTTTGTGAGGCGCGATTGAACGATAAACAAACCAAACCCTCTGCAACACTAAAGATGAACTTATCAGTTGGATCAAGAAAGGATTTCCAGGATTTGCAAAGAGACCAAGTAGTATTCTCGCGCTTTTGGTATTGCATGGAGATTGTAATGGAGGCTGGAGGTGATTTTATTGAAGAAAATAATTCAGAATCCATCAAGCTTCAGAATTTGGTTTTATTTTTTTATCTGATAACTGGCTGATTCTGAGCAACAAATCATTACTCTCATATAAATATTGGGATTTATCTAGCAGGATTTTTAGGGGTTTTACTCCAACAAGAAATTCACGGGCAATCTCATATTTTATTATTTCATAATAGTAGGTGCAGGACATAACTTCTTTTATTTTTTGTAATGCACAGCAATCTGGTCTTAGAAGTAATAGCAAGGTAAATATGGTTTCATTCTGAAGGAGAAATTTCAAAATTTCTTGGAAACACACTCAATTACTATCATATCTTGTCCTGGTGAAGAACGTGCCTTTGTCGCCAAAAAGGTATATTGTCAAAAAAGAAAGAAAGAAAAAAAGGTTAGACATAATGTTATATAAAACTAAATTAGTTTTTATTTGTTGCAATTTATGAAAATCAGTTTATTGGTTCGATTTATGAAAATCAGTTTATTGGTTCGATTAATGAAAATCAGTTTCTTGCTTCGATTTATTATATGGAAAAAACATTTTTTACAAATTAATTTGCACAATTTGAAATTTGCAAAATCCTTCAGACACAAATAACTACAGGAATAATGATGTTATGGAGATAAAATTGGAGCCACTAGATTTGATGTCGTCCAAGAATTTTAGTTGGAAATAGGAACTGGATTTATTCTGGAGAATCCACTATTTTCAAGACCTTTGAAACATCGCCATTTAATAAATATCTAATAACCTAATCATCCACAGCTATAAAATTAAATTTTGCATCTTTTTGTATAAAAATATCCCTCTATAACCTCTAATGAAAAGTTATTCAAGGGGAAGCTAAAAAATGAAAAAATCACCAGGTATCAGTGTATGGAAAATGGGGGCGTCACCTATGCGATATTATTTTCGAAACTTTAAGTTTAAATATGTTCTAGCATTATAAAACTTATTTTATTTCCTTTTGGAAAAAGAAAGTTATGTTTTAGCACCCTGTATAAGCTTCCTTGATGTAATTCGTTCAATGAAAAGTTGAATACATATGATTGAAGATTCACTTAAGATACAGTTTTTAAAGGTTTGTGCTACAGTGCAAATGATGTGCATCAACAAATAAAAGGATGCTTAAACGAGCATCTATAACAAACAATAAAATGAATATTTAATAATAACTTCATCGGCAACCATAGGAAAAACATAAATTAATACAAATTTTGATAGGTTAAGACTCATTTTTTAGAATATTTTGATGAGCAATGCTGTAGAACACACAATTAGATGTTGACTTCTAAAAAAACTTTGTGCTAGTCGCCACCATGAGCACACAGTAGGAGAACAGAATTGAGATTGCAGCTCTCCTCCGCACGGGATTGTCCCAGAAGACAATCTGTAAGCAGATTGGGGCCTCGAGGAAGACTATTTAAAATATTTCCAAGCGGTTATAGGTCGGGGAGGACCTCAGACACTATCCAGAAGTAGGTAGGAAATCCGACGTATCCGTTAACAGCCTGAAGTCGGTATTCAAGAAAAAGTGAAATGCCTCAATTGCTGACATAGCCAGGAAGATGAACAACTCCTCATCGGTTGTGTCCAAGGCTTTTTTAAAAAAAGGCAGGAGGAAAGTATGAAAACTTGGGGACTCATTGTGAACTTTTCGGCGGATAATACTTTTACTATTGACCTTGTCTTCAACAGGCAGAATGATCGAGTAGTGACATTTGGAGATGTAGCAGATGAGCACCGATATGTCTCCATCACCAAACACCAAATCACTTCATTGATGATATTAAGCCTGGTTGATCCTACGGGAAGGCCAAGGATCTCCCCAAGAAATCCTCAGTTTTACTCTCAGTTTTTCATGATTACACTCACACGTAACTACTCTATACTTAAATCAATTCATGTTACGTGTTCTCTCTTTAAGAATGAAAGAATAATACTTAGAGTATGAAAAACAAATATGTTTAGATACCTTTTGATAAACTTTAGTAAGAGCGCTTACAAATAAAAACAAACCAAATATATTTCAACATAATACTACAATATTATTTCTAATATCAAAAATATTTATATGATTTACATCAGGGAGCATTATATTTAGTGCAACGTCTATACAGGTTGGATGCTATATGCACACACCTGCAATGTTTCATAAATACGACTACATTGTTATTTCTTAGATCAAAAAATAATAATTGAAGCATAGCATTCTGTCAAAACATAAATATGACTTGGACAATAAAAAAAAAAGATCCCTGACAAGTCATTAAGACTGTCGGCCCTTGGTTCCAAAATTCTGGTAAAATGTTAATAGAATTTGAGACAAGTATCCGTCTAATTTTCGTTTTAGAACTAGATCTAAATGTTCGGTAACCCGAAATTTACCCTAATATTTACATCTAAAGATTCGAACCGACCCGGATCCGAAAATGTGTCATGTTTTTAGTTAGTAGTAAGCCAATTCTTCCTAAGTATTGGACTATTATTCAACATAATTAAATATTGAGAATTGTCCACAGCTTAATATGAGCTAATTCAAATTCAATAAATCAGCGTTCAAAACATTGATAATGAGAAAAAAATGAAAAAATACACAGTTGAAAAGAAAAAAAATACACCGTAAATTTGTATGTTAGTGAGATAACACAGAATCTCACATAGTACTTATTGTTCTTGATGATGTAATTCTTTGCATAATTGAAGTAAACATAATATGAGTTTGTTAAAATATTTGATCAAGGCATTACCTCCCTTATAAAAATGTCAAACTGGACCCAGAGTAGTAAAAGAAAACACCCCAGACCAATCTCCTCAAGTCCATGAGGAACCATGCAATAGATATCAGGGTCTCACACCACTGTCCAGAGAGCTATAAAAAAGTGGGTGGAAACAGCCTTGTGAGGATGGCGAGGCCTCTTTTGACACCAGCAACGAAAGAACATCATCTTCTCTGTTGCAAGACTCTTTTGAATGAGTCGTTTGAGTTCTTTTAAACTCTTTTATGACACTTTTGGTCCCCTTACAGTCCTGATGCCAACACCCTCGACCATACCTTTTGGGTGCATGTAGAGGGAAAGGCCTGCAGTGTCCATCATCCAAATACCGAAGCCCTCAAAACCACTCTCAGCTAACGCTGGGATGCCATGACAGAGTACAACATCCACAGCATGTGCCAGGTCTTCCGCCTCCGCCTGGAAGCCATCCTTGAGGCTATGCATTGCTACATTAATGATTAAGAGAGCTCAAACACACATTTATTTTTAGTATTTAATTTGAAAACAATTAAATTTCGGTCTACAGTCTGACTTTGGGGTCAAGACCGAAATATCGGTCCAAATCGTTCTAAAAAAATCAGTCTCAAGTCCTAAGACTATTTGACACCTACGTGAAAATGTATCTCCATAATATAATAAGATAACTTGAATAAACAAAATAAAGCTGTCAAAACTTTATGTCATGAAAAAATAAGTAAAGAAATCATAAAGTATATATCATTTGAACAAAATATTACTGTAAAAAAGAAAAAAAAATATTTATGACAAGGCACAACCGTAAGTTATGAAGATGTATATAACTTTTTCTTAAAAAAAGTTATTAGACCACCTTATACATATTTATACACTTTAGAGAAAAAGAAAGATGATGATGCTCCTAATTCAAACTATAATTTTAAACTACAGTAAAACAAAATCATGTAGGTACCATGTATTAGAAAACCTCCTCTTTTACTCTTCAAAATCATAAAAAAAAATAGAATTCAAGAAAATTTAATATTTAATAATAAAAATGATAATGATAATTTAAATCTGTAATGAACAATTAGAGAAAGTCCTTTGAATTCAATTTTTAATCACATTAAAAATTACTATAAAGTAGTATTGTCACAATCCCAATATTTTTGTATTGGTTCCGGTACCCATATAGGTATTAGTTATCTGTATTTTTTTATTTTACTAAAAATATTAAAACAATAATTTCTTTTAAGACAAAAGGGCATGAACACACTAAAAATAAAATTTTTGTATGCAAGACTATATTTTTTTATGGGGACAAAAGTTGGGAGGGGCAATGGTCCTTTATCCCCTATTGTTCTGGCGCCACTTGGGTAGTGTCTAACACAGACACTTTAGGTTTTTTAAAAATAAAATACAATATTGCTTGAACTGGGAGGAGGTATGTTTTTCTATGACGTAGTGAGCCTGCAAGTATCGTTTCCTATATCCGTTTAGTATTATACCATTTTAACTGCATTAGTATCCCGATACCACTACGGTACCGAAGGGTATGGGCATTTCCAGGAAAGGGGGAGGGAGTGAGATTTAAGGTATAAGTGAATTAAGAAACTTGTTAACATCAGCTGCGTATTATATGATTTTGGAGCGAGAAAATGTATTACGTTACTGCTATAAACAGGAGATCCTTCTACATTTAAAATAGCATTAGTGTGGGGAAAATATTATGTTAAACTTAAATTTATTTATGCATTAACCATTCAAAGAGAGATTTTGAGACTACGACAATCTATTAAAGAATGAAAAAAATCAAAAAAAAAAAAAAAAAACCATCAACAATAGTACCAACCGTTATTCATTTTTTGTTGTAAAAATTTGTCTTTCCCTACATTTTGTACATATGTATAATAATACGTTCTATTCACTCATCCCTTACTTTTAACTTCAGGTATCTTTTCTCTTTAAAATAAGTTATGGATTATGATGAAACTTCAGGTTCTCAAAGGACGTAGTTAGTAGTAACTACGTAATTTCAGCAATTTTAGTTTCCATAAAAGACCACTAAGGCACGGGCATAGGATCGGACTGATAGGACTACAGTCTTTTTAGGCCGATTCAAAACTAATTGTATCCATTTATGCTAAAAGAGAGCATTTTAAACGTGTTGAAAAAAACAACAACACAAAAAGACGCAAATCAACATGGTGACCCTGACAATTTGAAGAGTATTTTGGAGGAGAGCAGCTTAGCTGTCATGACGGTTCATTAGATCAACTGTAACGAGGGAGGAGGGGGAGAATGAAATGAACAAGGACAATGCAAGAATTACTCAGAAGTCGATCCTCAATTCACACTGAGTACAATGTTCAATCAAGTTTTGAATATAATTGAAGGAATTAGAAAAGGATTTCACTCCTTGGGAATTAGATAATAAGGACAACAACATAGGAAAAGAAAATTCACCTTTCAGTTTGCCAACTCAAAAAAAAAAAAAAAAAAAAAAAAAGAAGCTCAGCTATAAAATGAACCCGACTTTCATCACTAATTGTGTGTATAGCATTATAAAAGTTCTACACAATTTGCATTGAATTTTTTTCTGTGTTATTTTGAGTTTTATCTAATTGCAGAGTATTTTGAAATGCATTTCAATGCTAAAAAATAAACATGTTTTTTTTTTAAATAGTCAAAATTTAATATGAGATAAGAATGCATCCGCTAATGAATATACAATATACTCATTATAAGAACAAAACTGTTAATTTCAATTACACAAATTGAAATTACTACCGATGTCATTACGTTTCTTCGATTTGTACATTATTTCTAAGAACTTTAGACCTTCCTTTTTTTTAAACTCCTGAATCATTTTTACACTTATGGATTCCACACTGGCTATTTTGACTCCATTCTCTACGGCAGCTTTTATCTGTTATAGGCTCGTAACTCATGTGCACAATGTATGTAGATATTGACCCAAGTCTCAAGTACGATTGTTGTCTGAAGCCAGTCAAGTAGGGCCCACTGGGTTAATATGAGACACCCTAAAATACACTTTATTATTCATCCTGTAGTTACTTTGTTTTGACATGTGACAGTAAATGATATCCTATTTCCGCCATATTGAATTGGAGCTAATTGTGCCGCCCATGTGAAGAAGGTATGTATTTGTTATTTATACTTTTTTTTCACAGATTATTTAATTGCACTCTATTAGTTGATTAAATTTGTTGTGCACACAAATATAAACAGAAAATAAAGAATCCAATATGGAAAATTAAGTATATTGATGAAAATCGTGTGTATTTTGGGAATGTAAAAAAAAGAAACCCAAAATCAACATGGCTACCATGTCAATTTGAAATGTTTCGAAGGAGAGGAGCTTAGCTACCATGACTTTTCCTTAGATCAGCTACAAGCAGCTCTGATGAGGGGAGAATGCAATAAGCAAGGACATAGACAAGAACTACTCCGATGTCGATCCTGAATTCTAATCTGAGTTCGACACAGACTTACAATCCTTATTTACTGTTGTAAATAATTTACTACTCAGGAGTTAAATAATAATTACAACAGTTGAGGAAAATAAAATTCGTTCTACAGATGACCAATTCCAAAAAAACAGGCCAGCTAAAAATACATACGATTTACATGAATAATTTCTTGTAACATGCATGAGCTTCTAATATTATACATTTTTTAGTAACAAAACATAATAAAATATATGTAATGCCTTAGTGGGTTAATATGAGACACACTAATTGGGGAATTATTGGCCGTGGCTTTGTGGATGTTTCTGATATTGTCATGAGGCTTCCAAATCCTCAATTTGTAGAACGTGCATCCACACTTGGTACAACTTTGAATTTCAGAATAGATTTGTCAAACTTTGCAAAAGAGGAGGTGGTCCTCTATAAAGCCTCTAACAAATACTTTTAACACACATTATATGTACTGCCTATGTCCTTTTATCAATCAAATAATACTTTTTATACATTATGACCAAATTAGTAGCTAAATAAAAGCAATACACCAATTTAGTTTCATTTATTCTATTGCAACTTTGGTGACCTGTATTATCTTCAGCATGGGGTAATATGAGCCAATTGCTGGTTTTCAAAAAATACCTCTAACTTCAAACCTTTTTGTGTCTTAGAGATAAGTACTAATAATTTTTAATACACAGCATGAAAGTACATCTACTGTGAAAGTTCTTGCTACATGACTCTAGCAAGTATGAAAAAATAGTAGATTTTGTAAAAGCATCTCATATTACCCCAGTTAATCCTACAAGTAGTGTTGTGTCAGTCCTTATTTAGGACTTCAGCCTTGTCTAGTTTAGTTTATGCCCGGTCCAGTATAGTCCTAAGACTTATAAAGTTCAGTACTTCACTCACAGTATTTCTTATTATTTTATTTTATGCAGTTCTACTACTGACAGTCCGAAGGATCGACAGTCTTAAAGTTAAGGACTGGTTCCAAGAACTAATAGGACCGGTCCTAAGACTGGACTGGACCGAATAAGTAAGTACAACACTACTTACAAGTATTGAATTCTCAAAGTCTAAGTCAAGCCATAAATAAAATAACTCGAGTCCCCCACGTCTGGCACAATGTACTGAATAGAATATTATTGTGATTTCCTTCAATAAGGCAATAAATATTAATTGAACATTTGACAATCCTAGCCAGGAGTGAAGAATATAAAAAGATAGATAGGAATAAAGGACGGACGAATGGAAATAAAGATGGGACATATATATATATATAAAGAGACAAATTAGAAAATCAGTCCTAGGACCGATCCAGCACTATGTATATATTTATGAAGTATTAACTATTATCAGAAAGAGAAAAAACGACTTAAGTTGCAGTCGAATCTGTGATAAGCTCTACGCCTGAAAAACATCTTATTAGACTACAAGTATTATAATTTTATTTTGTACAAAATAACTTAACTAATTTTGTACCACAATGAGTTCAATTTATGAGTAAAAATAACTTTTGAGATCTTAATGCGGATCAATTTAAAGAAATGTGTAACGATAAATGTCAAGAATACAAAAAAAATCAATACTTTGAAACATCTGCGACATTTCAGTAGACTACAATATGATTCCAAAAAAGGGAAGACCTCTCCATTTTTCAACAGCAATAATAGGAAAACAATGTATTGAGCATCTGCTCCCATTAACACTACCTAAATTTTTTTCAATATATTGAATATTTTTTGGTATACTTGAACATTTTAAAATTTGTTTTATATAAAATATCGAATTAGTCTCTGTTATTCTTGGATAAAATCAAATAATTATCGGTTATGCCATCAAAATAAAAAAATAAAGAATATATCAAATGATTAAAGTAATCAAATTTCATTTAATACCCATCTATAACCACATTAATAATTACGACTTGATTATTATTCACGGATATTTCCTTTAAACTATAAATATTTACCTTAAAAAGTTAGTTGGCAAAAATATTTAATATTTCTTCAAGATTTAATTATTAAAGTAGGCTAATGAAACTCCCAGTAAAAGTACCTATAGATTGTAACTCATGATATTTAATGCATTGCATGCATAGTCACATATAATGTTGTGTGAGTCCTTTTTTTAATATGAAAATTGTAGTCCTGTACAGTTTAGTCTTGCATATCAGTTCAAAAAGTTATAAGTTCTGTCCATGATAACGTCACTTAACTTTTTTTATAGATTAGTTCTATTACTCACAGTCATAACGACTGATAGGACCGACCCTAAGATCAAATTGGACTAGTTTATACCCTATGGACCGATCCTGAGACTGGACTGGACCGAATAAATAAGGACCGACACAATACTAGTTACAATTATGAATAAGAACTTTATATGTTTATAGTTCATACAGTTTATCTTTAATTATTAGTAGCAACATAAAAAATACAATTACGTATTATTTCTGTAACTGCTCTAATAGCTAAGTGTAATAGCGGAAATGGATTCACAGCATTGTTACATAATTATAGGACAAATTTTACCAAAGGATGTTTCTTATTCTTTTAGTGTGAATAAAAAAACAAACATATTTAGCAATCGACGATGAGTAGAAAGTTTGTTTGATCTATGGTAAGCTGAATGAATATGATTAATATTTAATAAATAAATCACTTACCAACAGTGAGTTTTTCAACATTCGGATCCTTCCATCCAAAAATATCCACAAATATCAACGAAAATGTCATAACGAGTCCTAAGCATATCCCAAGAATGAATTTGCCGGTCAGATCACGAAGTTGAGGTAGGAATGAGTATAATAGAAACGTTAATATAAGGCAGAGTATTGAAATTGCAAGACCAATAGGATAAAATACATCTTCAACAATTCTCTGAAAGGAATTTGAGTGATGATCGGATAACTTAACACAGAAAAAAGCAAATTCCATTTTTTCAGAGTCATTTCGTAGGATTTCATCAAGACAATAGTCTCCCAAATGAAAAACTCTTTCTTTCCCAATGATGCTACCGGATCTTGATAAACGATGACTCACAGATCCATTACTCAGAAGTTTGAACTCATCGATAGAATGTTCGTGATGCAAAGCACTGACAAGTAGGCTATCATTGCTACAGTCAGGAATCCCTTCATCCAATGCATAGTTTGGTACTATCTCCAATGGTGATACGGATTCGGCGTCAAAAAATATTGGACTCCAGATCGTCAAGTCTTCATTTGTCGATTTTTTCTTTATACAAATCCGCTCATCTTCAAGAGTTTTTTGATATAGGATCGAGTCTAGAGGACAACACTTATTGATTTTAATAGGAGTTGTACTCCAACAAGGAAGATACAGACAACTTAGGATGCACAGCCTCACAAACCACTTCATATTATCAAATAAAGAAGTTGTTTTTACTTTAATAATGAAATTATACGAATGCACATTCTCAGCTCAAAAACGAAGTTAAGTATGAGAAGGGATAGGATTCCAGATCTGGATATTGGATTTCCATAAGTAGATATAGGGAGTCCAAAGTAACTTATAAATTCACTTATATTCTATTCCATTATTATGTAGTACTTGTAGTTCTTCGTCGATGATACTACAGCGGAAAATATAATACACATTTTTATTTTTCCAGGTACAAACGCCAAGACTTTTTACATGCACGCATAGACTGTGAGGTATAGTCTGTATAGTATTATCCCAGGTATTGAAGTAGTTCTTCTTCAATATGTGACTCACAATTAACAAAGCCCCGTGCCACATATTCAGTATGCTACGTGATAGCGCGAAAATATGGAAAATGGGATTGTAATATGTAGTGATACGCGCATAAAATGAAATTTCCCTTAAAAAATTAACCTCAATATCCATGATTTTCCTACAAAATTTCAATTGAGCCAATTATCACCTCCATAAATATAACAAAATAAAGTATACTCCAATCATTACATAAAAAAGGTTTCATAGGAAACATTAAAATATATCTTATGAATTTAAATTTTAATAAAAAAAAAAAAAGAAAAAAGATTGAACAAGTCAATGTGGTGAAATATTCAAAACTAATTCGAGGTTTTGCGGTTTAAAATATGAAATTCCGATATAATTTATTATATATTATTTTCTGTACAAGTTGTAAACAAAAAAATTAGTTGAATAATTTTAAATGAAGGATTTCAGTATTTGGGAAGAGGATAGTGCAATAGTTGATGATCGATATATTAATGGTGTAACTTTTTACTATTTTATTACAAATTAATATATTTTAAGCTTTCTTTAACAGATTATAAAGTTCAATTCCCCTAAGTTATTTTACTTATAAATACATAATAACGAAGCAATTTTAATATATCAAAATTAACTGATAGTATCAATTAATATTTGGTAATTAGAATGATTTAATAATTCATTTAAAGACAAAAATTGCAACTTATACAATTTGATTATACAAGTTGCAACTCGTACATACATCGCAACTTGTACACAACATATTATAAAATATTAGGTTGATATGATCAAGGTGTATAGAAATATTAACCTTGGATACGATTATATAGAACCATAGAGCTGAAATGTTTTTATATCTTTAGTCTATACAATACAATACATACGAATATATTAGATTAAAAGTAATAGGCATAGATAAAGGCGATTCAATTGAGATCCCACATTAATTTTTTGCATCCTTATAGGGTGTAGTAGTTTAAAACTCCAACAAAAATTGGCCAAATTGAACTAACAGCTTGTTGAGGTGTCATTTATAATATTTGGCAATAATTTTTTCATGGTATTTTTGAACAAATGCTATTTTTAATAAAAGTTAATTTAAAGGACTTGCTTTTATGAGTATTTAGAAGTAAAACTTTTAGAAGTCGGATGACTCTAAGCTGAATTACTAATGCCCCATTTAAGTTTGAGAATCGTTGAAAGATGACCTAACTCTAAGAAATTCTAAAATTGGGCCTCGTGTTAACATGCTTCATAAAGTCTAGACAGTATAGACATAGTGTTCTTTTGTGCAAATAAACTCCTGACCAAAATTGATCATATTAGTGATTATGATATACCCTTGGTATTAATTTAAGTAACGAGTAATACTTTGGATTGCAAACATGTACTAAAAAATAGAAGATTACTTATGCCCAGCTACATTAAATAATAATTTTTGGCTCTACTTGATGATTTGGTCGAACGACTTTTTTTTTATAGAAAAGAAATCCTTAAAAAAATTATTTTTACCCATTTTTGCGTTAAATTTTTTCATCCTGCAGAAAAAATATTCTAGCAAAAAGCAAAACTTCCTTGATTTGGGATACTACAGCCCCTCCAGCTACCTCGAGTGTGGCGCCCCTGAAAAAGCAAGTCCATTTGATTTTACTACGATATTTTGATCTCTAATTAGAGTCGTATAAATAAATAGAGTTGAAAAAAAAATTGACATTAAAAGAGCATGAGATTTTTTAGTTGCAATTTGCAGTGTTTTTTTATTTTCCAAAGCTGAACTTCATTATTCATTTATTTTTGGAAGGGAAAACATCCAGAGAACACTTAAAACAATGTGAAACAATGTCTTGTTTTGGCTACGCTTATTTTAACTGAATTTCAAATAAAATCGAGTATATTTAAATGTTAATAATTCCTAATTAGCCATTTCAAAAAATAATAAATAATTTTGTGTATTTATAACAAGGGGTGTACTGATGCATTGGAATCGGAATAGGTACGAATCGGCCTTTTCGGAAGTATGGGAATCTACGCAATAATGCCGATTTCACCGATACCTGTGCTTACTTGTTTATATACATTATTAAAAAAATAAAAATCTTATTTCTTTATTTAAAATGGTCAATCAATAAAAGGAAGTAAGGATCATAGTTTAGACTGAGCAAGGTTTAAGATTTTTTTTTTACATTGCTATATATTATAGCTAAAACTAAAGAATACACCCTTTATATTACAACTTCAAAAGGTTTTAAGTTAAGCTGTTATATAAAGCAATTGATACTATGCAAGAAATATTAGCTTCCAAATAAGATCCTTCATTTTACTTGATTTCCGTATTATTACTTACTAGACACATTCTGTAGGAACTGTAATAAATAGTTTATTTTTTAAATAATGAAATGATTTTATTTACTAACATTTTCATCCTTATAGCTATTTCACTTCGAAATATGGCTTTGAATCAAAATTATACCCCAGATCATTTAAAAAAAGGCTATAAAGGCCAAATCTATTGCAATTGAAGGTTTTAATTGTCCTTTTTGCATTCTATAACAGTTAAATTAAAATATATATAGTACATGTTCTATGCCATTGAAATGATAATTGTTCAATAGCTGAACTTTCTCTTCAAATAAATTCAATAACTTTTTAATATAGGTAATTTACTGCATTTACTTTATTCATATAATAAAATTCTTTTGCACTCTTGTCAGACACAAAAAGAAAAAGAGTGTTTTATATTCATTTCTGTGCTCCTTGGAACACATAGTTACTATTTATAAATTAATCAGTAGCACTTGTGCTCAGGAATGATGGAGAGTTACTTTGACGATTTGTTGGGGGGAGGGGTGTTACAAATCGTCAAAATCAACTACAAAACTAGGGGTTTAAATTGTAAGTATGTTTGGTATAAAAAAAAGAAACCAACAATTAGCATGGTAATCCTAACAATTTTAAGAATATTTGGGAAGAGAGCTTAGCTGTCATGACGCTTCATCAATTTAGCTGCAAGCAGATATGATAGGAAGGAAATAAATATAATTCCCACTCCGTATCAAACAATTACGTAAGCAGAAATTGCTCTGTTGCCTATCCTTAATTCTACTCCGAGTCTAACAGGAGCTTATAATTCCTCAATAAATTATCTTTATTACTCTTTGTCATTCATGAACAGACAGACTAGTGTGTACACTTTATACTAAGATGTTATCTCCTCAAGCAAAAAAGAAAAACACTGTTCTGATTGCCAACAAAAAAATTAGGATTTACCAAGTAATAACATTTTTTGTTGCTCAAATCGCTAAACTTTGTTTTTTTCTGTACAAAAATCAAATCCCTAATAATAAACATAGTTGTAAATCCAAAATATTGGTTAGTATACTATGAGAGTATATTTTTTACAACTATTTATCAACCTAGATTTAATTAGAATTGTAAAAATATAACCTTCAAGTATGTTAATTTGAACCCAAACTTTTTGGCTCAGCAGAGACAATATCTTATGTAACTTTATTGTTGAGTTGCTATTGAGAAGGTGTCTTACTCTCCGGATCCAACTCACCGAATGTAAGAGACAAAGAAAATAAAAAACAACAACAACAGAAATTAAAATAAACTTAAAAAAATTAAATAAGAACTCACTTCCTTTATTCGCAATTAAGAGAGAGCACCCAAAGAAAAAGTATTCAGAGGCTTACCTTTTGTTCAAAGGAAAGAGAACCGAAGATCTTGACCCCTTTTAAACGATCAACGACACTTACATGTTGAAAATTTACTAATTTCTTCCATTTTTTTTTCTACAAATTATAATTTATATTTTTTTCACAAGTTTGGGTGTGGTCAAATGCATGCATTTTAGTTTCATAACAATAGTTTTGGATCAGTCCTAGGACTGATCGCTTTCTCAGTCTTTTTTCCCTACCTTTTCAGTATTTTTTTATCAGTTAAATCTTTTTAAACATTCAACGGTCAAAAGGACTGATAACTCGGTCCTAGCTATCTATTTAATTATTTTCTTCACCCATAGAAGAATATAAGAGCAAATAAAATAGTAAACGACAGCTAAAATGTATCTAATCACACCTCTCCTAGCTTTAAATAGCTTTAAACAACAAATTTATGTTCTTTTTTGAATGTACTAACATAAAAAAATCCATCGAAATTTGAAATGTAAACTTATTTTTTGAACATATCTCTTAGTATGCTAATAAAAAACAATTTCTATGTTATTTTATTCTAAAATATATTTCATTTATTTATAGTGGATATAGTTATGTGATTTATATTACATGCACGTTTGAAACTTTTCAAAGGTGTATGTTTTAAAACGTTTCGAAGACGTTAAAACTTTCAACGAAACGTTTCCAAACGATAAGTACTTTATAGTAATTAAAAAAACCACATCTTCTCCGTCAGCTCTATCGTCTCCACTGCCAGCCAGCAAAGGGATGCCATTGCGGAGGACTACATCTGCATCAGGTATCATGCCTTCTGCCACAACTTGGACGCCATGATTGTCGCTAAGGGTGGCTACATTAATGATTGAAAAGGCTGAGACACATCTATTTATAATATTAATGTTGTTGAAATTATATTATTAATTAATAAATATCTTGTTCAAGTTTAAAATTAAAAGTGTTCAGATTTTAATGGACCACACGGTAAACAAACGTTAGAGATACTAAAGGAATAGAAAGATAATAACGAAATCAATCACGGTTACAGTTGAAACTGAGGAGAGTGAAGATATAGCTACTTCGGGGGCTTTGTTGAAAAGTTCCATTGCAGCCCTGCTTCAAACGCAAAACTACACTCATTAAACCAACTTGTATGGTATAATGAGCAGATATTAAAGAATCCTAATTCAGAAAGAGATCAGATTCTGTAATATTTTATAGTTTATTTCCATGGCTTATATATTATGGATATATGTATAATGTAACTCAAAACAAATCCTACTACTAATCAAAACACATACTCATACAGTTTGATCACAAAGCAAGTGTGATGTATTGTATGCGAGTCTATTCCATATCATTGTTAGCACGATTTAATTCTGGTGAAACATATCAAATGTAGTATTGGGTCTTTACTTTCCAGTCAAATCTAAATTGCATGTCTTGAGTCCAAGTCCCCATCTCTGCCTGTTAGTACAGGGTACAGTAAATTAACTTCAATTTTTATAATGCATGGAAATCAGGGTGTAGCGGTGTATTTTGTTTTTAAATATCTAATAAGAGAAAATAAATTTCACCATCTAGAATAATTTTTTACAAAAATTTTGTTTGATTAAATGATTTAAATTACATTGGAATTAATTCAAAAGTTTCAACTTTTTCTTTTAGTATAATTTTTTTATAATTTAATTAATTTTTGAAAGTTGTAGAGGTCATTCTTTTACATTTCACTCCGGCTGGCTTCCTGAGTCCGAATTGCCATATCTCTACTTTTTAGTGAGAAATGCTTTGAAGAAAATGCTGTGACCATTTAAACAACCCTTTGACAACTTTTTTGAGTTCCATGACCATTTCAACACTTTCATTGGTGTTTGAATGAATCTCTTCAACTTAGAAATTGCTAAGTAGCAGCTAAGAGGAGGCTCTGCCACTCCTTTTGGCAAGATGATCTGGTCAATTATGTTAGAGTCCCCTCTGTTTATAGCAGGCGTTTTTGGATCCTCACAGATAGGCAACCACGTTGACCGTTTGTTCCACTATCTCACTGGTCGCCAGGATTTCTTCTACCACATTTATTATCTCCTTCTGGAATTAAAAAAAAACCAGGGTTTGTAGGATCATTTCGCTGTCAGCAAACCAAGCTGACCTTTTCACTGCGTGCATCAAGAGTTAACGCACCTATTTTTTCTCGGACTTGGGACAATTAAGTTGAAAAATGACGTGCCCTTCTATCCAATAGTGCTTCACCTTGGTATTTAAACAATATGGATAATACACATAAATCTTAAACTATGAGTCTCAGATTTTATAGATTTTTCCCCACAGTCCAGCTTTGAAACCCAGAGTCTTTAAAGTATATTACTAGTGGTGAGCCAGCGGCTTTGATTAATCCGATTTTCAAGAAATCCATACTTCCAGAAATCACTCCTTCTCTGATAGCACACACTGTCATATAGCTGTAGTGTTGATCTGTACACCAAAAATCTTGAATAACCTCATCACACAGTTTGAGTAATGGCGAGTAAATAAAGATTCAGAGAAAGTTTGGTTGATATACAAGTCAGTAAGCGAGTCTATCAACTTTCCTATTTGTCCAGATAATCTATTATATAAGTTATACCATAAAGCTCAAGAATTAGACGGCGTAAGGAAGTTCATTAGTATGCAGACGACACACTTGTTGGTTAGTTAAATATTACTGCTTGCCATGCATATCACATCGGTCGATAAGCCTAGATAGGAAAAAAACATTTTTTTCAAGAATTTATTTTTATTCATCAATATAATCTCCTTATCTCTAGCTTTTCGATACCACGGGTGTCGAACGATTTATCGATACCTTCAAAATAAGCACTTGTGAAAGAGCCATCGCAGTTGATAAATCCCTTGTATAGGCTAGTGTTGAGTCGAGTGTTCTTCTTCAACTTCCCAGTGTAAAATCTGCTAAAACCCTTTAAGCGGATGTTGGAAAGAGTTATCAGTCTGAAGGATTTGGTCAGTCTGTAATTTTTTTCCCTGATTTTAACTCAATAGAGTTGTACGCCGTTTTTTTTTAAAAGAAGTGTTGATCCATCAGGGAATTGATTTCGCTCTGATGGTTGTTCTTTTTGGACACCCCATATCTAATGGTATAGAAGATGTCCTAGTTAGCTTTTCAAAGATTTTATGATTGCTCCACGATGGCCATGTATTTGCCGAATCCAAAAACTATATATCTATGGTCAGACATTGATGGTCAAACATATATCTGCTACCCTGTTATCTCTTGATGCTCTATTTTCATGGCGATGTTTGAACTGGCTCATTGACTGACTGATGAAAGTAAGCTTGTTCCCTTCGTTTATAACAGTGAGATTGGTTTCATCAATGATGTTTTCGAGAGACCAAAGTTAGTAATTTCAGATTTTGCAAGCTCCACCCTACCTCTAATCTGAAGAATATTGCATTGGTGTGCTTTATTGCGAGCAAGAGCCTCGTTTCTAATGTTACCAGTCACCCCACGAACGAAACCCGTAAGGGATTTTTTCTCTTTTCTGAGCTCCCTCATTCGCTCCACTTAATCTCATAAGGTCACAGGGAGTTGTGTATTTGCTATTATGCTTTTTAGGAAATATTGTCCAGAAACATCATCATTTACGTAAATGACCGCTCTTTTCTTTGTATAGCAACACCCTTCGTAGTTAGGAATGAAGTCGCCGATAAATGCAGACATACGATGTACGTAGTCTGTTTCAAGTATTTTAATAGCTTTGTTCCATTCAATGATTGAATGGTCATATGGTCACCGTTCTTTATTATTATTAAAATTTTGTTTGCCTCCTTAGCAATGTCGGCGTAAAGAAACTTCTTTTTGGGCCTAGTTTCTTTTTTATATTCTTTGTCGTCTTCAGCAGGCCTTTGAGGAATATGTGTCCTCTTTGAAGGAGGGGTATTATTAGTTGCTCTCTCTCCCTCGTTTCTTAATGCTTCGAATCCTTCTTTTTTGAAACATGATTTTTCTAGTTATTGGCCTTTTTCGAATCCCTTTTTTTATCCCTTTTTTAGGACATATTGTGGGTGATGGTTTCTTATTTCATACCCATTGTTGGGTCGAAGATAAAGGAATAGCTGAAAGATCTTAATTTTTGAATCCCTTGATAACTTCCCAGAAAAAGAGAAATCAAGGCAGTCTAAAGTCAGCTAAAGTCCTCATAAAGAGTTAACAGGCTCTTATATCACTTATTGTATACGACACTTACCAGACCAATTTTCTCCCTTACTGCAGATTAATTTGTTCAATCCCCTCCAATGGCCATTACTGTTTTATTGAAAACCCTCTCCTTTAACCATTTAAATATAAACATTGCAATTTGTTCAGGGTGTGATTCTATCTGGTTTACTTTCTCTAGTAGAAAGTGGTACAAGTAATTACTCCTAGGCCCACTAGCAACTGTTTCGTGCTCTTGCTTGATCCTACCCATGAATGACTATTCACTGCCCATTCCTTCCATCACAATATTAGTCAGTCGATTTTTCCATCAAAGAGGGTACAGGAGATTGGCTCCTCTTCTCAAATTCGTCTCTTATCTCTTTAATCAACTTCTCCTGCGCTCTTCTAATCTTATTTTTGTCAATGATTTACGTTAACCTTTTATTAAATTAATTCATGACTCTATTATTTAGAGTTTTATCTAATATAAATTTTTTTGCAAATTATGTTGATATAGTTTTGGTATGAATTTATAAAATATTTAAAAGTTAACTTAAACTACCAATTGGGCTCAATTATGAATTTTATATCAGCAATTATCCTAAAATCGTAAACTTATTTAACTTTAAGTTAATTAATGATTAAATTTTCTTCCTATTTGTACTCTTCACATCCAAGACAATAAATATACATTCCCTTAATATGAATATCTTTAAATTACATAACGAAAGCTACTACTAGAAAATAAACAAAAAAACACATTTTCTCTTACCTTCAAAGTGAAATTGATGTAGCTTAGCGATCTCCTATCCTTTTGAAAATTATACTTTTGAAATCTACAAGACAAAACGACATTAAAAAAACACTACCAGTTTTTGATTTTCGAAAAAATGAAGAGTATGACACAGTCACTGTATATATACATTTTGATGTATACACGCACGATATATTAGTTAACATGCCTTATCTTCCCTGACAAATGCATAAAAGTATGGAATGCCAGTGATAAGCCGTTCTATGTATTATAAAGAATATGTCTTTATTGGGTTTTGGGAGTTAGATATTTTTGTCAGATTTGGTGTCATAAATAGGTGCAGTTTGGTTAAATCAGGTAATTTGAGCCAACACTTGGACATTTGCGGGTTGACCAATATCTAACTACATTGTCAACTAATGTAATTCTACAAATATTGAATAATATATGTGTTTAGTTCAATTTTGCATCTTTTTGTACATAATAATCATTCATTTAAAACTATATTCACAAAAAAATAAAAAAATGTAAAAATCACCAGCTATTTAAATACCAAAATTCTATGTATGTTCAATGGGGGCGCACCTTATCTGATATGATTTTCGAAACTATGTAAACGAAACTTTGAAATTGGGGTATCATTACAATTTTTTTGAACCCAATAGGCGTACCTTTATTTATAATTCTGACAAACAAAAAAACATTCTGACTGAATATAACAAAATCGCTAAACATATCTGATATGGATTAATGAAAAAAAAACCAATAATAAGAAATTAACAGTAAAATCACATTTTTTTTTATACACCCACCTAAAAATTCGAATTAAAGACTATTATGGAAGAAATTTGCTACAACGTCGATTTCTTTCTCGATTACACAATTCCAAATTTGTTGGTATGGGTCTCTTGTTATATCTGCAAGAATATATTATCACCTGCACTTTACTGATAATGGCCTCCACCTTAAAAGCCCTTGGAAGATTCGGATCTGTGACCTCTACCCAATCAGTTTTTGACGTCAAGACTTGTAGTTTTCCTTTTAATTTTATTTTACATATTCTTACCAAAGGACGCACACTATTACACTCGTAGAGAATATGTGCTGACGTTTCTATTTTCTCGCTACATAATATGCAATTCATACTCTCATCCTCGTTATTCGACTTATTCGTATAAATTGATTAGGGAGCAATTCTGCAGTGGAGCTATTTTTGCTTTGATGGAGTAATAGGCTTTTTAAATAATGTTTTTATATTGATGTCAAACCTAGGGAGATTTAGTCTGTCCAACCGTTTGGTTACCAGCTTTTCTGCTGCTAGATTAATCATGAGGATTCCCAAACTACTAGACTCATCGAGGAATAACGCCACCGATATAATTAAATATTTTCAATCGAAATGAAAGTACTCTTAGGCTAATTATACATCGATTTAAGAAGTTTTTAGTTGTTTTGTTGTTATTTTTGATAAGTACATTAAGTTTGAAAAAAAAAGTAAATAAGTAAGTTTAAATATTTGTTTTTGTACAGTTGTTTGTAACATGGATAAAGGGGTCATAACAAGAAAAATTATTTTAAACTAAAATGTTTATTTATATTTTTATAATAGAATTATCCTTTATTTTATGTTCATATTTAATTATTTGTATTTTATAATGTAGGAAGGACCTCAGTGAAGAAAAAAAAATCATTACAGCTACAGAATTGAAAATATGGACGTCGCTATTCCAAATCCCTGATAGAGTTCAAATCTTTAAATTTTTTCAAATGAAAGAAATTCTATTTTGGACTAGGAAAAGTTTTTGTGTTCTCTACGTTAAATATGGAATCACAGAAAATATATATTGCCTTCACTTGAGACTCTTACTCATTTATAACTATGCTTCGATCCACTTAAATTAATTTTAATGAATGGACGTTCAAAACAATAAATATTCAAAGTTAAACAATCAAACAATCTCTGGATTGGGGGCATGCACATGTTTCTTAAACACTTAATCCATAAATGATGCACTACATAGTTTGAAAAGTACAGTCTGATATAATTTTTTTGGTTAGGTGTATGTTCTTAAAGACCCTTTGGAATTTGGAATAATGTATTTATTGAAATTGCTTTATATAAATAATTAGTTTTATATTAGGGCCGGATTTTGTGTGAGTTTGGACAAAGGTATGGAGCCCTTATCTTTCCTTCAACTTTATAATTAAAATATCTGATAGATGTGGGGAAAACTTATATTTTGACGTAATAATTATCTAAAATAATGATAAATGGCAAACTTATTTTATTTAATAGGAATATAATATACATAGACACACGTTATTTCTATACTCTTTTAAAGTCATGCTTAAATTTGAAAAAAATCTCTTTCTTGATCATTTATCTTTACAAGAAAAATTATAAACATTTTGAAAATTGACTTTCATCCACTTTTTATCATCTCTGATATCTATATACAACAATATTTGATCTGCATTAGAGTATCAAGTATATATTCCAACCAGTTTACCTTCCTTATATCTTTAAAGAGTGTCAAAGGTTGAAGTCATTTTGATTAAGGTTATTGTGGTGTGTGCACAATATTATCTTGGGTATATAAATATTGAAAGCATTTGAATTTATACAAGGAGCACTGATTTTGTTTGTTTTTATTCTCTGATAATATGTTCATGATTGAGAAACAAGTCACTTTTTTTGAAAAAATTGGCAATTTTCAAAACTTGGAGGCCCTTGAGCTACCTCTAAACATTGTTCAATTTTGATAAAACATTGCCTATGATATTTTTTTTTATCAAAGGGAACGGATTTTTACCATGCAACTCGGACATTTCAACCAATAAAAAATAAGAAACACCCCACTACATATAACCATACATGTGAATCGAACGCAAAATGCAACGGCGGCCATGGAATGTGCATTTAATGAACGAACGTATTTTTTTTAACGCTGAAAGCTATAAATGAGATTTTAGCGTTCCGTTCCAATTGTACTTACAAAAATTCAAGAAATCAAAGTTTATATTTTTTTCTTTTTAATTATGATTTAAAGGCTTATAAATTAAAGGCGAACACTTGGGAGACCTATTTTGTGGTAGTGGCACAGTGGAGGAGGGCTGAGGGGACACTTTTTGAAGTATCTTATTCAACATGAAAATTTCTAGTAATCTACTTTAACTTGAACATATGTACTTAACCAGTTCAATAATTCTTAATCATGGTGCCGAGACTCATCATTGGGTCGTGAATGTCATCAAAATTAAAGATAGTTTCCCACTAATTAGTGTTTATAATAGCATTGTCGCTATCAAACACACTATCAAGGTGGAAGTCGCGATTAGCTGTTGTACCGTGTAAATGGTACTGCCTCATGATTGGAACGCGGAACGGAACGCTAAAATAGCGGAACACTTACAAGCCTGCATATAACTAATAACTATTTACAGCTATAAATCAAATCTATATTTATAGTGTCTAGAATCAAATTACTCAATAAAACTTATATAGGCTATAAAGTATAATATTCAAAAATTGTATATTTGAGTCGGAGTCTGACATTCAAAATTATGGTGTTGGATTCGGACATTCTATGTACCGACTCCGCAGACCTGATTCTAACTATTTACTAGAGATGTCGTGTGAATAGAGGCTATAAGCAAATCAATGTTATCACCTTTAATTTTTTTATTGCACTAAGTTCATTTTTTCTCTCGTGCCATAGTTGACGATGCGATTTTTGTAGATACAAATTACAATTTTATTATTCCCTAAATCTATAAAATGCCATCTCTAGTCATTTTTATTCTTTTTTATGGAGATTGCTTGTGTGGGTGAACCAAGTTAAGTTACATGTTTTGTTGTTTCATTATTATTTCAACTGTTTGTATCCTTAGAGTCTCTTAGTATTTGGTTTAATTCTGGAATCCAACACCAGTCTGAAACTGTTATCATTTGAAATAATTTTTTGAACTAATAGAGTTTTGTTATCTTCCCTCTCACAAGTATCCCACATAGGAGAGTACAGTGGGTTCAAATATGGTTAGGAAAAGGGCCACATCTCTTTGCCTCTCGAGGCATCTGGCCTTCATGAACTCTGTCAGAAGGTGGCACATACTCCTTTAGTATGAGGGGAATTCCAAGTCGCCCTTCATAACCCTACTGATGGTCCTAGTAGCCACGGCGAATTCGTTGACGAGGCGATTCATAGATTTGGTGGGGTCCTCATTGATCATCATCTCCAAGCTAGAAAGGAACTCCGGATAATTCTTTAAACTGTGCCCTCCACTGCCTTCTTTCCTTGAATGGAATTCTCCTTCATTCTTCATCTTGGCCACCTTCAAAACCAAGCTTCTGAAGCACTTTACAATGTCCCTAATCCTCGCCACTTCAACTTCAGCATTTAGGAAAGGGATGTCTAACCTTTTAATATAATGGACCGCATTGTCACTTGAAATAATCTAATGTCCCACAAAACCTATAAAGTTAAATTTTATGATAAATGGGTTAATAAAAAAATTTATCAAATATTTATTTCAAATCTGGGGGGAGGGGGGCTTTGTTTTATTCTACCTTGCATCTTTTTACTAGTGGCTCAACAATAAAGTTATACTAGATATTAGCTTTGCTAAAAGGGTTTGCTTGGGGTTCACAGCTGGATATGTTCCTCTTTGTTCGAAATATTAGCTTAAGTAAAAAGTTATGTGGGTTTTTCGCTAGATGTCTTTAGTAAGCTATATCTGACGACTAATAAATTGCATTAAAAAAGCTTATAGTATGCTAATATGTTAAGCATACACTTAAAAGAAAGTATATTTACAGGTTTGTGATTGGTGAAGCTTTGAGTGTTACAGCTTTGCAAAATGAAAGTAAAAAATAGAAAATTTGATACATTCTTCAGTATCACAATGAACAATGTGAAAGGGCCTAGTAATTGACCCAATAAAATTGCCCTGTTTATGGACCCAATACAGTATTGAATGCGGCAGTATTTCCAACGATACCGTTCTGGTAATATGGACGCGTCAAACATGTCGATAAAATAATAGAAATTGTGAAGATGGACCGTCAAATTTGTACTTATTCTATTGTCCACGAACATATAATTAGCCACAAAACTGTTTGGAACTATCTAAATAGGATAATCCTAACTATGTTAATTTTATTCTCAAAATAAAGTGAAAAAACTCTTGGAACTTTTTACTTACCCTATTACTATGATTTTGTGTGTACTCATTCGAAGACTGAAATGCTCATGAATATAATTCGGCTCGAAAAGTCTTCTCTTCTTTTTTTGTGTATTTGAGTATCAATCTAATAGGATAAGAAGAAATCATTCTTACTTCATATAAAACTTTTTAATTATGATAGAAATTAAAAATATTTAAAATTTCACAATCACCTCCTCCTACGCCTTTTTTCATATTTCGAAACACAATTAGGAACTGTCCGGTTTACATGCTTTTTTTAACTATATTCTACCCTCTTGCTTTAGAGCAGGGTTTCCTAAACTTTTTCAGGGTGCTGCCCTTTGGCTTTAATTTAAACTTTAGCCCCCCCCCCCCTAAACCCATAATAGGATGGGTGCATTTGTTGTTGTAATATTATCAGTTCCTCCATATCAGTTTTAACCTTACTCAAAATAAGACATAGATCCACGTCTTTAGTAATTCTGAGCTTGTTCATTCTATTAAAAAAAAACAAGGCAAGACAATTTTGTTCTACCAAATATGATGTTGGAAAAGCAATAAAATATGTTTTCATCTAATTCCATAATACTGAATAGAGATCAGGTACTTTTTTTTGCAGCCAAAAATCTCGGTATAATATCATGAGCTTTGGACTTAACTCAATGTAGTTCTATGGTATATTGTATAAGTTTGCCCGCACATGATTCTTTCTCTTTCTATATTGAAATTGGAGACAACAACAACGGATAATAAATGAATAAAAAAGCATCTGACGACCTCTATCCAGTATTATTTGCTTTTACAACATTATATTTGGAAGAACGGGTATTGAGTGTAATTGCCTGGTATTTTTTTTTCCAATCAAATCCTAAATCCTATTATTTTTGTTTTGGAAGAAAAACTTTATGTATTTAGGGGGGGCGCCAGCCTAAAACCGTTTGAGCAACCCAGATATAAGTGAGTAGTCTCCTCACATAAGTAAGTTGAGCCAAGTAGTGTTAGTAAATCTATAGTTACTTTAGCCAGTAGTGGGTACTCATTTATAACAGAAGTCCATAATTTGTCAATTATTATAGAATCCAAATGTGTTTTCAATGTTTAGTCGCATACAAAAATTCGATAAGTACATACTATTTTTTAGAGGACAGCTGTGGAGGTAAAAGGAACGTATCCAGTTATGTTTCTATGGAGTGCTATCTTCTGAGAAATACTTTTTAACATGATCCAGAATAGACTTATAAAAAATATTTACCTTGATCGTTATTTAAGTTTTGAAGCCACTCAAAGTAATAACATTTCACATTATATTATCTATTATTTGGAAATAATCTTGCAACCCCTCTGTTATATCCCACGATCCTCAAAGCAGTAGCTACTCCCATTACATCAGTAATATATAACTTAGACACATGAGATGTGGAGGCAACTGCCCTTACTTTTGTAAGTAAAGTATATGATCATTCAATTTTCTTTTATTATTTTAAAAAGGCAATAAATGAAATGCATTTAAATTAAAGATTAATATATAAAAATAAAGCATCTGTTAGAAATAAAAATGTTAAAAAACAAACAATGTTCTAACAGACAAAAGGTCATCAAAACCTAGGAACTCGAAGGATAAATATTTATAAATGCTCCGAATATGAGAGAAATAATACAAAAGACTATTAAGTACTTTCTAGGTTAATGTAGACATATAGAGACATATATCACGTCACTCCAGACGAGTTTTTCGGCATTTAATGGAAAAAATGATCAGAGTCTCAGATAAAGTTTGGGTTATTAGTAAATGATGGGAGGTGTGTATTAGCCAATAAATGGATTGTTATATGATGGAAATTGCAGCGAGGGTCATAATAAACAAAGGATTGTGATGCGGCGACGAAGGAGATCTAGAAGTATGCCTCCGATTATTCGATTTTGACTTGATGTAGACAAATAATCGATTATAGAGGGATCTCCCAATACCATACCTAGTTTTAATAAAGAAGAAAATTAAATTTTATTTTCTACATAATATTCTATATTTAGAACGATAATCATCCGTATTAAGCCTATTTATTAGAGAATTGTCATTGATGATGAACCATTGCTTCCGCTGTTATTTTGACTTTGTTATTGAGATCCTTTGTATATATTTCCCTTTATTAACATGCTCCACAAATTTGTAGAGGATTTTTCTTTTTGTCGATATCATTTACATGTAAGGCCGGCTCCGCTACCAAAAAACTATGTGTTCGTATTTGTAGGGTCATTTTAATGTGTAGAATAAAAATATTTTGACTTAAAAAGTCATAAGTGTCTTCTATCTATCAAAAGAATTGTTATTTATAAAACGTCAAGTTTTCAAATTTAAAAAAAAATCTTATTGTTACTTTTAAATTTGTATTGAATTAATATTCTGCTAAAATTGAAGATTTGTTCAAATAATACATATTTAATGATATTGTATTGGTCCTAAGAATGATTCCTAGAGTTGAGTTGTTTGTAATGAAAAAACTACCTTTAAAAATTAGAAAAGGAAAAAAACGTTTGTTACATGTTCTCTTTCTCCTTTTTTGTGTATGATTTAATATATCGTCATGGTGTTAACTTCGCCTTTGAAGTAAGCATTATTGCCTATTTTCGTGTAAATTGTTTAAAAAAATGAATTTTAATAAAAAAAAACATATTACTTAATATATAATCAAAATATTTTAAATGTCAAGGGGCTCCTCTATACAGGTATAGTTCATTTTCTTCCATGAAAATTATATAACAGGCAGGTGATGTTAACAAGGCCCTTAATTCAGTAATACTATATGTTTGCTCCTACCTTTTCCTTGTTCTTTTTTCAGCTCTACTTATGCTTAATCAGTACAACTACAGGGTGTCCACGATTAATTGGAACTACTTTAAACTTCATCCAGATCCATAATGTGGATATTTGGGGTTAAATCATACTAATATAAAAGGTTGCGTGAAAAATACAATATAACTTCCACCACAATTGTTTTGACAACAAACAATAGTCATCATGGAACAAGCAAGGAGAGACGCCATCCTCGAATTGGCTTGCGTGGGACACAAGCCCTCTGCTATCTACAAGCTTCTTAACTACCCCAAGACCACGGTGTACCGGGTCTTCAATGCCTGGGAGGTTGAGGGAAGGTCTGCCGCAAGGCCCACAACATGAGAAGTGACCGAATCCGCACTCCCTGCTTCCTTGAAGGCCTCCGGAAGTCCATCAAGGCTTCGCTGGGGACTTCCTTGTCCAGGTTGGCCAAGAACCGTGGAGTGAGCAAGCAGCTGGTCTCCAAGGCTGTGAATGAGGACCTCGGGTACAGGTCATACCGAATGGCCAAACAACACATCCTCACGTCATCCATGAAGGCCACCAGGCTCACCAACGGTAAGTTTCTCCTCAATGACCTGAAGAGCCATGGAGGAAGAATCATCTTCTTCTCCGACAAGAATAACTGGACTGTCGACAGAAGCTACAATGTCCAGAATGACGGGTGGCTTGCCAAGGAGAGAGAAGAGATCCCTGTGGTCTGCACCACAAAGTTCCCGGCCTCCGTGATGACCCTGGGTGTCATCTGCAGCACCGGTGAGGTGATGCCTCCTTTCTTCTTCAATCCCAAGGAAAGGGTTAACGTGATAAGGTACTGCGAAGTCATGGAGGAGTTCGTCATCCCCTCGATGAAGGATACAGCCGCTGGGAGGGAGTTCATATTCCAACAAGACTCAGCGCCCGCACACATCGCCATGAGGACCACTAACCTCTTCAACTCCCACGACATCACTTTCTGGGATCGCAACACCTGGCCCTCCAACTCACCCGACCTCAATCCGTGTGATTACTACTGGTAGGGGAAGTTGGAGAGGGAGATGTGCAAGGTCAGCCACGAGAGCATCGTGGCCCTGAAGGGTTCCATTACGAGGGAGTTGAATGCTGTCGATTCCGCAGAAGTCATCAGGGCATGCAAATCCTTTAGGGCAGGATGGAGAAGATGGTGGCTGCTGAGGGAGGACATGTTGAATAAATTTATTGTTTAATATAATGTCTAACTTTTTCATATAAACAAATACACTCCTAATTCCATTTTTATCAAGCAGGTTGAATTTTAAGTATATCTGACCCTGTATATCTGACAAGTTGAAGGAACTTAAATAAAAATGAACTGGAACTGGATCAAGATCGTTTTTTTTGTGTCGATAGAATTTTACTACAAAACTGATACAATTATAATTTGTAAAACTTATTTCTAAGTATCAATAAGGCATTAATTTTGTATTCTAATAGAATAATTCATGTTCTTGTGATCTTGAAACTACATAAATTTATGCAGCTACTATTATTGTTCTGGTATGTTTTACAAAAAAAAAACTTAAGGTAATTTTGAAGAATTTTTTCTGTCAGATTAATTTTTTACGGCACAATATAAATTATATTAAAAGTAGCTAAATAACAAAATACAAATAAATCATTATCTAGAGAGTCTTTCATATACTGCTTTCTTGTAAAAATGCTCCAAAATATCGTTACCTAACGCGTAAATGGAGGAAATGATCCTTATGATGATTTCCCATCTAATCTATGTACATAATTGAAATGAAAAGTACTGTCAGTATATCATGTATATTATTACTTAATTCAATTATAGGATGCTGTTTTATTATGTATCTTAGAATTTATACATTAAATTATATGTACATATAAACAGAAAAAATGATAGTATGTAGAAAACAGAACTGAATATTAATTACCTATCAATACTGTTTTCCTCAATTATGAGATAAAATTGGTCATAATCAAATATACCATAGAAGTAGATATATTTAGTTTTTTTTTAGTCTTTAATACCGGACTTAAAATCGGTCCCGTCACTGAAAAATGTTTCAAATTTTAGTACATCCTCTAGACAGTGGCCCCCAACCTTTTTTAACTACTGACAAGTCTACACTTGAATATTTTAATGTGGATCGGGTGCAGGAGCGAGTTAATAAAAATTAATAATACACGTGAATCCACCACGTACCCCATATGGAATTTTGTTAGCACGTTGCTTCAAAATTAAAATGATATAATAACATTAGGAAATAATAACTTTATTAGCTAATTGCTCCAATAATATAACACTATTATAACATCAAAAACTCTCCGTAACGCTAAATCAATGGGATCCCTGAGCTTGTTTCTCTCCAACTAGATGGTACCATTTTGTACCTGTTTCATACTCAATTTGCTCGTTGAGTTAAATTCTACTCTATTTGCAGCTTGTAGGAGAAAAGAAAATATTAAGTATGAATGTAAATTAGAAAAGTGTGCCGAGAAAATTTAGAAACTATGGTAGCTTGTAACCCGTGGAATCCGACGATTGATCAATTACAAATTATCAACCCATAAGTAATTGTCAACTACCTTGGATTATTAATTATCTTTTATTCTCTTATTGTCCCTGTGGAATATGCCGTGTTTATTAGTCTCATTATGTATTATATTTTATATATGTATTTATTTATTTCTGTTTATGCTTTTGTTGTTTGTTTATCGGCCTCTCAAATGTAAAGTTGATAATATTGTAGAGAAAAACGCGTGCAAGGAGAAGGGGAAAAATACATATGGTATCATTGTTTAAAATACTGATGTGATTATCATCTGCCTGCTTTATTATGATTTTTGAGGATATAACGAAAGTATTTATTTGCAAAATGTTTAATGAAGATATACTACGTATAATTGATTTAGACGTTTTTATCCGTTACAGTAGATTTTAAAACGTCACACTCCATGCAATTGACATTCATTATGAACCACATTCTCAGAATAATAACTAATGAAACGACAAAGTAGAGTATTCCGATATATATTTGAAGTTCCAAGTTAAAAAAGCAGGCTTAAATTAAATATAATCTACATACTAAAAAATAAACCATCATACATTTATGTTAAATATACAAAATTAAACAATTGGAATCATATAACTAATAACAATAAATGATATATACATACAGAATATTGAAATAATAGATTGATACAAATAATATTTTTTTGTTCTGATACCGGAATCCAGTTAAATATGTCATAACTTTAGGTTGCAAAACACAAGCAAGACGTGGAGTTTAATCAAAAAGATAATCACCCCTCTTCTTCATGTGGAAGTTGCTATATACAATTGTGCACAGGATAGATATATCTCTACAGGATAGATATATCTCTACCGATGAGATCTAACTAATTATTAAAAATAAAGTACATGTCAAAATCATAAAATTAGACAATAAATATACTAATAAAAAACATGTTAGAAATAAATCCATCTTAAAGATTTAGAGCAAAAGCTAATTATGTAGTAATATCCGGCGATATTACTCCTTATTAAGAGCATGAAAAAAGATATTTTCCCCGTTATTTATGCTTACATAACAACATTGTATTATCATGAAGGATATACATAATTGCTAATTATAATGCTACACCCAATGTAACTACCCCCGTTGTTGTGACCATTTAAACAGTTGTTTTTACCTTTTATGAGTTTTCTGAACACCATTTCTTGGAGCCTATCAACCATAGCTAAGCCTTAAGTGATAAAAAGTAATATTTATTGACTATGTAATATTGGAAAACCTAATGATCATACCCAAGTCTTTAAGCGAAGAAACTAGTCTCAGACAAACTAGTTGCGAACCATCCAAATCTACTACCTCCGTTGTTGTGGCCATTTAAGCACTTTTTTTTTGCCATTGAATGAGTTGTGTATGATAATTCTTGATAATTTTGGCTAAAATAGAATCATATTTTAGGTTTAGATTTAAAAAAAATTGAATACTTACTGTTAGATAGTACAAAATTCAGAGTTCCATTTCGAAATTAGTAAATATTTTATACTTTTTACTGATAACTTGATCGTCATTTGGTGTGGATGACTCAAAACATTTTTATATGTATTTCTATAAATGACATCAGTACCAACATCCTCCATTAATTTAATGATGGTTCCTCGGGAAGGGATAGGTTTACCCGTGTATTTCTCCATATTTGTTTTGAACGTAGATGATTAGCAATGGATATGGTTATATTACATGCAGTAAGCATCTTTGTGAGATCAGAGTTAAAGTCTGACTTGATGTATTCATCATTAACTTGATATGAGATGAGGATAATGAGTGGCGTGTAATTCTAGACAGGGGACTAAAGGCACATTTATATCGACACACCATCACGTGTAAATTATAGAATAAAGTTAGTTAGTATTAAGTAATACAAGACTACACATGGTGTCAGGTGTAAAACAAAAAAAAATAAAATCAGCGAATTAAGGGTGCATTAAAATTGTTCCGGGACAGAATATGGTTTCAAATAGTAATAGCCTACCTCCTCCGAAGCCATTGGATCTCTCTGGCAGTGCTAGTGAGAATTTCAAGATGTTTCGCCAGCAATACATGATTTATGTGGTTGCCACAGGATTGGACAAGGGGTCCAAAGAAAGAAAAAGTGCTATCCTCTTAAACCTAGTAGGTGAGGAGGCTCTTAGGATTTATAATGGATTTGTGTGGGCACCCGCGGCAGGAACGGAAGGAGAGGCAGGATATGTCCCAGAGGAGGACAAGAACGACCTGGAGACTATTCTATTAAAATTTCAAAAAATTTGCACTCCAAAGACGAATGTAACGTATGAGAGATATAAATTCAATCGATGCATACAGGAGGAGGGAGAAAATTTCGATAATTTTCTATCAAAATTAATACCCTTGTGAATACATGTTCTTATGGAGATATGAGGGACTAGTTTATCAAAGATAAAATTGTACTTTGAATAAATAGCGACAAGGTGAGATCAAAGGCTCTTAAGGGATGGTGATCTTACACTGGAAAAGGCCGTGCATGAATGCAGAGCGGAAGAATGTTCAGGGAGATGGGCTCTTGAGATTAAAAATGAGTCAAAGGTTCAGGTTCAGGCGATTGGAACCCGAAGATTTAAGAAAGACAAAAGATATCAGGATAAAGTGAAGCACCAGAACTTCAAACCTCAAGGATCAATGAGAAAATTTTGCCAGTGGTGTGGAAAAGAGGTACACCCGAGAGACAAATGTCCAGCAAATGGCAGTAAATGCAACAAATGCAAGGGAACTGGGCACTGGGGTAAAGTGTGCAGAAATCAGCAAAGGATGGTTCAAGAGGTTGTGGAGGAATTACCTGGTTCACCGGACTATTTCATAGGAAGGGTTGAAGATAAAGCAATAGCAAACCAGAATAGTAATAGCGCTTGGAGGACTGAAGTGTATGTGGGAGGCAAACGCCTTTATTTCAATATAGATACTGGGGCCGATGTAACAGTGGTACCCAAAAGCGTTTATGATCTTCATTTCAATAAATATATATTAAGAAAGCCTACAAAATTACTGAATGGACCGGATCATAAGAAGTTACCTGTGATTGGTGTGTTCATAGGAGAGATTAAGAAAAGAGACAGGAAGATTCAGGAAGAAATATATGTTCTTTCTTCTGGTTCTCTATTACTTGGAAGAGAGGCCAGTAGTGCCTTAGGAGTGGTCAAGTTTATCCAGCAAGTAACAACAGATCCGATTAGTTCTCCGGAATTCAAATCTATGTTTCATGGACTTGGTAGGTTGGAAGGTGAATACAAAATCAAAATTGAATCGAATGTGGAGCCTTACAGTGTCATGACTCCAAGGAGGATATCAATTCCACTTCTACCTCTAGTAAAACAAGAATTGGAAAAGCTCGTAAAATTAGATGTCATTGAGGCGTGTGTGGAGCCATCAGACTGGTGTTCTCCTATGGTAGTGGTTCCGAAAGGAAAGGACAGAGTTAGAATTTGTGTAGATCTAACCAAATTGAATTTAGCAGTGAAAAGGGAACGACTTATGCTTCCTACAGTGGATTATACTATTTCTTTAATGGGGGAGCCAAGATTTTTTCAAAATTGGATGCCAACGCAGGATTTCATCAGGTGTGTTTGGAGGAAGAATCCAGAAAGCTTACTACTTTTATAACGCCGTTCGGGAGGTTCCGGTACAAAAGGATACCCTTCGGAATTAAATCAGGCCCTGAGAAGTTTCAGAGTGAAATCTATAGGATTTTGGGAAGTCAACAAGGAGCAGTTTGTCTTATGGATGACATTGTTGTGTTCGGGAAGAGAAAAGAGGAGCACGATGAACGACTTGTACAAACCTTAAGGAAGTTGAAAGATGCTGGAGTTACTTTAAATAAGGAAAAGTGTCAATTCGCTCAAAGCCAAATAGATTTCTTGGGTCAAATTGTTGGAGCAAATGGTGTGGAAAGCTCAAAAGAGAAAGTTGAGGCGATCATGAAGATGAGAGCTCCAGAAAATGTTAGTGAGGTTAGAGGGTTGATGGGAACTGTCAATCAGCTCATGAAATTCTTGCCAGACTTAGCAACCAGGACACAACCCATACGTGAACTTCTGAAATCTACTAGTGGATGGTATTGGGGTCCGGAGCAGGAGAAGGCGTTGGAGGATATAAAGAAGAGTCTCACTAGTAAGCCGGTATTGAAAATATACGACTCGTCGTTAGAAACGAAAGTCTCAGCGGACGCTTCTTCTTATGGATTGGGAGGAGTCCTCATGCAAAAGCACGATGATAGATGGGCGCCAGTGGCGTACACTTCCAAAAGTATCTCAGAAGCCGAGCGAAGATATGCTCAAATCGAAAAAGAAGCTCTAGAGTCAACTTTTGCGTGTGACAGATTTTCAGATTACATTCTTGGTAAAGACATTTTATTAGAAACTGATCATAAACCGTTGATTCCGTTATTGTCGACGAAGGATTTAGATCAACTTCCAGTAAGGATTCAAAGAATGAGGATGAAGCTAATGCGATATTCTTTTACGCCAGTACATGTTCCAGGTAAAAATTTGAATACGGCTGATACACTTTCACGATCTCCAATGGATAACAAGGAAGAATATAGTTTTTACGACGAATTGGAATTATATGCAAATCATATACTAGAGGAAATACCTATCACCAATAGCAAGTTAGAAGAAATTATACATCATCAGCAAGAAGATGAAGTTTGTAGACAAATTATGATCTATGCATCAGAAGGATGGCCTGATAAACATCTGGTTAAAGGACTTGTTGGACTATATTACGCTTATCGAGCAGAAATGACAGTTGTAGGAGGGTTGTTAATGATGGGAACTAGGGTAGTGATTCCCTCTGCAATGAAATTGGATGTGTTAGATCGAATACATGAAGGACATCAAGGTATTGTCAAATGTAAAGCTTTGGCTCGGAACACGATATGGTGGCTGGGATTAATGAAAAATATTGAAGAACTTATTGAAAATTGCCGGAGATGTCAAGCCAACAGGAAAAATCATCCGGAGCCGTTAATGCCAACAAAGCTTCCTCAAAGGCCGTGGCAATATATCGCTACGGATGTTTATGAAGTAAATGGGAAACAGTACATTGTTCTTGTGGACTATTATTCAAGATGGATTGAGGTGGCTAGTTTACAAACGACAACATCGAAGGAAGTCATTGATAGGATGAAATGGGTATTTTCTAGATTCGGAATCCCAGATCAAGTGAGGTCTGATAACGCCAGTTATTATACATCAAGAGAGTTCAAACTATTTACCAATGAATATGGTTTCCGTCATCTTACAAGCAGTCCTGGACATTCATCAGGAAATGGAGAAGCAGAGAGAGCAGTCCAAACTGTTAAAAGACTGTTATCAGGCAGCAAGGACCCTTATTTAGTTCTATTAAATTATAGAGCTACTCCTCTCTCCAATGGATATTCTCCAGCTGAGTTAATGATGGGAAGAAGGTTAAACACAAAAGTTCCTGTAGCTGCATGCCAGTTATCTCCAATAGTAATACCTAGCCAGGCTCTTCATCAGTTGGAGGAAAATAAAAAGACGGCACAAAAGATTAATTTTGATCGAAGACACGCAGCAAAACCTTTGATTACTCTTCAGAAAGGAGATGAAGTTATAATACCAGATAGAAGACAGTCTGGGATTGTTATAGGAAATTCAACACCACGTTCCTATATCATTGAAACGGATACTGGCTCGTATAGAAGAAATCGGGCCCATTTAAATAAGATGCCATCTCCTCGCCTAGAAAATTCTAAACCTAAAGAAATTAATCAGGACGCAAAAGATCCAGGTACAGCAGTTCTAAAAGAAACTGTTACTAAGTCGGGACGGGTGTCTAAGCCCCCAGCGATCTACAATGATTATGTTTAAGGTTGAATTCATTCATAGAAAGGGAGATGTGGAATATGTCGTGTTTATTAGTCTCATTATGTATTATATTTTATGTATGTATTTATTTATGTCTGTTTATGCTTTTGTTGTTTGTTTATCGGCGTCTCAAATGTATGTAGTGCACGTGTAAATTATAGAATAAAGTTAGAGACTACACAGTCCCTAAATTAGATAATAAATAAAACATCATTGGTTAATTAATTCATGTGCAGTCTGTTACTGATTGATCTACGGGCCGGTACTGATACGTGAATTCGTCAAACTTAAAATGAGTAAATATTGACTGTTAGTGATGTCACTAGTTGATAGCTATGATAATGTCATTTAGTATATAATTTTTTCTGTAAGATGGTTTTTTATCCGATTCGGACGGGCTCTTAAGATTTAACATGAAACCGTAGGTAAAAATTTACAAACTTCTACACCACTAAATTATTTTTGATGGTGTGAAGCAACATATACCTTCTTTTTCAAAAAAACTATAAACAAGTTTTACAGATTAGAAAAGTTATATTCTTTTTTAATTATATTAGTACACATTTTAAGTTTTGTTTTGCACAGTTTTGAAACATAAGTGACGTCCCCCTTGTCCAAATACTAAATAAATCTAACTTTGGTATTTTATACCCAGTGATTTTTTCATTTTGTTTTTCTCTTTGAATTACTTTTCATTGAGAGGTTTTAGAGGGATAGTTAATAAATACAAACAGATGTAATTTGGCTCAATATTTGATGTGTTCGTTGTGTATAACTAGTTCATTAAATAATTTGACATTGGCAACTTCCAAAGATCTTAAAAATGTTGGTTTTTCCAGAATAAATCCGGTTCCAATTACTTGATTTGGACAAATTCCACCAATTTACCGTTTTGGCATGATATTTGATCCAATGTCATCAAAATTAGGTCTTAAGTATTTTAAATGTATTCAAAGAATTTTGGAAATTTCAAATTATGAAAATGAATCAACTAAAATCGTTTATATATATATATGTATACACAAGAAATTAAAGCAATTAACTGATGTTCATAAATCGCACCTATACAAAATCAGGAGCTAAATTGCAATTAGTTTCTTTTATAAAATATTATGTCAAATCATTTTTTGACGATATGTATCTTCGACGGTACGTGCACGTTTCTCACTACTCAAATGCATGAATTTGACTGCTTCTACTGCCAAGAAAGCTTTAGAATATCGTTTCTATAATGAAATCGAACATACTCTGCTTGTACTTCCACAGCCTAATCACCACTTAATAAAAAAAAGAAGTGGTGTTGCTGTACCCTGTATAAACCCTTTACAAATATTACTGCTCACTCACTCTTGTAGCGTCTAATGGTATTGACTGTTGGGTTGTAATTATCTTTGAGACCTATGATGCTGAGAAATTAATTTTATTGGAAATAGTGAAAAAAAAAAAATCTTCAATAATTGTTGGCTAATGAACATTTTCTTTAATGATCTTTTCATCATTTCTGTTTATTTTGAAGAACACATTTTATAACATTACGAAAATAATTATTTATATTCATATTTCATGATAAAAAGAGTTTGATAATTGACTGTTTGACGAACAGAAAGTGTCACCAGGTTACTTTCTATCTAATCAAAACGTTTTAGGATTTTAATTTATGAAATCTAGAAGGAATGAGAATTAGTGTAGAAAAAATCAAGTTAGTCCGTGGTATTATCTTGCTTGTGATAAACATTTTGTTTGGATTGTTTTTTTTTTTTCAAATTTCATAATATTTTCAATCATAACTATCGTTTAAAATCTTTAGAGGGTTTGTTGCAATACTGGCACCTTATATCAATTGACATAAAGTGGCAAACATTTAACCAGTCCCTATAGATAATTTTAAACATATCAGAATCTCAGGCGATATATATTTTTTATTCATATTTTTGTTGACTCTTTTCATATAGTTTCTTTACCATTAACTATAAATCAAATAAATTACATGATTTTCTATGAGGCATACTTATAGTTTCGATAAGATTTTCCTTTCTAAATAAATTTAATGTTTAATTATTGTATTTATTAACCTTTTCTCTAAAAAGATGAAGAATAATGTTCAAAATGAGTTGCTACTCCTAGTACGCCAATTTTTCGCAATTGTGAAACTCCTCTTCATGTATGTCGTAGTAGGAAATTGTTCACAGTTTAATTAGGGCTAAGTCAAGTTTAACCTATGAACTCTTAAAATATTAATAACTAATAATTTACACCAAAGATAGAGGAGAAAGATTACTTCAGAGCAAGAAGTTAATAGTACGACGACCTATATATATTATTAAAGCAAAGTAGGAAATAACAATATAGTCGAATTAATGGAATTTTGAAGGCATGTACAGTTTTAATAAGGCACTGTTTATGTTTGTTTTCTGTGCATTTTCAGTATATGTTGCAATATGAAAAAAAAAATATAAACCCTGGCTTGTTCAAATGAATGAATTATATTTGTAATTATCATAAGTCATTCTATAATATATTTATTTTTTCTTAAACGCTAATTGTTATTCTTTCATTCTTGAGTACCGAACAACATATGAATTGATATAAATATTGAGGAATTACGTGTAAGCGTGCTCATAATAAACAGAAAGTAAAACACGGAGGGTTTCTGTGGGAAGTAGTCCTCTATACTTAGTTTCATATTTATTACAACATACATGAAATCAAATTGTACAAATATAAGGGAACAAACACGGCCGCAGCAGATTCATAAACCTAGTTTACATTAAAATTTTGTTCCATAATATATTTTATTCTTTTTAAATTTCATAAATTTTGAAATACGACTATTTTTGTTTTCCTCATTCATGGCTTGATGTCTCTTGTAAGATGGGGGGACATCTATTGATGTAAGGGTTTGCGCTTAGCAATTCCTCCATGCATACATTGCACCTTGAGCTTATGTCCTTCCACTTGTTTAGCTGGGCTAGAAAAGTGGGCCATGTCCAGTGTAGCCTTGTACAATGAGTCTCAATTTGTATCTTCCAAGCTTGATACACTACAGCTTCGGCTTATTAGGCATAGTATGCCGATGTTTTATACTTTGATCTTTTTTATATCGGTCACACCAATATTGATAGATGAAGTCATGAATTATCTTCTTTATGTAACTTGGAGGCGTCCCAATAGTAAACTGGGTTTGGCTCTCAGTACATCTCTTTGAAAGATGGTCTGCAAATTCATTTCCTGTTATGCCAGATTGATCTTCGCATAATTCTAGATGTAAATTTTTCTAACCCATTCCTTTGATGATGATTTCTTTACATTTTAAAACTTCTTTACTAATAGTCAGCTGATTAAAGATTGCAGCAATTGTTGATTGGGAGTCTGATCTGATTATTACATTGTTAAGTGTTTTTTCGTGTTTTAAAAGAGCTTCTATACCTCGTGTTAAACGCAGAAGCCTCTTTATACAATGAAGCCATTGAATTAAAAATTGATGTATCACCTTTGGTGATGGCCCGTCTATCCCCAGTGTTTCCGACTTCATCTTTAGACCCATCCGTATAGATGATCGCATCATGATTCTTAACCTAACTATTATCTATCCAAATGCAATTACTTTTCATGTAGTCACTTGGTTGATTCAGTCCGACTTTTACAAGTACTTTATTACTATGGAGCCGATGCCCACAACGTTTTGGATCACGTAAGAAATTTTTCGCTATCCATCTTGATTTTTTGCTTGTTCCTAGATGTTTATGTCCAGAAGAGCAATACCCAAAACTGCCGTTGGTGTCGATCGAAATATATGAATAGTTTCCAAGAGTGCTTTCCTTTTGATGGTGTTTAAAATTTTCCTAGCACTATTTTTTTGTAATGATTGCATGTGCCCATGCTAGACACCCATACAAGATGATTGACCCAATAATAGCTTCATACAACCAGAAAACCATGTCTGAAGACAGTCCCCATTTTTGTTCTATGATTGCCTTGGCCATATTCTATATCTAGGAACACTTGGAGGCTTTTTTTTTCTCAAATTGTCTGTCCAATTGAGTCCTGATCAAAAGTCACACCTAGGTTAATTCATGTGTGTGGCATATTTCATCAATTTTTGACAAAATATTGTCATCCATTTGTAATTGTGGAAAGTATTTTGATCTAAGTTTATAAGCTTTCGAAAAGACTGTAGTGCTTGATTTTGATAGATTAAAGGTCAGACAATTTTCTTTTCCCATTCAATAACCGTATTTATTGGCCTTCGACAAGACAATTAAAAAGAGTGTGGGGAAATTTTCCACTTATTAAAAGGGGGATCTCTTCTGCGTAGCGAACGGCCTTGATTGCTCCTTTTTTAAATTTATTAAGTAAGCTATCCATAATCATATTTTCAACGACTGGCGATAGAAAGCCTCATTATGGGCTCCCACAGGTTAGATTGACATAAACTTTTTTCGCCTTTAAGCTTGTCTGTGATCGTAGGTGTACTTATAAGATTTCTGTACCAAGATCTAATACACCCCTGAACACCGAGTTTTTCCATTGTTGCATCAGCTAAATGAAATTGTATATAATCATATGCACATTTGCAATCACAACTGACAACAAGTGTGCATTGTTGTTGAAAGATGGATTTTTCTATGGTATCTTTCGCTTGTGAAATGACCGTCTCAGTTGATAAGCCTCTTCTATACCCATGTTGTGAGTGAAGTGTTGGAATGACTTCTTCAGCTTACCAATTTAAAATCTGCTCAAGTCCTTTAAGCATAAAGTTGGAAAGAGTTATCGGTTTGAAGGATTTGGCCAGGATGTAATCTTTTTTACCTGGTTTTAGCAGAAATTATTTTTATTTCTTTCCAGCATCTTGGTGTATAACCAGTGATGAGGATGACATTTTAAAGTTCTGAGATACAGACGACAATGGTGTTACCAAGTTGTTGCAGTATAACTGGCTTCAAGTCCTAAGCTTTTGTATGAGCCAAAGGAGTCGAAGGATTCCCCGGCTTTGTTGCTATCCAAGAGGTATATGTCAAACTTTTTTACTTGCATGGATGTTCCAGAAGATACACTGAGACTGCATTGTGGGAAATGAGTTTCCATTAGTGTTTTTAGTGATTTGCCAGAGGATTGCGCATAGCTCTGATCAGTTTTAAGAAGACCAATAAAGTTTTTTTTTTTTTTTTTTTTTTTTTGAAATCTTATTAGTTGAACAATATCTTTTGGACCTTTTACTTTGCTGCAGAAACTGCACCATGATTCTTTTTACTCTTTTGTCTTCGCTCTTATGGTTTTCTTTTTGGACACCCTATATATTGATATCCTTGTTAAACGATTCAGCAGTACTCATCAATAACATTTGGGTTTTAACCTATAACCGGTAATGATGCTGATTGTCTGTTGGAACTGAAGATGTCCCATGTAGCTATTCAAAAATTTCTTGATTGCTCGGCGATTAACATGTATTTGCCGAACCCGAAAATTATATATCTATTGTTAGACATTGATGGTCTAACATATATGTGCCACCCTGATATCTCTTGATGCTCGATTGTCATGGTGATGTATGAACAAGCTCGTTGGGTGATGAAAATAAGTTCGTTCCCTTCGTTGATAACAGTCAGATTATTTTCCTCAATGATGTTTTCGAGAGACTCTCCTAAAGAGTCATTTTCTCTACTACCCCACAGTTGATTGTTGGCATTTGAGTCCATAGCAAAGAGAAATGGATTTTGTTCTTGTTCATAATGCATAATGAGACGTAGCAATGCTTAATTCTCAAAAGGTAATAAATGGTCAAGGTAAGCCACAGAGATATACGTTACTAGCCCCTCTATTTTCATACATATCATGCAGAGGTCTCTGTCTGAAAATTCTGGAACTGACCATGCTTGCAAATGGTTAGCAGATGTATACAAGCCCTTGTATTTGAATCAAATGAGGTGTTGAGTGCAAATCCTCTAAGAATGAGACTTATTCGTTGTGCCATTATTGAGATATGGCTCAGTTATGAGGGATATTTGTGATGTTCGCAACTAGAGCTCCAACTTTGCTGCTTTGGATCGTTGAGTATTAATATACGAGCAGCTAATCATCAGCAATTTTTTGGTTGGTTTTTGTAGCTTGATCCATTCTTCTGTAGACATATCAAAGAACTTGTTTATTTATGATTGTTTTTTTTTTTGGACTCTTCCCCGTTGGGATTTTAATCTCTGTTGTTGGCTTCTTTGGATCCTGATCGACTTTTTCCATTCTTGGCTGGGATGTTGCTTGTTTGCTTGAACGGTCATCTTCATTGAGAGCTTCAACCCCTCCACAGTTGCCATTAGTGGCACCATCAGTATCCAATGACTTGTTGCCCCTACTATCAATTTCTGTATTTTTTTTTTTTTGCTAGTCTCCTCTAATCCGAAGAATATTGTATTGGTGTGCTATATTGCAAGTAAGAACCTCGTCTCCAATGTTACAAGTCACCCCACGAACGAAACCCGTGCGGTATTTTTTTCTTTTCTGAGCTCCCTCATTCGCTCTTCTTAATCCCCTTGAGGTCGCAGGGAGTGGTGTATTTGCTATTATGCTTTATAGGAAATATTGTCCAGAAACATCATCATTTACGTAAATGATCGCTCTTTTCTTAGCATAGCAACTCCCTTTGTAGTTAGGAATGAAGTCGCCGATAAATGCAGATATACGATGTACGTAGTCTGTGTCATGTATTTTAATAACTTTGTTCCATTCAATGATTGACATATGGTCACCCTTCTTTATTATTATTAAAATTTTGTTTGCCTCCTTAGCAATGTCGGCGTAAAGAAACTTCTTTTTGGGCCTAGTTTCTTTTTTATATTCTTTGTTGTCTTCAGCAGGCCTTTGAAGAATATGAGTTCTCTTTGAAGGAGAGGTTTTATTAGTTACTTTTTGCTAGATTGCTTTGAGTCCTTTTTTGTATCAAGATTTTTCTTGTTTTTGGTCTCTTTCGGGTCCCTTTTTGGTTCCTTGTTCAGGACACTGTTTTGGGATACAACCCTCTTCTCCCACTTGTTTTAGGTGATTATTTTTCATTTCATACTCATTGTAGGGTCAATCTTCAAGACATCTTCCATATTTATAGAAAAAATAATATGTTCTATATTATTAAAGCAAAGTTTGTATGATTTAAGCCTATGCCTAATTTCTCCCAGCAATACTGGGTACTACCGCTTTTTTAAATTATGAACAAAAAAGAACGAAAAGTCACGCTGCAACCTCTATTTCTTTTCTAATTTTTGAAGCTAGTTTTTTGTTTAAATACAAACATATCAATTATAATTAGTATGACTGCACGTCACTACCTATTTAGGTATTGCGTTTTTATAGTTTTGAACTATGGTGCGTGCATAAATTGAAGGAATATCAACACTTGTTTTGATCCACAAAATGAATACAACTTTGTTTTTAAACCGGAAGTTATGTAATGACAAAAGTTAATCGTAATTGTTAACATTAGAAAACTGGAGAAATAAGTACATATATTTCTTGTAGCATTAAGTTTTTAACAACAAACAATTTTGTCCTAACAAAAAAAAAAAAAAAAATTGTAAAACTAGACTAATTATGGTTGAGTCACAAAAGTTATTTTCTACACAAGTGATTTTTATCTGGGGAGTGGGATTTAAATCTTGTTTAAAATGTCCAGTAGAAAATCACTTAATAAATATATCAAAGAACTCTATAAAAAATTAGCGGAGTGTAAAAATTTTAACTTAAGGATAGAAATATAAGATCCACAAATGATTCTATGGATCTTGTATAAAACTACTTCGATTAAGGAAGAAAAAAGTTGGCCTGAAAGTTATTTAACAAATCATACATTCCTTTACTAAAAAGAAGCGATTAGCAACTTGGAGGTGGACTTGCCACAATTCCTCCAATTTGCCTTTTGGTTACTAGAAGATTTTTCTTAACTTAATTGTGAACCCGGATCTTCGTTGAAGATCATGTATTTTGCTCCAGTTGGATTTTTGAGTGGATTTTGTTTGGAACGAATATGATAAATTCTCAGGTGGCAATTTCTCTGCTTTTATTGGTGCAGTTCATAAAATTATGTGTATGAACGAATTGAGTATTGACTTAAACTCGACATGCGAAATAATATGTAAATCAAACTAGGGAAAGGTGTTATTCCTTTAAAAACCAAAAATTCCCGATAAGAATAGAGAGAGAAGCTTTGTAATAACATAATTTCGATTCAATATCATTAAATGTAATGACATTTTATCGTTCCTTTGCAAAGTAAAACAGCGACATACTATCTGCTGACTCCTTTGCCTATGAAAATGTGTTTATTTATTTTTATATATTATCTTTTTCTTTTGTTGTGTTACAACGTGTGTAACTCCATGTGATAAAGATTTCATTTTTATTTGGTATTTATTACTCTTCAAGCGATTGGATCTTCTCATATTTTATACTGTCGAGGTGCATTCTTTTATCTTTTAACGTTCTGGTGTGGGTCATCGTTGACGAAAAATTAGTGGAAATCCTTCACAGATTCTAATAATTTTAAAATTTCTCTCTCTCTTTATCTGATCTCTTTCTACTGAATTCGAAGGGCAATCCTGTTCATCCCTCTTAACTATAGTCAATACTCTTCTGGTTGTCTTTTCTTTGTATTATCTTAACCTCGTATGACATGGGCAAGTGCAGGAGGAAAAGTAGTGTTGATAATAACACTGGCACTGATCTATATGATGATTTGTATGTTCTTTCTCCTAATAAACGTTATTCTTTTTTGTTGCACATAAAACAGATAATATCGGATGCTTTCATAAATAGATAAATTACATCCTTGAATTTTTTCCAACTGTCCTAAATAATTATCGTCTGTAATGGGATTCAAATATATGTAAAATAAATTCAAATATTTTAATTCGTTAATCATATACATTTAATCCCGAATATGAAAAAAAGATGCATTTTCAAGCCTTATATCTCGGCAGTCATTCCTCAAATTTAACTGATTAATTTGTCTCTTCATCGCTTTGCTTCCCAAAATAACATGATACATGCAAAGTTGTGAACTTGCAGTAAATGAAGTAACCAACGCTTCAGCTCAAGTGTAAGTCCATCATAACAATATCAGGGTAAAATTAATATCGTGTTATATTTTTTTTGATAATAAAAAAATATATATTCATTCATATTTTATTTTTGGAAGGTTAAAGAAAAAAAAAAAATTAAATAAATGAAAAATGTTAAACTTTTACAATATTAATTTGCTAAAGTAAAAACAAATCAACCCTAGAAATTAAGGAGATAATAAATATTAGGCCATATTCTTAGGAATTTAATAGCCAGTTTTCGTAGTACAACATTATAAAAATGTATGTTAGGTTGTCCTGTTTGACATAATTTAAAAATGAAAGTATATCTGATAATAATATATTCGACACTTGGTATCTTAAAACGCGATTTGACTAGTACAAACGATGAAAAATATTGAAATATGATTGTATAATACGGGGTACCAAAAGAGAGTATTTATTTATTGTCGAAATACTTGGAACTAAAATATTCATACCATGAGGTAAGTTAGAGAAATATTGTTAAAATACTACTTAATAATGTTTTTTAAAAATACTTAATCAAATGAAAATCCTATAACTTGGTTCAAATCAATAATTTTAAAGAAAACAACATAAAAATCTCATTTTTTCGACATTTTACAGATTACAAATCAAAATGCATCAATGAAGGACCTTTTTTTTAAAGGACGTTTGATGTTTATATTTTCTTGTTCAAAGGAATAAAATGAAAAATAAAAATACAAAATTCCCAACTTTTGACATTTCGGTACAGTCTAATGGACCATCACTGGACTCATTTTAGAATATTTGGGTGATATACCTTCGTATTCCATCTTATAGGTAATTTATATACTTGTACTGAGTATAATCTGAACAATTTGAATTTTCAATTTCTAAAAGATATAATTTATTAATTAACTGTAGAGTTTTAACAAAATTAAAACTACTAATATATGTATATTTGAGCTCCCTTAATAGTTTATATAGCCACCCTTACCTGCAATGATGGCTTCCAGGCGGCAGAAGCCTTGCACCAACTGCACATGTAGTTTTCTGTCAGGGTCTACCAGTGCTGGCTGATAGTGGATTTAAGGGCCTCGTCGTTTAGATGACAGAGAATGCAAGCCTTTTGGTTGCATGTCAAGGGGATTGGCATTAGGGTTGTAAGTTGGCCAAAAGTGTAAAAAAAGAATTCAAAAGGACTGAAAATATTATTCGAAACTTACTCAAAAGAGTCTTGCAACAGAGGAGATAGGTTTCTTTCATTGCTGGTTTTAAATGTGGTCTCCCCAACCTGACAATGCTTTTTCCACTCACTTTTTTGATAGCTCTCTGGACAGTCTGATGTGATACTTCGAGATCTCTAGCATGGACTTGATTTTTTTACTCCTCCTCCGAGTCTAGTTTGGCCTTTTGAAATCCCTTCTTCATTTATAACGTTTTAAACTTGCTGACGACATAGACAGTGGTCCTAGAGACGCCCAACTGCTTGGATTGCTTGCATGAGTGGAAAGTTGTCAAAGTGCTCAAGTTTGTTCTATTTGATAAATAATTGCTTATGCTTTAATATATTGAAATATAAATTAATTTCAATTACTTAACCTTCAGTAATTATTGAAATAGTAAGCGTTTAGATTTCAATTGAATACCTGGTACTCTCGGTTGTACCATGTTTTCTTTATTTATACAGTTTACATATTTACATATTTATACAAGGAGGGGTTGTGATGTCTGAATTTTTTTCATCTTACTTTGTATACCAAAAATCAATCCGAAGTAATATACTTCATTTTTACCAATTCTATATGTGCCAGTTGCAACTCACATAAAAGGAAAGGAAGAGGAGGGATCATTAAGCAGATACTCTTAAAATAACAAACTATTTCTAATGGATAAACTATCCTTTCTTTGGGACTAGGTCTTGAGAACAGAACCGTGTCACTCACCAGATTTAGAAAAGCTCTGGATCCTCCTGTCAAGCAGCTAAGATCCACGACTCCAAAGAGTACAAACCCGAATTAGATTTATATTACAACAGTACTGGGTCATAAGGACATGTGGAGAAACAGTTTCCATATGGGAATTATTTATGCCTTTCACATGCTTGATTAGATATTTGAATGACGTCAATTGTATTTAAAAATCAAGCGAGACTAACTGAAACAACACCTGACAAGTCTTTACATGTGTTAATAAAATACAGCAATGGTTTGTAGTACGTCTTAATCTTGGATTGACAACCGTTCAAGCTTCTTTAACTCTTAAATAACTGCAGTAGCTTCCTTGTATATGTATTTGAGAATAATTAACTTCACTTTTTGACAACTTTCTTAAAGAAAACGCTATAGGACCCTTCATACCATTTTTCAACTTTGCTGAAAGGGCTCCAAGACCCTAGGGCGAGCAATCGTTTAACAACACTAATGACAGGCACGAGCAAGTCAGTCATAGCAGAGTTTATTTTTTAAACTCAACTGTTTTTTTTTTTTTTTTTTTTCAGACCAAGATAAATTCATTTCTTTTTTGGTCAACTCGTGAAGGGGAGACGCCTCTACTGATAGATGTGGCACATAATGACAATGATATTGTATAAGTTAAAAAAAAAAGATTCAATAACTACATTTCAAATTTTAAATTAAATCTTCCAAAAATACATTTTAAGTGCAAAGTATTTCTTCTCCTTCAACAATATCCATTTGATGGGATTGATTCAATTTACAAAATTAAATTCTTCACAATGACCTAATAAATACAATTTTAAAACGAATAAACAAACAAACCCCTAAAATAAATTATGCATTAAATTGATTGAGCAATGAATATACATATATGTTGAATAAAAATATAATGAGAGTATTCTAAACATATAACCTTGCAAAATATTGAAAATAAGTCTTCTCTTTTTATTCGACTATGGTAAGCAAAAACGATATGTTTTAGAGCAGAAACATATTTTTAATAGTCTAACAGATAAGACAAGCTTAATTTATGAGGAAAATTCTACAAATCAAGTAACATTCCTGCGATCTTTAGATCCAATGTACTGTATAAGCCCTAGGTTATCTCTAAGGCTGGTTAGTGTAGCAAAATTGAAGGAGGAAATTTTTCTTGGACCGCAAATAAGAGAGATTTTGAATGCCACTGATTTTCAAAAAGGCTTGCAAATCGATATGTGAAAATTTCCATGGAAAAATCAAGTCGCCTTCATATAAAGATGGAGTCAAGAATTTTCTTAATGCATACAAAGAACTTGAGTATCGAAAGTCGTTGAAAATACACTTCCTGTATTCCAACTTAAATTTCTTCCCGAAAACTTTGGTTTAGTGAGTAACGAAGAAGGAGAGAGATTTCACCAAGATAAAAATAAAATCTGATTGGAAATCAGCGCATATAATGCGATTTGCAAAATGCTGTGAAATTCGTAATGAAAAAAATAAAAAATATTTTGTTGAGACATTATTAAGAATCACATAAATAAATATGCTGTTTTTATATGATGGTCTGGAAACATATAATTGAATAAAAATATTGATATTCGAAAGGGGTTTGAATTTTTGTTTTATTTGACTAGGTAAAAGTTACAAATTGAGTTAGGAAAAGAAAATACTATATATTATATTTTTTTTACATATCTTTAGATACTTAAGAGCACTTGTAAATTTTTTTGATTTTTCAAGAAAATGCCTCATATCTACTATTTAAAATAATATAATCAAAGCGAGAGCTTCTTGGTTAAAAAAAATGAAGGATAGTTGAGAAGAAATGTTAAAAATGTGGAACGATTAAATTTAAAATAAGATAAAAAAAAAGAAAAAAAGAAAAGGAAAACTGAATAACTTAACTCAACAAGGAAAAAATTTGTGTGCAGGTTTGAATTTTTAATCTGCATAGTTAATGGTTAGACCTTAATTTCCTTGCATCCCTGCTTTCTAACACACAAGCTGAAAAGTTCCAGACTTAAAAAAGAAAACACAGTTTTTGTGTTTCAAAATTAATTTTATTCATTAATATAATCTCGAACAAGAGCAACTCAACACACTCTAACATTAAAATGACACTTTTATAAAACCCTTTATCTTTTGCCTTAACATACCCCTCAGTTTTATCGATAATCTTTTCATTGGAGGGAATTTGTTTCCTGCAAGTATTCTTTTTTTAGGTCTGCGAACAGCAAGTAATTGTTGTGAGCCAAATCTGGAGGGTTATGTGAATGCAAAAACATTTCAATGATAAATTCATGTATTTTTGCCATTGGTTTGATAGACTTGTGACACAGGTTGTTAGCACTTTCTTCTTCTTCATATGAGGCATTTTCCCCGTGATTTCGTCCTTTGAACGCTGTAATAACGCTTTATAATATTTATTGTTGATGCCATTTCTGTTCTCAAGGTTGTATATGCATATTATTCCATGCACATCCCAAAATACCAAGACCATAAACTTTCCAGATGATTGTTGTCCTTTCGGACGCTTTAGACGAAGTGAACCAGTTTCTGTCAAATCAGTTGATTGTTTTGATTCAGGAGTGAAGTGATGGATCCATGTTTCATCCATTGTGACATACCAACGAAATAATTCCAGTTTTTTACACTTAAATATGGATGAACACTGCTCGGAATCATCAGTAAGTTTTGGTTTTTGATCAACAGTGAGCAAACGCGCTACAAACTTTGAATGAAGCTTTCTCATAGACGTTATAAAAGCAACACATTCCTTTGATATGTTTACGATGTTGCTAAATCACACAACTTCACTTTCCAATCATTCAAAAAGATTTTGTTTATGTTTTTGATGTTTTCTGTTTTTATTACCCCATTTAGACGTCCACTGCTTTCTGCATCATTGTTGTGTCTCCAAGACACCGATGAATTCAGCAAAACAACGTTAATTTTTGTTTCAAATGAATAAGTATCCTCATAACCCTTTTCTAACCATTTCTTAGCTTGAGCGTTATTTTTACCCATCAAGAAATAACAACAATAGTGTAACACTTATCACTATAACACACAAACTAATGAGTAGATTGTCATGAAATTATGACAACCGTCGTATGAAGGTTGGTTCTAGCTGAAAATCAGGTAAATAAAAAAAAAGTGCCATCTATATGTCAATCTCGGGTCTTTTCAGACAATCTGCTATGTTTATGAAAGTATCTGATTAGATTCAGCTGAATAAACTGTATAATAAGAAAACCATCAAAATGTCCTACAAATAAAAACACAGTGTATCAATTAGTGTGTGCCTCCGTGTCGGGTTTAGGTCCGTGGATACTATTGAGACACTTATTCCATCCATTCTGGCGTACATTGTTACCTGAGGAGAAAGAGCTACGTGTTAAAGGTCAGCAAATGATGTCAGAGGCTGTGAAGGTCAAGAGAGTTGGGCGAAGATCGAAGCTCCTATTCTCCCTTAAGTATAGATCAGCTGGTATAATTTAATGCTTCTCTGACGTGAATATCTATTGTGTGGAGGCTAAGGTCAAAAGGGCAAATAAAAGGTAGATTGTGTGCGACCCTAGGGATGTCCCACTAGAGAGTCTTGGTTTGAGTGATGTACTTCCTCCCGTAATCTTTTTGCAAAAGATTTGTTGAATTGCTTAATTAATTTTGGGGAAAAATTGTAACATGAATTATCCTTAAATTTTCCGAGTTTAATATCTCCACCCTCAATACTATGCCAAGTATCAAGAGTGGAGATTTAATTATATGAGAGGATCAAACTCTCTGTATTGATGAGGGCTTGACCACAGTCTTTTTTTCACACTTTTCGTATAAGACTAACACAGTATCCACTTGCTTACATTCACTCATATTTAGTTGTTCTAATTGTTCTGTGCCATTACGTTTGAAGCTATATTTATTTACTTTTGAAGGTTTGTTCAAATCGTTTATTTTCCCTTTTCAGAGGCAGTAAACCTCTGTTTTTTATTTTTGTATCTTCTTTTCTAGGTATTATTAGTATTTTCTTTGACATGCACTCATCAAAAGCTTTAATGCTATGGATGTTAAGAAGAGGACCATCTCCTAACATTCTTCATTCGACTCCTCCAACAGACTGGCTTTGCTGTTCATGCCACCTAGCGATACGATTGAACTCTTAATAGACTCAATAAGACTTTTCTCAACTCCGGATGTATTTCCCTTTACCAGTGGTATCACTGCACTTGAAAGTGTGTTATTCCTTGATTTTTTCTCCAACATTGACTTTTCAGTAGCCTCGTTCAAGGATTTCTTCTCAAAGGTTAACACTCAATTACAACTTGTTGAGTTATTAAACACTTCAATTATGGATACATTACTATTCGATATCTCTTTAGGATGTTCAGTGCAAGATTTTTGAAAATCTTCATACGAGACCGTCTTTGACCCACTTTTTAAGGATGTATCAATCTTAAATTCAGCACATAGTTTCTCTACGTCTCCCAACTTGCACTTTCCCGGTACGGCTGGAGCATATGTTTTTGTCGCTCTATCAACCTTTCCCTCGTTTTTTGTGAGTTAAACAAATGATATTGATTTTCTCGTTTATTAACTTTTTCTCCAGTACATTTTTTCAGAGAGACCCTTAATCTGAAACAGTTGGAACACCGTTTTCCCACTCTTTCAAAATTCTATTTTACTATTTGCCCCTTTACTGGAAGGAGCAAAGTGATTTTAGATGGGTCACCCGACACTTGAAATGCAATTGAACTACTTCCTATAACATTTTCTTGCACCTCGAGGGCTGGATGTATGGTAAAACTTTACTTGTTTACTTCTGATCGAACATTATCTTTTTTTTTCACGTCCTCCACAAAAAGTTTCAAGGTATTAATTAAACCGTTTTCCTCCACTCTTCCTCCACATTTGTAGGCTTGTAATTTAAAAGCTTTAGCTAGCCTAAAATCTATAGTCGTTTTAAGGCCTCTGATATCAATGGAAAAGGATCTCCCCGATGTATGAATGTTGTTCGTATTTTATGGGAAGTTCTACATTAGCGAACTCCTTTAATATCGATAGGGTTTTTTAAGACCTATTAATGCCTTTGCCGGACTTATATCTAGATCGAAATGTGATAGATCATAGGCTGGAATCCCTAGTTTGTGAATCGCTATTTCGGTGACGTCAAAATCTAGAAAAACCACGTCTTTGGGGATAGATTTATCTTCGTTATAAATGTTCAATTTAAAATATTGCGACAGTGTGGTAAACGGAACATCTAATCTCTCCTTACCGTTTTCAGAGTCTTGTTGGTCTATGACTTCATCTCTGATTTTTCTTTTCGGTTAATGACTGGTAATTCTTACAAAAAATTTTTTTGGATCATGAAGCATTGGAGATGATAGAATACCACCATCCTTGCGACCAATTGGTCCTGTCCCCCTTTCATGGAGACCAACGGATGCTGGGGATCGTTGACGGGAATTTTTCCGGGGGCTCTTCGAGTGAAATTTGGAGGATGCAGAATCTGTCTCCACCACTTATTTACTTTTATTATTAGCACAAAACACTTAGTAATTTCTTATGTCTTTAAATAATTAATTTTTGTTAGAAAAAGTTGTTAAACGAAGGAGTATTTTATAGTGTAATTAAGATACTAGAGGTGAAAAGTAAGGTGGGGAATCAAGTAGCGTAAACAAATCCTATGGTTAAAGACAGTGAGGACTTACACCAACTAATAAAAGGTTTTTGTATACCCGTACTCCCAGAAATGACAAACTTGATAGATAAAGAAGGTCAAAAAGTGTTCCAGTAAAATTTCTTTTATGTAGTCTGAAATTTTATGGAAAGAAATCAATATCACAGAATATATTGAATTGAAGATGTTTTTCGAAGACTACAGAAAATTGGGCGAGAATTGAGAATGTTGACAAAAACACGAAAATACAACAAAAGGACATTTGGTATCCTGCAGCAAGTTTTTAGAATGCATTAGGTGATCCCAGGCAAATTATCAGGTAATCACAGTGTTCACGACCAAGAGGTTGTGAACCACTATTTTACAGCTTTTTTTTTCTACTTAAAAAATTAAGCTAATTTAAGATTTTATCATTTTTAAAGAAGAAAATGTCAAAAAACAAAACAAACAAACAACAACTATGAAATCCTGTAAATTAAATGAAGTCTCAGAAGGAGTTTGAGAAGGTATCAACGACAGCCTATTAAAAGAGTTGAAAAAATATGATCTGCAGGAAAGAAACAAACCCTAAAAATTAACGTGGTACCTTGACAATTTGAACAATGTTTGGGAGGAGAACATCTTAGGTTTCATAACATTTTATGAGACAAGCTGCTATGAGAGTAAAGAAATAAACACAAATCCCACTCCGTATCTAGCAGGAACATTGACCGGCATTACTCTGATGTCAATCATACATTCTACTCCCAATCCCACAGATACTTACACTTATTTTTAGTGTTACTTTTCATAATTCACGTGCACATGTACTTTATAATTACATGTAACCTCCTCAAGTATGAAATAGTAACGACATCAGTTTTAGAAAAAATACCATGTTCAGTTTGCCAACTACAAAAAGCCCGCCTCGTTTATGGTCATAATTTTAAAACATTAGCTACGAATGTAACTCTCACAATTGAAAAAAAAATGTTTTGGAGAAGAGCAGCTGATCTGTCATGACGTTTTATAAGATTAGATACGAGCAACTATGTGAGAAAGGGAATAAACATTAATCCCACTCTATAATATATAGCAAAGAGAAACGCAGTAATAACTCCGATATTGATCATCAATTCTACTGTGAAACCAAAAAGAACTTAAACCTATAACTTCTAAATTAGTTGATTAGTTTTACTCTGAGTTATTTATGAGCAAACCCCCTAAAGATTACTTTATACTTAGGATTTCTCTCCTCGAGAATGAAAGAATAATTATAACAGATTTGGAAAATAAAAAATCACTGTTCAGTTTACCAACTACAAAAAGCACACACTTCTTTTGGTAATACTTTTTACAACTATAACTATGAAGATTGAAAACTCAATATTAAACAGTTGAAAATCCTATATTAACACAAATGCATAAAAAAAAATATGAAAAGGAAGAACTACTATAACATTTCCAAAATAAAAAGAAAGGCTCATTTTGAATGATCTATTCCATTGATGGTACCATTTTCTGAGTTGAATGAAGGTAATTGGATGAGTAATGTATTAAGAAATATCTTATGAAAGCAAATTTTAGCTGTGTAATAGCCTATATATACAATGTACAAATAAGATAAAAAACCCTTTACAAAATTGTAGAAATATATCAAACATGGTGAATTAAACAAGACTTCAAATATAATGTTTATTTTTGATGAATAATACTGTCACAGATCGAGGACTTTAACTTCAAAAGGAAAAAATGGGGTAATTATACAAATAGAATTTTCTTTCAAGTAGGAGCCAGACAATTTTGATAATTTTCTTAGATTTACTTGAAAATAATAAATAGACAAAAAAGATTTTCATTAATTATTTATTGAATTTTTCATGAATCTAAAAAGTCTAAGTAAAGTGAAAAGTGTATTTTTTCTTTTTTGGATCATTTTTGAAAGTGTTTTTTTTTTGTTCGAAAAGAGCTAATCTAAAGCTCAGTTTGCCTTTCATACTTTGCTTTCTATCACGAAGTTGAATACAGCCACAGCAGACAGTTGTAGTTCTACCTTCACAATAGGGAAATAAATTCGCGAGCGAAGAATATACTTCGGTATGGGTTATGGCCTATTGGATTAGAAATAGGGGAATCTTGACTTTTTTGAGATATTTGGACAACTAATACCATAGAGGATCGTGGTGGAAGGAAGCATTGGGTATAGGATCTTATGAGCTAGTCTCTTATGGAGAATGGTATTGAAGAGGGGGTGAGACTCGGAGTCGATCAGTTGACCGAGAGATGAGATCAGAGGAGATCCATCTTATTACGTAGGACAATACAACTTTTTCTTGTATCTACCATGAATAATTACAGTATATTTATTTTTAGGGATACCTTGTATTGGAGTCGAAGCGAACCAATTAATTTTTTCGGTCTATTTTGGAATTTTTCTCCTGGAACATCGATGAACTATCTTCAAGAGTAAATTGTATTACATAATTAAGTATCAAGAGTTACATCACTTCACTTATCGAAGTCATTTCCCTATTATTAGGAAGGGTACAATAATGGAACTTTAACTTTCCACTGTGGTTGTCTCCAATTTTAAGATGGAAAGTGAAGTAAAATTTATAGAGAGTACACTCTCTAATAATGTTCTATATGTACAATTCCTGGTAAATTTATTAGACCCACCTAACTAATTACCTGAATTATGACACATATCAATGAGCTACTAAATATGAATTATCCATATAATAAATACACAGATTAATTAAGAATAAATCTGTATCCAGATTTTCTAAAGTCTTTCTACAAAGTTGTAGGTTAGATATACTGTGTGCATAAACAAATTGTAACGTTTCTAATAGTAAGATTGAGATCAACATCATCAGAAACAACATAAACATAGTGTCAGAAGTTTTTTTAAATAAATAATACCTTGTAATATCAACAATTATTTCCCAAATGTCCTCCTCCCCTGCTGTCGTGATGACCTCTATTCTGGGCCTGAAAACATTTCACACCCAGATGTCGTAGTCATTGAATATATCTTCCCACTCCTTCACAGCAGATGCTTTCAGGGAATCAAAATTGTGGTGGAGTACTTTGGATGCCTTGTTCTCCACAAATCCCCATGTTCCAGTGGCGAACAGTACAGTGACGAGGGAGGCCACAAACTTGGAGGGTAAAAATGGGTGAGGTTTTTGGTTTTGACTCCAAGACCAAGACTTTCGAGGATTCGAGACAAAGACTAGACCGAGACTTTCAAAGATTCGAGAGAAAGACAATACCAAGCTCAAACGAGTGGAGCTCGAGACAATGGTATCAAATATTAGTCTTCTTATTCTCGTATGCAGGCTAGGTTAGCCTGTTGTAAGGTTCATCCGACTCTGGATGGTCTGTTAACTATTATGTTGAAAGTTATAATTTTCAAAATAGGAAGAAATAATTCATAAAAGCATTGATAGAATTGTATGAAATATGACATTAACTCGTACAAGATTTTGTTTTAGGTATGAATTTGATGCGTTTTTTTTATTTTTTAAAGCTGTTATTATTATTATTTCATTCTTGAAGAGAGAAATTCCATGAATAAAGTAATCACCTGCATGTTTCCTCATGTATAAATGAGCGTAACACTAATTATTTCTTTAGAAGTTATACGTATCCTTGTTGGTCTTAGAGTAGAATTGATGATCATTGTCAGATTAATTACTGATTTTGTCCATGCTAGATGATATAAAGTGGGATTTTTATTCATTCCTATCGGCTCGTATCTAATCTTATAAAACGTAATCATGTCTATGCTGCTCTCCTCCAAAAAAAAATTCGAATTCAAGAGTTAGCATATCATTTTTTATTTTTACATTCTGGCAAGTCATATTTTATACAACTCTAAGCCTTCATATTTTTTTCTTACCAACATATAATGATTTGAAAAATTTACGCAAACCAAATACCAAAGACAATGAGTGTTGGTATGTATATAAATTTTTATCCAAAAATGTGAATCATCGAGCAAATCTTTCTTTAGGGCTTTCACTATATCTTAAATCGAAGCATATAACCCAAACCAAGTTTTTCTTATTTTGATTTGATAAAAAAAAGTGCTGTGTTTTTCTAATCTCAACTAGTGAATATTTAAAATTCTTGTAATTAAGCCATGTTTTTTTTTTTAAATCTATCTTTTTCAAAACTATCGCTTTCCAAAATTTCATTGTGCACAAAAAAGAAAATCTCATTGTAGAAGATTTCACCTGCAAAATCTATTTTCCGTAAGTTGAAGTGATAAAAGTGTATTATTAAAATATATTTTCTTTTTACCCTATTATAAGTATAGAGTGATTATTTTTAACTGTTGGTATATTGTTAACATATCAACAAGATATAATTCAAACTCTAAACGTACAAACACCGATAAGGAGAAAATAAACTAAAAAATCTATAGCTGACAACAAATATATTTTAAATTATTATTATAGTCCAGTAATTAATGAGGCATAAAAATGGACACCCATTTAAAATAATATATTTTGCTCATTCAATCAAATAATAACCATATTAATATCCTAATATTTTTATTATGAAATCTTTTATTATTAGGAACAAAATTTTTAATTCAATTTTCATGTTGTATATATAACTTAATGCAAAAAAATTATGTTTGAGACAGATTGACATTAATTAAAATGGGCATTCAATATATAAATGTCAAAGACCTTTCTTTAAGATGTTAATGTTAAAAGTACAAAAAAAAAATATATATTTATATTAATTTTGTCTCTTGGTTTTGGGGACTCATTTTTAAGTTTCCACTTAGCATCTTAGAAATGCGTGATTAAAGAATTAACAATTTAAAAGAACGTATAAAGCTTTTTCACTTGACATCACTATTATTGATGTCGACCATTTTAAGGGCCTAAACAAACAAATTTAATTACAAATTGCACAAGTTGGAAAAATATGGAATTTGTTGTCTCTAATAGTTGGAAAAGGCACAGAACCCTCCGTGGAATCTGCAATCTGGAAAAGTAACAATTTCTCAAACGCTGGGTCTCTATGAGATTTTCGTTTTCAAGCTTTGGAAGAAATTTGATGCCTCAGTAGGATTGGGATCCCTGCTACACCTCGAAAAAAAGTCTCAAATTGTTCAAACAACTTTAACGCCTTCGTGTTCCTGGACTTTAGTCCTCCAAACTCACCAGATCTGAGTCCGATATTTTGTTTTTGTGTCGAGTGCGATCGAACGGCAAACCAAAGAAGAAATTATCCGTCGGATCAATAAGGAATTCCAGGATTTTACCAAGCGACCAAGTGGCGAAGGCCTGCTTATGCCTTCGGCCTCGTTAGAGGCTTTGAAGAGGCTGGAGGTGATTTAATGAAATAAAATAAATAAGAATTTATCAAGCTTTCAGAATGTGGTCTAATTTTTTTATTTGAGGACTTGTGGGAGAGAAAATTGTGTATTAAAAAAAATCATTTTTGTGGTATAGATTGATTGACCCTGTATATTCTAACTTAGAATTAGAAATAGTTTTATATTCTAGCACATTAAGTTTGTGTAAGAATAGCCAATGAGTGGGTATCAATTTCATATGAGGAGTTGTCCTTTTTTTCTCTTCTCTGATTGGTTTTAAATTGCCAGCAGTAGATTGTTCCAAATTTTGAGCATATTCAATTTAAAATTTTTTTTTTGACAAAATTAAAAAAAACATAAAAATATTGATTTAAATAATGAAGACTTATTAAGTAATATATGTCATAAAAATTAATTATACATTTTATGACTCAATATGGACGGACATGTTTTTCTTTATGTTCCATGCTTCTCACATCGTTAATTTATTGTATCACGTAACCTTTCATAAGAAAAGAACCAGAAAATAGGCTCCAAATCAGTTGGTAGTTGGTAGGACAATTTTTCTTAACTATGGATTTAACATTCAATGATTGCTTAGAAAAAATCACAGCTTAACAAGTGATAGTTATAATTCAACCAATCATCGTTTAGAAAACTGATTTGGACCGGGGGCAGGAAATCATCAGTTGACAACAAATCACACTGAATATTTTTTTTGTTAGGGAGGTATAACGACGTGATAAAGTAATAAATTTTTCTTTTTTATCAAGCGAGGTTGGGAACTTTTCAGTCATTCATAACCTTCTAGAATTTCATATTGAAGCTTTCTATAGTCCTTTAGGCATAATAAGATTAATACTTCTAATATATATGTATCTTGATGATTAATCTTGTGTAAAAAAATCATTTCATTTCTGTGTGTACACACTCCAAATATTCCTATTCAGACCAATGCCCTTATACATATTTCATAAATCCTTACATAAATTGTAAAAGAATGTAAATAAAATTACGAGATGAAGACTTTTGCAATAATTTTTGACTTTACTTTTAAACCTTTTTATCATCAGACAAATAGTCCGATTAATTTCTTTAATTATATCATGGTGATTATATCTTTATACTGAACGTCGTAAGAAATATCACATATACGTCTTCAATTTGTTATTTTTCACTTTTGATAAATCATTTATATTAGTTAAAGAAAAAAATACGTGGATAGTCAACGTTTTCTCGAGTACCAATTTTGACTAAATAAAATACTTCGGACAGAAAAAAAAATGAAGTAAAAAATTCCCATTAAATAAATTTGTTCATCTCTTTTTTGGTATCAACTTCATAGGAATTCATAATTAGAGATGTAATTCGCGTGTATTTCTTAGCTACACTGTTTTTTGTTTGGAACGCCATATTTTACATTTTTACTACCTGAAAGGGAAAAACGCGTCGAAAGTGACCAAGAAAACTTGCAATTTATATGTGGGAAATATTCTTTTTGTTCATGTTGCACTACAGTGATTTGAACGATTTTGTTCTCGCCCAATTCTGCTCTCTACTGTGGTTAGATCGACCGTTTGAAGCTTGCAATCGAATAGAAGTAGCCACGATTGATGAATAGGAGACAAAAACAATCTTCAAGGACTATGCCAGGCCGTACACATCTTTGATGATGCGTCAGAAGCTCCGGGAGCACAGACGGTAAGTTCCTATGGCTTATTTTTTTTTTTTACTTTAAATAATTTATATAGTTTCTTCACTCTAATTTTATACGAAAATTAACGAATAAATAAATTATGTATAATTAAATAAATTACTTTAAGTTGGGATTTCCTGTCAATTTATAGTAGGTGTGTAAAAACAAGATCCCAGAGAAAAAACCTATATCAATCCGATTCTATTTTATATTATTCGGTAAGTTTACTTTATATTTCAATACTTAATTACAAATTAGAAGCTTTTATATAAGTATCTTGGTACATAAACGATTGAATTGTTGATACATATGGAAGAATTTATCGTGTTGGATGCATTTGAACTTACATAATTAAGACATAAAAATACAAGGCAAATAATCTGTTAGTTATCTTTTAAATATTACCAATTTGATCAAAGGATATAATATAAAGGGACCAATAATGAATTCCATTTATACAATCTCCATATATTATTCTTCAATTCTATCCACTGTATAATATTAAACATATTCATTGCTGCAACCTTGTGGTAACATTTTTAAATTTTCTACATCAATTTTTTTTTTGTTCACAGCTTTTTTAATCCTCCGCCCACCAATCGTTCCTTTTCGCATAACCATCCCCAAGATCAAACCACCGCCACCTAAGGAGGTATCACCCACTTCGGGACACGTCGGTTTAAACTATCCTTGGTATATCAATGTATTCTTATTGCTTCAACTAACGAACTTTTTTTAATTTAAAAAAGATATATTAAAACTTTTCAACAGGATTGAAACATTCAGTGTTTACAAGCAATCATATTAATAAAATTCATTTACAAGATTTACGGACATACACTAAATCAATTCCTTTCTTCAATGCTAATATGATTTAAAAAAAATTATATTACCCATTATATTTATAGATAAATTAAAACAAAAAATAACAGAAAACAAACTGAAGAACAAAATTCAATCTTATACAAATACATAAGAAGCGTGAATAACTATTAATTTGTTCCATATAAACAGTGGAGAAAATAAGTATTCGATCCCTTTCCAATTTTATAAATTTGACACTAAAATGATAAGAACGGTCTACGATATTAATACTTGGTTTATTTTGACAAAAAAAAAAGTGTATGAAGGAAGAAAAATGCGGAGACTGGTAGCTTTGTCTTTTATTTCACAGATGATTTGCCTTAATATATAATTAAATGATGTTTATGTCAGTATTGTCTATTTTTGGTTGAAATTGATGTTCCCTTTGAATTTATAATTCAAAATATATTATACTTATTAAATATTTTAAATTAGAAAATTCATTAAATGTTTGTTTTCTGTTGGAATAATCCTATTCCACTATCCATCATGTCTAATCATAATTACTAATAGCAAAGTGATTAAAAATCCTGCTTTCGAATTGTTGCCTTGTTTATTCATTACTTTGTCTCTCGTTCAAATTCATTTCATAGTAAGATTCTGTTTGTGTAAGCATTAAAATATTGGGGCATGATTACATCATTTTTCTAAAAGAAAACAACTATTTACTGCGTTTTATAATAATACACATTACATATTTTGATTAAAACATTCCAAAGGAATATAAATTTTAATAATAAATAAAAAAAATGACTTATAATTCTCATTTATTTATATATTAAGCGGCAAAAAATATCTAAGGCGAAATAGTTTAAAAAAAGATGATGCAAAATGGCGTTAAGAAAACATTTCCTTAGGCGAAATAGATATACAAAGGAACGACTTATATGTCAATCTTTAATCCTGAAACTTACTCTTTGTTTTTCCACGCATTAATGATTACTTTATACTTATTGTTCTCTCTTCAAGAATAAAATAATAATGATTGTAGCTTTGGCAATTAAAAAGTTCTTTTCAGGTAGCAATTGCAAAAAGAGAACGATCTTAAAATTGCATAATTTTTTAACCATTGCGTGGAGGCATTATGTTGCAGGGATATTTTTCTGCTGCTCAGAGAAAAGTTAGACTTTACTGCGTCGAAGGTATGATGAGCTGTGGAAAATTTTGGGTGCCATCTGAAAGGGACTGAAAATCAGTAGTGTAATAAGTCTTCCAATAACCCACGACAATAACCCAACACAAGAGTTGGTTTAAGAAAAATCACATTAAGGTAATAGAGTGACCTAGTCTGTCTCCTCAACTTCATTACGAAGAAATAATGATTTGAAAAAAAAATCGGCAAAAGATCAATTACTTATTTCTTCCAGTGTACATGTTATAATATGTAAGTTGAAGGATCAAGAAATGTGGAGGGGGGATGCATACACGCAAAAGTGCATCGCTAAACTAATAGATAGCTTATGACACACTCAACATTATTATTTTGTTTGAAAACTTGGAGATTTATACTTATACTAAGGAAAACATGTTGTATGAAGAAGGCAAATTGCATTACCAGTTCTGTTTTTTTTTATTTACACAATTTGATTTTTAGCATGCATTTTCTATTGTCTTCTTGATACTAAAGGCTGCTAAGTTTGCACTATACAGTATAAAATATGTATTTGCACTAACTTGGCATTTTTGGTTTTACAATGTAAGAAATATTGCAATGACAGATTTAAACATGATTTTAAATGAAAGCAACTTGATATTGTCAAATAATTAAATCTATGGGTTATACCCTAATTAATTAATATTTTTATACAATTTAATGTATAAATTTACTTCAAAAAATGGCAGAAATGTAATGTAAAGGTTTTATATACTACCATCTATCATAAAAGCAACATAAAATCTTTGTTTATCAACTTTTTGGAGATTATTTAAAAAATATGCATTTAATTGATAACGCCTTCTGAAACTTGTGCAAGCGTTCAGAGCAAGTTTTTTTGGGAGACAGTGGTAATATTCATTTATGGGGTTATGGGGGAGACTAGATATGCCTATTTGATTGTTAGATAAGTTACTTCAAATAGCTATAACCTAAAATGTCGATTAGAATAAAATCTGGGATGTTAGGAGGCCAGAAACTCATAGAAATGATGCTTTAGTTGTTGTCTTTTAGCAATATCTAAATATTTCAGCCATACAGGTTGGTGTTGAGTTGTTGAGTCAACAGGATCTTTCCCTAGTCACTTGGGTATGTTGGGGTATTTCTCAATTATTCCATCTAATTTCTTAATAAACTCTGCTTAACTCATCTTCCTGACATCCTTCTTGTTCTTAGCCTTTAGGTCCAAACTTAGCTAATTTCAAGGTCCTATGCACAATATATTTTGTGAGCCCTAAATTTCAATGTCGGAAGTAAATGTTGAAAATTTTCCTCTAATTTTTTAAGTATATTTATATAACAAGAAAATATTTTACTGACTTTTTTTTTATCATTTTAATCAAAAGGTACCAAAGCTATGCACGTTAAAAGGTCCAACTTCTAACCCCGTCAAACAGGGAACGCAAGTTGATTTTTTGTTAAAAAAGACCACAAGAATGCTTAAAGCGGTTGGGTGCAGTACTCTATTCATCCAAAAATTCAGAAAACGTGTCGAGTAGGATAGTGAGAACTCACTGATGATGATTTGCCGGAAGCCTTATAATTCAAAAGCGGCCAAAATCGTCGGAAGTCTTGTTTTGTTAATGAAAATAAACTAAAAAATTGAGGTCAATCGATAAATACTGGCAGCATCAGCATAGCGTCCTGTTCAACTGTTTATTGTGTCGTCAATGAAGAGCTAAGTTACCAAAGCTATGCACGTTGCACCCCCTCCCTCCCTCAAACTTCTAATTCCATTAAACAGGGAAAAAGGGTCAACCGAACCCAGGCTTTTGATCAGGCTAAAACAGACCCCTCCTGTGAAAGATCTTGTCTGGTTCTTCTCGGATGAGAAAATTTTCCGTCAAGCCCAGAAGTATAACTAGAGGAACAATAGTTGCTCGGCAAAAATCCTTTTAACTTCCCTAATATCATGAAGGCCAAGTATCTATAGCAAGTTATGGTTCTCGATGTTGTTAGAAAGTCACGTTATTTCTCCTTTCATATTCAAGCAGAGCCTGAACGTCAATACCAAGATCTATATCTGTGTTTCCCACTCCAAACTCTTCCTCTGGATCTGCAGCATTAGGGAAGACCGACTTGGGGGTTGACAGCAAGTCTGGGTACCTGTCACATCAGCAAAAGAAGGCGATTTTCTTGTTTATGGAAATGTAGTGTACGTCCATTCAAGTTCTTAGCCTCATAACTCGCCGGAATGGAACGTTTTAGACTATTTTGTAGAGAGTAATGTTGAACAGACTTCCAATGAAGTCCCCGGAGTACCAACAGATCCATGAGAGCTTGGATAAGGAGAACATACCTGACTTTACCCCGTGGGACAGTCAAGAAGGAAGTGGAACATTTCCGGGGAACTTGTGGTCCAAGCTAAACGCGATTTTATTGATTCAATGTTAAATTCATTTTATAATATTGCTTTTTGCAAAAAATTAAAAATTCGTGTAACTAATAATTTCCGGGAAGTGTTTCACTTTTTTTTTCATTGCTTGCGATCGTAAATGTTGATCCTCTATTTATCATAGATATTCCAATAAATGTTTTTTTTTTCTCAAAAAAGTATTTTATATTTTTAAATGATTAGCATGTACTATTTTATAGAAAATGTTTAATTTGAGATTTATCCATTAGATGCAATTATTTTTTTAATTGATCTGTTTACAAACTGAATTAAAGAATATATTTATTTGTATTTCTTCTTTTAAAGTGGTTGATAAAAATCGAGGAAGGTTTAATAATTTGTTTATTTTGCAAAAATATTTTTTTTTTCTAAAAAAGTATTATTAAGATTCTTTCAAAACAATACTTTTATGATAAAAACTGAAGGCTTACGTATGGGAAAAAATATTAAGAGCTCTTTTCTAATGCACAAACATAACATTTATAAAATGATATAAGTTTTTTTATTATATTTAAGTAGTTATCAATTCATATCACGTTTGTATCGAAGAAAATATAAACTGTCCTTATAATCTTAATTTATATATTTTTTTTAGCATAACTTCTTTGACTCTAATAATTTCAATATAAAGTCAACCATAACATTTAAAAAAATCCCATTCTCAATTCATACTCTTATAAACATGGAAGATATATGAAATTACCCTTAATAGCAATTCTACTAATCTGGGTCACTTCACATTTCATATCAATCTTTTTGACTATAGCCTCGTTGTTAAGTATCATAAGTCATTGAAATCTTCTACCATAGTTACATTTCAAATTTTATAAGTTTGGGTTGGATAGTTCTTCTTTAAAATGATGTTTAGTATTTAACTACGTATAGTGAGGGTTTGAGGTATAATATTGAATTTGTAGTTAATAACACATGTTTATTTAAAGGTTTAATTTAATACAGAGTGCATCTTTCAAAAATCTTTAAATTGCCACTGAGGCCACATTTTTCGATTGATTTACATAATAATTAGCTATAATTGTACATGCTGAAAAGAGATCATTTGAAGCATCCCCCTTTAGTATCAATCGCGGTTATGGCCCGTGCCCGTAAGGAGGAGCAGACGTTGACGACCTTGGCATATTGGTCATAGTCTCCTTGATGGAGGCAATCAGAGAGTCCTGGATAGTATGAGATTCAATGTAGCCCAGTCAAAATATGTCATATAATTAAGATCCGAACCACTGAGGGGCCATATTTAATTTCAATTAAGTGATATCAATGCTCAATTAGCCACTTCAGTGGCCTGCCTGAGACATGACAAGATGCCTAGTCTTTGTGACAGAGCCAAGGTCGATAATTAGCACCACATTTAAGACCTTCTGATTTGAAATGTCCATATTGTTGTCTACAATAATCATCGTCACAGCGCATCACCGTTCCTCATCTGTACGCTCAATCTTCTTTATATCTGCAGCAGCTATCGCCATAATCCCCAAAACTTCACTAAGAATTGTTGATGCATTAATGTTTATAGTGAAATAGTGATTTTTGTATGTATATAAATGCTTACGTTTCATTCTGCTGGTGTGTTTTAATTTTTCTCACGAAGGACATTGCCGTCGTTTTTGAAGACTTTTTCATACCTTTGGAATCGTTAGTTTTTACTCCTTCCCATTATTTTTTTAAAAATAAGTTTTTCAAACTTTGTACTTTGAAATTTTCGATTGACATGAGGGGTCCTCTGCGTTTCTTCGTCCTTCTCTAGCTTCTATTTATCTTCTTCTATAAAAAGCGTGTGTGCGTAATTCTCCCCTCACTCTTTCTTCTTATTTTAAATATTTTTTAAAATTTTAACTACTTATCCAGAAAAGCGCCGTGACTCAACTATTAAGTGATATATCTAGATATAGAGAGCCTTTTATTAAGTATTAAGTTTACACTCAAAAGTGAGGTTTCCACGGACAAACGGACATATATTTTTTTGAATAACTATGTCGAAGCTTTAAGAGAGATTTGGATAAACTTTGATGTAAGACTAAGCCCCTCAGATTGGCGCATTTTAACGTCCTCACGATATAAGGATAGATCAAGATATCAATAGAATATATAATATAGTATGATATATTAATCAATTTTCAGATTGAGAAATATATCTCCAAAGTACAAAGCATAATATACCCAGTGAAGAACAAGAACCAAGAACTACTTATATGGCTCCATGATTAAGTATCTCAAGCAATTATAATCCTCAACTCCCTCATCCTCAATGGGATACACTGATACATAATACAGAATGTTTACCAACGATTATTGGTCAGAACCAGCTAGAGATCCTCCATTTTTTATTTGAAGTACTTATCAGATCTCTGGATTTGTCGTTATTTCGTTTTGTTTTCCCCACTCTGTTGTTACCCTTATTTAATTTAAACTGTCGCTTGGTTTTTTCTCCAAAACATGTTAATAATTGTGTGTAATTTAGTTCAATTTTTTCGTTGATTTATAAAACTTATTATTTGAAATAAAGATGTGTACCAAATATAATTTATTTAACAAGTTATATATATTTTTTATAGACAGACAGATCTTAGGCTTTTATTTTCCCCAACTAGTGTTACCCAACTTGCATCCCAACAATTCTATGAGTTCAACAACTTACCTCGCCAATCATCTAATTATTTCAATGGTAGTCGCGATATAATGAATGAAAGATACGTGGAAGTGAAATTCTAAATTTGACTTCCAACATGGAACTGCTCTTATATTCGTCAAAATATTCGTTTTATAGATATTTTTGAAAAAATATGTCGTTTTCATGTCTAACTAAATCGACTAATATACATCCAATATCAAGTTGCTCTCAGTTTAATATACAATAAACATACACTATTACGATGTCAAAGAATCGATATCAAAATATTTCAGTTGTACTAAATTGGTGCAAATTTATTATCAAATCAATACTTTTATTTTTAATGCAGTCACGATACTATTGAATTATATAATTAATTTTTTGGAGCCATAATTAAAATTAAGGATTTTATGATATCTGACACCAGACTTTCCTCCCATTTTCTACCATAGTTTTTCGCAAGTTGCAAAGATGGAAGATTGTTCAAAGATTAATTACACTAAGTCACCAAAATATAGCTTCTGAATTCCGTATTTAATATAATAATACTTGACAGAGTTCCTCACGACTCTGTAACTCGTTTTTCCATATTAAATCCGGTTTTTGAGAATTTTCTATTTGAATTTTTTGTAGTTGTTTTACCTAGTTTTGTGTTGATCCTTATTTAGGGCTGCAGTATAGTCAAATCTTGTCCCATCCGTCGAATCCAACTTGTCAGTCCTTAAAGAAGGTAAAATCGATGAATGAGGGCATTTTTCCTTTTTTTAATTACATCATTATAAAATAGAATAAATTATATAACTATGTAATAATACATTATGTTGGTATTATATTTTGTTATAAAGAAAAAATAATATTTTCGAAAGATATGTGCTATAATCATTATACATATTTTATATATCTTATTTTGCAAAATAAAATATATATATTTTTAAGATTTTAAGATTGACAGTTGAGGACCAGTCCCAAGGACTGACGGTCTTAAGGAGCGGTCCCAATGATCTACTATCTTTCGTACCAGTCCTATGAATGGACTGGACCGAATAAATAAGGAGCCACACAATACTTTTTTTATAGGATTTATAGAAACTTTTGATTAACCCATTAGTGTCCATGCTGTGTTTAAACACCGCGAGTATTCAAACTAGTTTAAATATTAAATTTCTCCGTGAGTTTTTTGTTTTTTTACTAACGACGCTCATCATGATCGAAATAATATCCTATTTGGTTCTTTTTTAGATATTAAGTACTTTAAAAATTGATATTTGTAGCTTTGTGCATGGGATTGAATTAAAAAATATGATGTGCCTCAACGCGTAAGGATACTTAGTAGTCAAGGAATACGTGTTCAAATTTTATATATCAATTTAAGAAAATAAATCCATTTGAATAGAAGGAGTTGTAATCTAATTTTACGTAACTTGGACAACCATTTTCTTATTGTTTTTATAAGCATGTTATATTTTCATGAGCCTATAACTATAATATAGTAAACAAATAGTTTTACAAATTTGTGACATATTTGAAAATTTATCATTTATTATTGATAGGTGTTAAAATTTGTAAATAGTTTTTTAGTCTTAGCTAAACATAAGCCATGAAAAAGCTATGAACACTTATTTATTCTTTGCAAAATTTTATGCACATTTCAAATATGTATTTATATTGTATTTTTGTTTTAATGTACATATTGTATATTAAGGAATATATGTACATAAGTATACCAAAATTCACTTCCAAACATCCACATATGAAAAAGTATTATTGTCTTTGGAAAAATTAAGAAGTACAATATTAATATTTATGTATAAAATTGATATAATATAAAGTAATTGTGTCTTCTAGGAAATACTTGCCCCGTCCTCATCCTTATACACACATTGATATGTTTTATATATAGTAAACGATTCTACAAAAAGTTACAAATATTATTCCAAATACAATAAATCGGAAAAATGATAAATTCAATGTATTAGTTTGAAATTAGTTTCAAATAATTATTGTCGAAAGAAGTTTTATAAGATGGCACTTTACAGGCAGAAGGATAAACAAATTTACCTGAAAGAAAGAGAGAGTTAAAAAAAGCTTGGCATAACGTTTTAATTGCTTAAATGCAATGGGTACTTGACCAAATTTATTGATCTTGGCTTGCCAAAAAATCAAAAAAAAAAAAAAAAAAGGGATTTAAATTCACTTTTTGGAGTAATTAATAGAAACTATCAAATATTTAGCAAAAAACCTACACCGAAGGAGATAATAACCCATTCAAAAAATAAATTAATTATACATTTCATATTTGCTAAGAGTATGTACATTGAATTTATTATTATATAATAGGTTGGGTAAAAAGCAATTTCATATTTTTTGTTTATGTCAAATTTATATAAGAAGTATTATAGTAATTCAATTTAAGCCAAGTATTCCCCGTTCTGCTCGATAACTTTTGCCAACCAGAACTCAACTTAATAATGCCCTTCTTGTGTAAGCCTTGGTCTCTATTGACCGAACACTCGGACAAACAATTTTTACAGGCCTCCAATGAGGGCATATTTATACCCAAAAGTGCGTTGGTTATAAATAGGGAAAGGTAGTAATCACTTGGTTCTAAGTCCGGAATGTAGGGTGGACGAATAAAAACTTCCCATCTGAGCTCCCGGAGCTTCTGACGCGTCATCAAAGATGTGTGCAGCCTGGCGTTATGCTGATGAAATACGGTTATTCTCTTATTCACCAATTCTCGTCGTTACTTTTAGATTGTCAGTTTCAAATAGCCAAGTTTGATTACATTAGAGGCTAGAATTGAGCCTTTGCCCATAGTGGAGCAGTCATAGTAGATTATTCCATGCTAATCCTACCAGACATACATCATCACATTCCTTGCATGCCCACGGTCTAGGCAACTTTATTGGCTTTTCTAACAACAATCCTGTAGCTTGACATTGACGTTAGCGATCCATTTTTCAGCGCCAGTCACAATCTGCTTCAGAAATTGATCAATTTCGTTTCAATTCAGGAGCAATTGGCAAATGGAAATTCGGTCTATGAGTTCTTTTGTTTAGTACCCAAATATTGAGTTTATTTTTTTGTATGCAGCCTTCTAAAAATGGTTCAAAACAGTCGTATGATCGATGTTCAGCTTCTGGGCGATGCTACAACTGCTAAGATGAGGATAAATCTCGATATTTTTCATGATTTTATGGATATTTTCGACAACAGGCCTGCCAGTGCGTGGAACATCATTTACTTCCACTACAACAGAACGAAATCGTATGAACCACTGTTGTGCAACACGAACTGAAAGAGTATCAGCCCGTATACATCTCAAATTTTCTTGGTCGTTTTTGACGTGTTTTACCCTTTCTTTAGTAAAATATGGCAAATTTCTTACTATGATATCTCCTTACTGTGCAAAAAACATTTGTAGGATACACTCACACTTTTACAACACTTTACTATGATCCGATGAGACCAATAATGATAAAGATATACTTAGATAAAAAGGCCGGGAAATACGAAATTACTTTGTCCCCAATCTTGATATAAATATTTTTAACATAATAGAAACAGTTGACCCATTAATTAAACTTTGGATTCATACTCTAGAGTCCACATTCTGTATATTAGCAATATTAGTCTTGATGAAAATAGTTTATGTTTGTGCCTGACACTATGTCTGGATGTATAGTTATGCAGACATTTTTAGTTCTCAGAGACATCAAAATATTGTTTTAAAATAATGTCTGAGAAACACAGTTATATATTTGAGGAAGTAGAGATGGACAATGTTCCTATAGGGATTTACGACCAAGATTGTGCTAATTTGGTTGATATTGAAGATGAATTTGACAAAGAAGGTTGATTTGTTGTATTCATTAATTGAAAAAAAATGTCAAAAATTCGAAATGATATTAAAAAAAATGAGTTTATAAGTTTTGTAAGTATAAATGGGTTGACGCTATATTCTGTTGTCACAGAAAGCAGGTTCTACAGTAAGAAGCTGTTTTTCAGAGTACCTCACATTCTCGGATATGTTGACCCTGATCGAATGATATTGCTCTCATCTACGTGTAAATATGGAAACTTCTTTTTTCTTACTCAATATATATTAGGTTCTAATTGTGGTAAATAAGGATATAAGTTTTACTTAGTAAATTTTTGTGTTTGTTTGTATGTAAAATAAAATATTACTAATAAAATTAAAAAAAAAACCTTTTTAATTTAATATCTAGAGTAAAAAAAAAACAACTTACATAAATCATCAACTTAAAAAAAAAAGACTCTAATGGACACAATTGTATTTTGCTTCTTTGTAATTAAAATCGCAAAAATCCTAATTTTGGGATCCTATGGTACACAAATATATTGACTTTTTTTATAACATCATTTCAAAAATGAGTTTATCCTTGAAATATTTTGTAGCTTTATATAAAATTGACAACGATGTAGAACGTTTTTGAGAAGGATCTTCTTTTTTTTAAAGAGAAATTTTTAATCTTTCTGAATGCATTTTTCTTAAAACTATGAGCTTTTGAATAAAAAACACCTTTTTTGAACTTTAATCAAAGATAAATCGGCTTATCAATATGATACCCATAATTTAAAACAGTTTTAGAGTTTTTTATTCATTAGGTTTTGAAATATATTCACATAGTTTAACGTTTTCTTGGAAACTAAATGCTTAAAAAAGCTTTGAATCTTAAAAATAACAGAAACTTTTTACTCTTTTCAGAAAGAAAGCCTGAGGGGAAATAGAGGAAAAATTAGGCCATATTTGGAATTAAGGGATCGAATTTTCTCTTTAGTTAATCATATGTCGCCCTGGAACCATTTTTACTGTTGAACCATTTTATTATATATCTTACAATAAGGTGTCCCAAAAGAACAAAATGGTTTGATATCAGGAAACCTGTATTTTTTTATTTTTAGATTTTTCAATATGTATCTAACATAACAAAAATCAAACAAAAAATCTTTAAAGTTTAGCCAGCCCTGGAGGCTTACAGATTTATTCAATTCTGAAGGGAAAATTGCTAAAAATGTTATTGATTCCGCAATTAAAAACTTGATATTTCATTGAAATTGAATAATTCTATGGGTTATATATTTTTTTTTTTTCAAAAAGGAAAATAAACAGAAGAAAAGAAAGAAAAACAATGATTGAAAAAGAAAAACAGTGTCTTGATGATGCAAACAATAATGATTAAATGATTTTTCAAATGAAGGATGTCCTAATATTAAGCCACGAAGTTCTGTTTAAAAAGATTTAGAATTTGTTCCCTAAAAAGGAAGCTCACTTATCAACTTGTTAAAAATATTAGCTACTGATCTTGCCCAAAAATTTTATCGAATATCCTGAAATAGCCAAAGTAATTAAAGATGAGAAATTTTGAATAGAATTGCAACTCTGCTGATTGCTGCAACAATTAAAGCTGGTAGAGGAGAAATTGAGGATTTCGTTCTTTCTAAGTCATCGACAGCCAAAGCAAGGGAGGAACTAGACACAAATACATACAGGGAGCGGGGATCAAATTGTCGCCAAAATATTTTTCTACAAACAACAACACAAAATATACATTTTTTAACTTTTTTATTGAAAATCAAAACTATGACGAGCATATAGGTATAGAGTAGCCATTCATTCGATATAATCACCGTTGTCATCAATAACGGTCTCAATACGGCCTCTGAACCGACCGCAGGCTCTTCTGACCATCTCATTGTCCATGTTGCCGAATACCTCCTTGATGGAGTCCATCAGGCCGGCCTTGGTGCTATGAGGATGTGTGTTGGTATGTCTTTCGATATAGCCCCAGACAAAATAGTCCAAAGGATTAAGGTCAGGAGAGTTAGGAGGCCACAAATCCTTGGTTACGACGTCATAACAGTTCTCGGTTAACCACTGCATGGAGATTTTGGACACATGGCAGGGTGCTGAGTCCTGTTGCCACACCCAGGGCCTGTCTCCGGCCACCCCTTGGATCCAAGGCAGAACCACCTTCTCCATAACATCCAGGTAGACCTCTATATTGACCTTTAGACCCGTTTCAAACATGTGGGGAGGCATAACATGACCTTCACTGCTGACCACCCCGAACACCATAACCATTGCAGGGAACTTGGTCTTCATTGCCTTGCTCACATGGCTGGTGCAGGTAACTATCCACCTGGTGTTCTGCTTGTTGACCTTCTGATCTTGACAGAAATTGCTTGTAGAGCAATTTTGTTGACTTCATCAGCCTGTTGTCCTTTGCCTTCTGGGTCAAGATCTGACCCACCTGCATCTTGTAGCTCCTGCACCTTAAATCCTCAGATACACAGTACCTTATTGTTTTTTCATGCAAGCCCAGATCCCTCACCATGGCCTTCATGGACCTGGTAGGGTCATTCTCAACCATCTTCTTCACCTTGTAGACAAAGTCGGTGTCCCTGACCATCCTGTCGGCACCCTCCTCCTTGGGTGCCCTCTTTATGGTGACATCAACATCCCAGGTGTCCTCTAGCTTCTTACGGATACGCTGAACAGTCCGTAAATTCACTCCTAAGGTTGAAGCAATCGTTGAATTGGAGATTTCAACTCCATTATTAACCAATACCATGACTACGGCGGACCTCGAAAGCTCCTCGTTCCACTTATAGCTCTTTATCTCCTCATATGATGACGGCATGATGCTAACTGAACTACTTATCGTCAGCTGACAAAAATAGCTTTCCTATTTGGTAACCGGTTTTTTATTTGATAATGTCGTCTTCAAGTTATCAAGGTTTAAAGTAGGCGACAATTTGATCCCCGCTCCCTGTATATCATAAATATCTGCATGGAAAGATATTTTGGCAAGAGTCCAAGTCCAGAATATCCCACCAAGCTCCAAAAGTTAGAATAAAAACTATATCGACTAAAAAAATAAACATTAAAGAAGCATTACTACATTTTTTCCAAAAAATCTTAAAAATTTGGCTGATTTTAGGTCCAAAAATGCATGGGCTGAAGGCTGGTTGAATTTTAAATGTATTCATATAAATGTTAGATTAAGCTCATGTCCAATTGTTTCATTTTAATGTTTGAATCATCAAATAACCTTTTGTTAGTAAAAATCCTTCTTATAACACAGTTTGGTGAACTATGTACAAAAAAGATCCAGAAAATAAAACGTTATTAATTACAAGATAAACAATTACAATAATTTCTTCATTTAAACTATGTCTCATTTTATACTATTCTATCCTTTTTCTACTTGCAAATATCTATTAAAATCTTAAAAATACTTGTATGTATGAAAAATATAAAGAAATTCTTATTCTAAAATAACCTGATTATCATGAGCTTTGAGTTTAAACAACATATAGTTTTTTTGCTGAGGTTGCATATATTACATAACATTTTCACTACAATATTATAATTTTGAAGTCCTCACATTGAAAAAAAAGAATAAAAGCATAGTAAGAAAAAACAAAAAAATGTCTTTGAAGCACTAGATTTAAATAAATTAAATAAACTCCTTTTAAAAAATTTAAATATCCGAAAGGATAAAAATAAATTCAAAATTGTATAGTATCTGATTTAATTTTTCAGAAGCATACTGAAAGGTAATGGGGATAAAATTTAGATTCAAATGAATACGAATCATCTTTATGTATATAATATCATAGCTCATTAACAGATGTTTAACATAATTGAAATATCCAGAGTTAGAAATTTGCAAATCTAGATGCAAATATTTATTTAAATATACAAGAGTATATTAAACAATTGATACATAAATATTTACGCTGTACTAAACCTTAGCAAATTTATAATGGAATTACTAATAATATTTTTTAATGTCGTAATCATAATATTGAATTATATAACTATTTTTTTCAAACCACCTTAACAATTAAGTATTCTAAGATATTTGGTTTTATCTGGAACCAGACTTTTTTCATATTTTCTATCATACTTTTTTGCCAGTTGTAGAAGGTAGCTTTTTGATTCCATTCTAGACAATTGTTCAAATATTAATATGCAATAAGTCATGAATAATGTTACTCTTGAATTCCGTATTTAATCATAATAGTACTTGACTGCCTTGTTACGAATCGTATTAAATCTGGTTTGAAAGGATTTTCCATTTGATTTTTTATAGTATTTTATTCCTTTTTATGGGCTGGAGACAAGTTTTGATTAAGAAAATAATCATAAACCCACATGGAAATTTGCTTATTCCTTGCAAAAATTTTATTTTTATGGGGTTTGTGATTTGAACTGTTTTTAGGGCAAAGTAATAAAATTTAGAACATAAATAATTTGAGTTTAATATTTATAAGAGTATTTGGTTCTAAATGATATATTTCAGCTTCAATATTGATTTGAATTTGTTTTTTGAAGCAGATATTTATAAAAGTTTGGTGTAGAAATTTTTAAAATCCCATATTAATGAATTATATTGTTCAAAACAGACCCCCCTCTTTCCTTGATCTATTTTGAATAAGACAAAGGATGTGACCAGTGCCCTTCAACGTCTTTAACCGCTTAGAGGATGCACAAATCCAATGCAGGCTTTAGAAATATTTTGTTCAAAGAATAATAAAAGTGAAAAAAGTATTCAATCTAAATTCTTATGACTTTTTCGAGTAAATTTATTTTTTATCGTGACCTTATAAATGTCTTTATTATGGGAAAAAATATAATGTTAAAAAGATTTAAATAACTATGACTAGGTAAATAATGAATGTTTTTATATACATATTATTAAATCAACGTAACATTAATTATTTCCTCAATAAAACAGAAAAGCTTTTATAGATGAAATCTGTATAATTTTCAATTTAAATGAACTCATTGAATGTAAAAACATTTGAAGATTGTGATCAAGGTGTCCAGTATGTACTATTATAATTGTATATGGAATTCTACAGATTTTGAAAAATTTAATTTTTGTTGACTTGTGTTATTAATCGGAGACATATTACCCTTCTTATTTATTTGATCACTGTGATAACCATTCATGGATTATACAGGAAGTATACACAGTGTATGCTTAGGACATATTTTCAACAAACTTTGGAGAGTTATATAATTTTATACAACCAAAGAAAAGGCAAATTTCTTTATATCTACAAGGTAGAGAACCAAAACGTAGAGTAGGATTAAAATTACGTACTTTCATTACGTAACCAAACGAACAGGTAAAAAATAAAACAAGTTTTGCTTTTATCCAGTATCTGTATGTGTAAAAAAAAACAACAACACGTGTGGGATGTTCTACACGTTAGTGTCAGTAATGAAAAGGCTTAAGCGACTCTTGTACATATATCCATCTTGACTTCGTAGAACATCAAGAAGTCCATAATAACGTCATACAGCCAAGAAGAACCCAAATATTAGGCCTACCTCCATGTGGCCTAGACCGGTCCATTTGTAACTTTTTTTTGAAAATGTCGAGCTCTCATAGGCTTCGGATTTTCAAAAATTGGAAAAAGCTTAGATGTCGCCCAATGCGCTTAAAGTTTTTTTACAATTGCAGTTTTTTCCAAAATGTTGTCTTCTTCTTTTGACATCTTCCAATTACAACTAGATATATTAAATTATTTTCTAATTTTTTTTACAAAAATAAGGTATCTTTCAAAAATATTAATATTATTTTGGTCTTTAATTAGTTTCTTTGATTCTTTGACTTTGATCTTTTATGATCTCCTTTTGTTACAGTAGGTCATCGAATTTCTTTACAAAATTCAAAAGCTTATTTTCTTAAATAATTTTCTATTAAAAAAGAAAAAAATGAAACAAAAAAATAACAAAATTAATTATTATTAAAATAAAGGGAGTGTTGTCAATATTGAAGCAATTTCTAACTGTCTTCTCTACTTAATGTACCTTTTTTGTTAAATCGTGAAATCTCTTTCGATGGTTCTATACTACTTGCAATAAATAATGTTTCTGCTCTTCATCATTAGTAATTAAGAAGATGGGTTCTTTAATGTGAGCAACCCTCCTTTCATCTGAATCAATGACACATTTTAAGTTTTTATTGGTTGAACATGCTGCTTGATAGTAGTCCCTTAAATTTCAAGTTTCAGGGTCATCCTGAAGTAAATTATTCCCTATCTCCAAACATATAACAAAGTTCAGGGTATTTTTGAACCAAATGTTTTCTAAATGTTTCCCCAATATTATCTAAATCTTTTGTTATTCGATTTGGACTATTTGATGGATAAATGGAACTTTCCGAATTTATAATTGCTTTGGCCATAGTTCGCTTTTCTTTAGATTATACTTTTGGGTCAAAAAATGGCAAGGCTATATTTTGTTCCTTTAAATACCAAAGGTCCCTGAATTTTTTTGTTCAAGCCTCTGAAATTTCTGAAGTATATTTTCAAAAAATTTCAAGCTTAACATAAATTCACGATCTTAGCGAGGAGAAAATATATCATTCAGAGGTTTGAATAAGGTTTTAATTTTTATTTCCCCAATATATATATTGCAAATTCCTCTTATTTCAATGGTAGTCAGTTTGAATTGATCTCAAAAATATTACTCTTGAGAGTGTTCAATGATTTACTCACCCAAAATGCATGGTGTATAGATCCGGGTGCAATACCTCAAGTGAAATCCAATAAAAACAATAAAATGTTGTAAGAACTCTATATAATCATTTCTTAGAATAATACATTACAGTTTGATTATTTTATCCTTCATATGAGATGTGACTTTTAAATCATCGTTCATGGCCCACTTAAAGTCTGTTTTGTCGATCTTTTCCCACTCTTTCGGAAACTTTTAAAGAACTTGAATATCAAGTCCAGATAAGGGATCCATACAAATGGAAAAAACACTTGCCAAAACCAATTCAAGTATATGATGTCGACAGATGTAGAAGATTTCTTCCTAATTTTGACACAAGCAGTGCAAATGCACCATTGAGCTATCGAGTGTTGATAGATATTTTATCAAAAATGATGCTCTCACCAAATGTTTGACACATTTTCCAAAAAGTCATATAAATTCTAAAGGCAATATATTATAACTCTATCAAAAGCTGTACATACTTCCAAGTCAAGCCAGAAGATTGCCAAGGTCAAAATTGTTTACAGGTGAAAAATGTAATTGGAGGATGGAATCGAGTCTGATAGGAAGTCAGAGAGTGGAACAACCAAAACTGTGAGAATTCTAAGGTTGGTCAATGCTGTCGGTGAAAAAAAAATCGGGAAAATCCACGAAGATCCATACGAAAGCTGGCCCATGATGTTACCTAGTTAGATGGGTCAAAATTTGAAAAAATCAGTACATTCATCTTCCGTCAAGGGGAGCAATTACAAAAAGAAAGGATAGAAGCAATGTTTTGCTAAACTGACATACAGTATAAAAGAATGTCAACCTGATTAATTGTAAAGAAAAGTTATCTATTGTAAGTAGAAAATTCAACAAGCAAAATGACCGATTCTTGGCAAAGACATACGACGGCATTTAGTCCATCCAAAAATTTGCTTGCAAAGAGCAAAAATCAGAGTAATCATGGTTTGGGGTCTCGTGGCTTTAAATGGTGAAAAATCAGATACATTCCGAAATTCTGATGGAGTAAAAGTTAATCAAAATTTTATTTAGACTTTTTGAAGACAAAAGTGAAGCCCTGGATTGAAACAGCATTTCCATGTCAAAAGTTTGCTTCACTCACTTCATTCAGTTCCAGCTCATGGTGCCTACTAAGTTCAAAACTTTTGTAAAAAAAATTCCAGCATTTTTGGGACAAGTCTATGTGGCCTCCCTCTTCAGATGATTTAAATTTCCTTAACTTTTCAATTAAAGGAAGGTTGTAGAGGGAGGTAAATGTCTTTCAACAAATAAAGATGCTCTCATGACAATGCTTGAGAAAAAATTGAACCAAACTTCAGAAGATGTAGTACTTTTCAGTTGTAATGCAATTTGGAAAAGATTGGTTGCTATAAAAAAGGCCAAAGGTGGAACAATTGAAATAATTTATTATTGAAATATTTATGATAGTTAATTTAAATGTTTCAAAAGATTTCAATATAGTTGGATTTGTAGTTTTTCATTAAGAGCCAATTATTTATGGGACAGTTTTAAAAAGCAATCTTGTATATTATTATTTAATAATAATAAAAAAACCAACCAACTTAGAAGCTTTTATAGTGATATTTTTTTACCTTTTTTTCGTACAAATATTAATGTAATTCTTTATTATATTTTATTCTACTATGATTTCACCAGCTATGATTTAAAAAAAAAAGTATTTTAAAGAACACGTACCCATATAAGTCTTTTAATAAAATTTGAAATATCAGTAGAACGTCTAAAGAATAAATAAAATACATCATCAGGATGGGTAGGAAAACTCGGGAGAAACGGCTCCAACGGGAGAGAAATTTCTTTATTTGCGTCTTTACTTTTGCTTTTGCGATAATAACTTTTCTCTCTTCACAAAATAATAGTAAATGAAACTCTGTTCTATGTGTGTACGCTTTGAATTCCTTGTGTGTTAATAGTCTGCTTATTGATAATTGTATTATATAAATATATATCTAATCATAAGGTAAGAACTATTTTTTACTCCTTTTTTTACATTTATCAAAATATATTAACATTGTTTTTTTACATTATAGTCTTTATAAATAACTAATTGAGCAAACAATCTAGTTAAATTTATAAAAAAAAACGTGAACACCGTGTGCAAGTCTAATTTACTAAATCTAATAAATGTTGTAAAAAATACTGACCAATAAATCGTTTTAAAACGTTATCATAGTTGTTCCATCTTCATTAACCTAAAAGTATTCACATGAACATCTACATCACCTCTTTTATGGGATACTCCCGTATTTAGTGAGTCAGTATATCTACCATATACTATGCCCCTGAATTTGGATATCTATCTCCCGGAACTTTCTCTGCTCTTAAGGAATTTGGCCTTTTACGTAAAAAATAATTTTACGGATCGGACGAACTCCCTTATTACTACATGGGATCTTATATTCAACCATGTCCTAAAATGAGGTATAAGGGTCAATATTCCGATTTTTAACTCTTATTTCTTGTAACCATGAGTTGGTTGCTTCTCTAGGATTATATCTCTATATTAAACTCATTGAAGTACTCACGTTTTGATTCTCATACCAATCATAAGAATAATGATATCTCTCTAAATTACGATAAAATGCTGGTTCTCTTTCGAAGAGATACTATGACCATGAAATACATTATTCCCTAAAATTTATTGGCTGTACTGGAGATGCAATGGGATATTCTAATTTAGTTTGAAAGAATCTTATGAAAAGAATGCTTCTATACAAAGATTATAAAGGAGAAGACGATTATAATAAATAAACGTCAATTGTATTTAGGTTATAAATAAATCTGTGAAGAAATAATAATAATAAAAAAATAACCAAAAAGTATTCAAATGAAATATAAAAATATCAAGAACGTTTCACGAAATATTTAAAATGTGGAAAGTTTTTTTCATTTAAGGTAAACAAAATATCTTCAATATAATTATTCTCAATTTGACTGTAATATATGTATAATATACATATAACCTAATGGAATTATAAAAGATATATTTAGCTTCAAATAAATCCTTTGTTGTTAAGAAATAACTTCAACAACAATGGATAATTGGGATTTTGATATCTATGTACATAGATATATTTGTACCTATTCCATATACAAAGTGCACCTTTTTATACTGCATTGCAGTTAAGCTCTAGAGTAGTACTGGAGTGGTCGGGGTTTCACTCTATAGGTGTTTTTTTTTTGGAAATACAGTCAGTTGTAATTTTGCTCCTGAATTTTTACTCGTCCGATTTATGTAAATCCCTTAATTGCTTCAATTTATAATATACCAAAAACAATTTTTTCAATTTGAAATTTACAACATTTTTTGAGTGTAAATAACTCCAAGAATAATAGTGCACGGGGACTAGACTTGAGGTGATAACACCATTATAAACTAGTGCAGTTTGTTCAAATTGTAATATTAAAATCGATTTATTTCGGAAAAACCAATATTTTTTATTTTAAATATTACATTTTTATTGTATAAAATAACTATCTCTTTAAGAACCTCGCAATTAAAAGTTATTTAAATGGAATCCCCTCCAAAAAAAACAAAAAAATGACTTGTATTTAAATAATTAAGTTACGTGTACGGACAATCGGTGACGACACTCACCTATTCAAACCAAACTTTAAACTATCATTATGAAACTAAAATAAAAACTTTTTAATTGATAAAACTTGTTTAGTTACTTTTTGGGAAAATAAATTATATTATCAAACCCTGGATAATAAATAAATAAATGTGAACAATACACCTAAAAAGTAAGACATTTCTTTAAATTTCTAAAAAATACATGTTTACTTCGATTCCTAGAAAAATATTACTTTTAAAACTTTAAAATCGAGCTTGATTTAAAAAAAATTGATTGATTAAGTGTATTTTTTTAACTTCTCAATATATTTCAAGTTCCTTGGTTATATTTTTTGGAAGGTAAATAAACAGAAGGATACAAAATGATATCCCAGTATGAAAGATGTCATAGACTAATATTTAAAGTACAAATATAATTTATCCCAATTATACAATTGTCCACAAAATTATTCAATTTTAAAATAAATAAATATAACCAAACTCCACAAATATTAATGTTTTGTAAATTGATATTACTTAGCCATGATCTTGTGTAGGTTACTATTACACTCCAATTCTTCTTATTTGTTAAAATAAGCAATGATATTTCTCCTCAGTATAGATAGATACCATTAGAAATGGTATTCTTATTTAATACAACGAAGGAGCATTGGTACACTCGACGAATAGAGATGTATATGGCCTTTTATGCAGAAATTTTACATATTGAGTCCACAGAAAATTAGTAAAGGTTAATTTGTCGAGTACTCAGTTCACTTTTACTCATAATTGAGTCAAATCAACAATAAATGAAGATATGAATGTTAAATTTCCTTATATATATATATATAAGCACAATAAGCTAGAGGATATTTTGGTTATTGATTTGATTTGACAGAGGATTTTTTTTGTGTAAAATTTACGTTACCTAATTGTGAACTACTCAAAAACTGAGAAAAATAAGTTTCATGAACGAATTTCTCTCACATGATAGATATGCACATACATAATATATTTTTTTGTTTTTCCTATGATACTTTGATATTCCAAATTATATATGGGCCCAAAATAATTACTAGCTATTATAAATGCTTATTAAAGAATACAAATGATGTTTTTAGATAGCTTTTCGTCAAAATTTATTAGCTTATTTAGATATAATAATGTGTGTATTTTTTGATACCCTCAAAAGTTTCGACTATTTTCATGGTTAGTTCCCGGTATTTGTTGTATTTTTTTCCTCCGAGTCAGGAATATTACTTTTAATATGCTTTTACTCAAACAAGAAGGTCAGGAGAGTCGAGAGCTTCTTTAATCTGAGTACTTTAAATCCATCCTTGAGAATCTTTTTAGATGTGATGAAGTACCTTAGTATTGTGTAGTATGGCCAAGACCAAAGAATATTGTGTCCTAGTCAGAGAGAAGATTGTTTAATTTTTTAAGCAATGCAACTGATTTCTAAGAAATTTGAGTGCCTAAATCAACTGTTCTCAATATAATCACGAAAATGGACAATATGGAGAAATTTGTAAAGATAAAAAAACAGGTTGGCAATCAAAGCTATCTCCTCATTTGCAAAGAAAAGTAGTCAGGGAAATCATAATTAACCCCAGAACAAATACCAAGGGGATTTGAGATGATTGATAGAAGAATGGGATTTTTGTTACACAAAGAACAATATCTAGAATGCTTCTCAAAGAAGGATATCATGAGAGACGTCCAAGAAAAACACCATTACACCATACCTCGACCGTTGCCAATACATACTTTTGCCATCTATATTTCTTTAAATTATTACCTCTAAAGGGAAATATATATTTTTTTTCTATTCAAGCCTACTAATGGCTTCAAAAGTGTTGCAGGGACTCTGCTCTATCATTCGAATAAGAAAAATGTATTATTATATAAAATATTAATTTAATAACAGCCAATTTTGAACGAAAAAATAGCGTGTTTTTTTTATTACACCCGGGACTTTTCAACCCATGTGTTAATATTCGCAAATAATTAATACTATAAAAAATGTAGAAAATGTTACTAATTAGAACAATAAAACCTTTTCCCTTTGTAATAATATAACCACTGGCTGATGTGAAGTATCACAAGTCTAGCTTTACACAAGTAGCAAACCTAATCTGATAAATCAAAGAAAAGTATATAAAAAAGGGTTTTAAATACTATTATGCAGTGAAAATAATAGTACCACCTACCAACCAAGACGCTAAACTACATCATAATTGATGAAACAATGATGTTACACAGGTGTTTAATGTTTCGTATGTTTTTTTTTTTTCAATCGGCTATCATAAATTTCATTTAATAAATGGCTTACTTATATTAACTCTTTATTTATGTAGACTCATGTTATGGAGAATTTAATAAAAAGTACTGTATAGAATGCACTCGTATCCATAAAAAAAAAATATATTTTATCTCTGATTTGCAAAATTTCATTGAAAGAAATTGTATTAAAGTTATATTATATTAAAACGTATATAACTTGTATTGAGAATATGTAAAACAATACCTTTAAAAACTTCATAGTCACACACAAACTATTGTATTTTGTCAAATACAAGGTGCAAAAGCTATCTCTATAACCATTTTGGCGTATTTTCTTGTGCCAATGTGGAAACTTAAGCAGCTGATTTTTTTGTTAGATAGCATGTTGAAACTAGCACTAGTTTGGAAAAACGGAACAAATTGACGAATCATTGTCCTAAATATTTGGAAAAGGCACGGATCCCTCTTTGGAATCCACACAAGGAGCGACAAGAAGGACGTGCTTGAGCGCAAAATGAAGCACTGGGTCGACATGGTCGCTAATGGGAGACCAAATGTGTGACTAGAGGAATTGGTTCCCAACTATACATTGAAAAAATAGTCTCAAATGGCTTCGAGACAATTTCGACGACTTCATTTTGGACTCCAAACTCGCTTGATCTAAATCCCATTGATTTTTTTGTGTGTAGAGTGCAATTGAAGGACAAACCCCCCAAAACCCTGCAGCACCAAAAGCAGTTTATCAGTCTGATCAAGAAGGAATTTCAGGATTTGACAAGGGACCAAGTAGCCAAGGAATCCTAGCTATCGCGTATAGAAACTGTAATTGAGGCAAGATGTGCTTTTATTGAATAAAATATGTACGAATTCTTCAAGATTTTATAACCTGATTTTATTATTTTACTTTTGATAAGTTGTTGGAAAGAAAATTGGGGTTTTAAAAGAATTTTTTTTTCGGGTCACAGATTGCTTGTGCACCCTGTATATGTTCAATGCATTCACAATTTTACCATTAAAAGTATATTTAAATTTTGTGAATGTATGCAAATATTAAAAATGATCAATTGTTTTCCTACATTACATATGTGATCATATCAAAATCAAATTTTTGTTTGAATTGTTTTTGAAATAATCTTTCGGTGTACAGCTAAATTAGTAAAGTTACATATGTACCTGAATATATATATTTTTATTTTCTAAAGCTGTTTTCATTCTTGAAGAGATAACATATTATAAGTATGAACTATTAAGTGCAACCACGAATGTGTTTTCTTATGAATGACGGACAAATTTTCGAAAAGATTTGTATAAATTTTCTTTAAAATCATCCTATCTGTAGATATCTTGTGCTGCTCCTACGGACAATGTATCCGTTCCTATCTTTTAAATTGTTAGCGGTAAGAGTATAGTTCTTGTGGATACGACCCCAGTTATAGCTTTTTCTTCTTCCACTGCAATAAGTTCATATGACGTCAGCCTTCTCGCAAGAAGGGTTTTTGATTTTAACAGAGCAAAGTCTATTGCCTTGCTTTCCCAGGTAGATCCTTTTTTTCCTTTGTGAAATTCCAAAAAAGAACAACAGCTTTATGATTTTTTTCATCAGCCCCCATCAAACCTTTTAAAGATTGTGTTTAAGGTAGACAAAACAGACTAACTTATTATCTCCAGTTAGTACCAACCTTGAAAAGACAGCTGTCAAATTCCATACTGACAACTATTTTGATTATTTGAAAGTTTGTTTATTAACCGGAACAGTCCGTACTTTTAATTAAACAACCGAGTGTTTTAAAATATTCGCCCTAAAGTAGTTCAGATTGATTTAAAGCCTAGTCCACCATTTGAACTCGAACACTGTGTATTTTTTCTTTACAAATGTATCATCCCTACCTTATATATACTTGTAATTCTAAAAAAGTAGAATATTAAGTATAAAGAGCCTAAAAAAATGAATATTTATTATTTTATCATACATGCATTGAAAAATACTAAGAAAGAGCTTATAGGATTTTAGAAAGAAATAATATGCGTTACTATTAAATTAGGTTGCAATATAATCTAAAAAATATAGATAGTTATTAGAATATGGATATGTGATTTTTCTAAAAACCCAGGTTTTAGTAGATATGTGTAATTTATGTTGAATAACACAAACGTGAAAGTTAAAATCATATTTGTTGTGACCGACAGATTGATTTACTATTTTTATTGCATTTTTTAAAGCGAAGAAAAGAATAAGAATAAAAAAAGGAGCATAAAAATCATAGAAAAAAGATGCTTAGTTTTTTTAAAAAAAGGCTTCAACATTTATCTATCTAATTATGCTTTAGTTAAGATAACTTATGAGTTAGGAAAATTCAGGGGAATGACAGTTTTTAATAAAAGTTGATAATATTAAAATTCTTTTTTGTTATTCTGCCAATTCGATTCAATTTAAATTTATCAAACAATTTTTAGAGATGCACTGATGCCAAAATTTCAGACAATTCTGATACCATCCTAAGGAACGTTTCCGAAACCGATTTCCTATAAATATTATGTATAAAGAAATTACATAAACAAATAACAAAATGATTTATTTTCTTTAATGTTTAACTTTTTATTCCTTAAAAATTGAAATTAAAATTATTTAAAAAGTTGGTTCCCCTCCGTGCTCAGGCGTCAATTTATTACTTGTTATCTCATATATATTGCCTGCACTAATGAATATTATTTCTTTTTCAATGAATAAATCTGAATTTTGTTATACAGTTATATATTAAAATAAAAATTCAAGAAAATATAATTTTCTCCGGGGCCCTTAAATCTAAGTTAGGTTATACTATTATACTCACTTAATTTTATAAGTCGACCATTTGAAATAGTTATTATATTTTTTTCGTTTAATTATGTATATAAATAAGTAAGAAAATGTATTGGTGGAATCGGTATTATTAGTTGATTCCGATTATCGATTTCAATACGTCAAATAAGGCCGATTCTTGCCGATTTCGATGTATAGGTACACCCCTAGCTATTTTAAACCCTGGTAGAAGGATTGAAATCCAACTAAATATACTTTATACTGAATTATATCCCATAACAACATGGAGCAAAGAGTGCAACATAAAAAAAAACAGCACCCATGCTTTTCGTGACTTGAAATAAAATAGACGATGATGAAAATCTTGTTTAAAATGGTCATTTAAAAAAAATCCTGACAATTTGAAGTATGTTTTAGAGGAAAGACATAATATTCTTCATGACGTTTCGTTAGATCAGCTACAATCAAGTGTGACAAGGGAGGAAGGAGAAAAGCAAAGACTTTTGCTATAATTACTCTAATATTGATCCCCAATTATACTCTGAGTCTAAGAAGGACTTACAATTATAACTTCGCAACAAATACTCAGGGTTACGTTCTGTCTATTATGAGCACACATGAATGTTCAATACAGGTTTGGAATATAAATGAATCTATTTAGGAAAGGATGTTAACTACTCAGAAATTACAAAATAATAACAACTTCTACGGAAAAAAAAAATTCATTCTTCAAACTACCAATTTCGAAAAAACGGACCATCTAAAAAATAAACCAGATATTGATCACTGAATATGGACATTCATGTGTCAAAGATTAACTCACTACTTAGAGAAAGACCCACAGATAACTTCTATACAATAAAATTCAAAAAACTGTGTCTAATTATACAAAAATTTAGTAAAAGGAAGGACTTATAATTTTCTTAAAGAATATTTAATAAGTTTGCAATTTAAGTTTGCGTGAAAATTTTACTTATTTAAATATAATTTAGACAATTGTTTGATTAATTTTATAAATTAATGGATATTTTATGGACAAAAAAGTTTCAAAATGAAATAAAAGTAAGGCAATTAGATTACTAACATCCTATCAATAAATCCTAATAAAATACATTAGACATGAATTTGAAATCTTACTGCCATTGAAATATTAATTGCTTATTATTGTTAGTCAAATAATTGACCAAATTATATTTAATTTCAAAACATTGTCACACAACCTTAGATTGATTATTTATTAAATAAAAAATATGATAAAATAAAATTAAAGATGTTGCTGAGGATATTAACATATCGGTTGTATCGTGCATTAAAAATTATCGAATATTTTGGGCATGAGACGAGTATCAGCAAGGTTTGTTCCGAAACTGCTTAATTTTGCCCGAAATAATCGTCAAGATTGTTTGAGCCAAAAAAGCACCATATTTACCAAATTGGTCCCCATGTGACTTTTTCTAGTTTCTTAAATTGAATTCTTAATTTTTCTTAAATTGATGAATTAGGTAAATATTTTCATAAAAATATAATGTCACCTTACATTTTGAACAAAATATTTAACATTTTAAATTTAAGTAACAAATCCATCTGATTTCCATTTATTGAAATGGGAAATTTGGTGATAAAAATAACTGCAGCAGGAATTAGAATGTGTTTTATTTACATCTATAATTTACTAAATACAACAATTATTTGTTCTTCAAAATGACTCGAACAAGTTACAATGAGACATTTAAATAGGTGGTAACGAGACTTTATAAACTTTTTTTAAAAAATGTTACCTTATCTTAAAAACTGATGGATTTAATATAGTTTATCAATGCTCGTACTTTTTTTTAAATAATGATCAAAATTCTGTAGTGACTTAATTTATCTATTAATATGACATATAATATTCATCACATGAATATGACAATGATAAAATAAATATGTGCGCTCGCTTTAAGTGATTAAATTACTTCACCCATGTCCTAAGATATATATCAGACTGGTATTTTAGGGTATTTATTATTAAATTTGTTTTACAAAAATTACCTTTACATTTGTAGTGAAATAAATATTCAAATTTAACGATTTTTGGTTACCAAATAGGATTTTCTTTTAAACTAATCATCCAATTTAAATAAAAACCAATACCAAATGAAAGGAAAAAAAAACAAAACCATTATTATTCAATGTGATCTCCTTTGGCGTCAAGAAAAGCTTCGACTCCATCTCGGAAAGGGGAACAGGTCTTGATAATAGAATTCATCTAGATCCTTTACATTATTTCAGACTTTGTTTTGCAAGAGGATCTGTTGGTGTGTCACTTAACTCTACCCTGCACTAAAAGTCCATGGGGTCGAGTTCCGGCGAGCTTGGATCCAACAAAGTCAAAAAATATTCTGAAAAACAGGTCAACGTTTTCTTTGCAGTGTGCCAAAAGGACTCTACTGGAGCTTTGTTGCTAGACGAATGGTCTCTTAGCTGCAATTTCATCAATACACGGGTTTACATGATCTTTCTCGAACTTTACTTGTTATCCGGTACAGATCACACCAAGGTCACTCTTCTTTTTCCAAAATTGTGGAATAAATACTTCATTGATTGATGACATTTATTTTAACTGATCCCGACACCACAAACGATGGCCTAACTGTACATACACAGATATCACAGGTACTCAACGTTCGTTGTTAAACAACTACCGCATGCTGTATATATGCTTCCTATGCTTCCTTTTGTCATTTTTTTTTAAAAGTTGATTTTATGCACATACATTTTTTCCGACCCCTGTTACTTTGGAACCCTTATTATTTCTCACAAATTGATTTTGACTGCTAGGATTCCCCTCAAAATATGTAACAAGGCCTTGTGACTTCAAAATGTATTTCCCCCCGAATTGATCAACACCCCCTTTAAAAGGATTTTTAATGTTTTGGCTCTCTTCGATCCTATTTAAATTACTCGGCTTATACTTTCCTATGGATATATTTCCCTCTATCAACAACCTTTTATGTACATTAAGCTATGATATGGGATTAATTAAGTCACTGTTTGATAAAGTTTAATTTTACTTAAGAGAATAGACAGCTCAGAATTTCGGTGTGAATGAATTGGTACCCAATCGTTTAAACTATGAACACTCCAACTTTTCTACAATATTTACGACTAGGATGTTAAATCGTATTATCACAAAGCAATGGTCTAATGTAGAAATAATTCTTTGTAAAGATCATAGATATTTTAATTTCCTTATCAATGTAGCAACATCAAGGACCTATTTTGACTTCTTAATCAACCGTATCTTTGATCACAACTCTAATGATTTTGATATCCATATTTCACCAAAATTATGCCTCTAAGTTAGTGAGTCTCAAGAATGAACAATTAAATCATTTGACACTAACCTGTGCTATTGCTAGGTGCTATATAGAAGATGTATCATGTCAGATATCTTAAATAAATAGGTAAATAACCACACTTCAGAGTGTAAGTATAAAGAGGTAAGACTGGCTTATTACAACGATTTTCTCCATATCCCTCAAGTTATACATATATTCATATTTTGTAAAAGCTACTCCTTTTGAAAGTTATTTTTCTTGTCGTGGATTGTCCAATTCCAACCCCTTCCTCCTAATACGTGGGCCGTCAGGACAACAGAAACTTTGATTACTTTTCTTCCAATTGAGTTAATTGTATTTGCGACAAATTATCGTAAATTTTTATCACTAATTTAATCTTATTAACCCTTTAAGTGTGTCACAAACTATACTACTAAAAGTAGCAAAAATTGATGGTCACATTAAGAAAATGAAAAGAGAAAAAAAAAGATTTTATTTTAAAGACCATATCGGAGGCAATATAACTTTCTTAAGCAAAATAAAGGTTCCATACTATAATTAAGGCTCTTGAGTATCTTAAATCATTACGTCAATTTGATTAAAATTCCTATAGTGGACTCATATGTCTATGAAATATGATATTTTATAAATGAAAAATAAATATATCGGGATTCACTCTTTTTATTCAAGATTGTTTTTATGTTGACGCAGTACATATATACAATTATTTATTTGTAATACTTTTTACAATATTCAATTAACTTGTACATATTTACTGTACATGACAAAACTATAAATCTTTTGTAATAAAACTTATTTGCTTTCAATTTGGATTCAGACAATCAATGACTTATTATTTGTTTAAAAATAAAATGTAACTAATTGAAGAATATTGAGAGGATTTAAGTAAAGTATTGAACTGTTGATTAAATTGAGATTTTTCTCATGCTGAGAAAAGATGGAAAGTCAATTCAAGAAAAAAATATCAAATTAGAACACAAAAAGGCTTCATATTTTTTCAAGTGATGCATATGTAGTCCCTTGTAGTAGGTACATAAATAGATGGACTTTAATTTATTATTTTCCAAATATTCTATTTTTTCTATTTAATCAACAACAACAAAAAAACCTCATCAGATTTGAATTAGGAAACTTATAAATGTAATTTCGACTGAGTAACTTAATCCAGCTCTATATTCTGAGCTTCTTTTTATGACGACCTAAGATGCATTTGGGATTGTAATTAACAAATCCCTTGTTTGATAAATGCATCTGGTTCATTCAATTTTTAAGAAAAACTGTTCATTAAATTCCCTAGCCATCAATTAAAAATTGCAAAATAATCAATATAAGTAAAGAATTGCCTATTATCAGATTTAGTATTCTAGGAATATACTGTTTTGGCGATGAAATGTTGATTCATATGAATAAAAAGTATTTTTATCGTCTGTTTTCTCTTTCCCAACCTTTTGACATCCAAGATCAGAATCCTCTTTGGTATTACGCTTCTTCGATTTTGTCATTTTTCCACCATACTTTTTTTAAATATATTGATATTGTATAAAGACGTTTACATTAATTGTCTCTGAACACCAAAATACGCTATGCTGCAATATAAATTATTGAAATGAGATTATTTAATATCATACACGTGTTATACTCTAATGAATATTCATTTCTTTAAAATAAAATACAACAGCACCTTTATTCCCTCTTTTTTTAAGCCCAATTTCGATTCGGAAATATACTATATACTTCCATAACCCTTTCCATAGAAACTTCACTCCGTGATTATATCACAAATGCTTTCTGTGAAAGGGGAACATTGCAATAGATAAATAATTTTCGGTAGAATTTTTTGGTTGCATAAGTGTATTTTGACAAGTTTGTTTATGCTAATGGATTCTAAGGATTTTGATTTTTGATCGGTTGACCTTTAATCAAGATTCCTTTTGGAAATGGACCAACACCTTTTCCAGTTCTCGTAAAGCAATTTTTACTTTTCCCCGTGAACCAGCAATCAATACAGTGACCTGATCAGCAAATAACATTTTCTCCAATGACTTTCTTCCTAATTGAAGACCTTGGATTAATGTATAAGAAAGTCCTTTTTCATATAGCATATTAATGGCTATAATGAACAATGAAGGCCATAGCGGATCATCCTTTGTTTCTTTTTATTTGATCTTATTTCCAGGATGGTCTAGTATTGAGAAAGATAACCTGAGAATTGATGACACTTTTTTAATGCAGTTTGAGGTAAAACAGCTTCATATAATTAATTGGTCTACAATAAATTTATGGCTTTTAAAGTCGAAAGGCTTCTCGAAATCAACATCAATTTCTCCGTCTTGAAGATTCAATTTTAAATATCAAAGCGTTAATAATAATATAATAATTAAAAGTTTAGTGATAAAACTCAAACTGACTCAATTTAAATATTAGTAGATTTATTTGCCAGCAAAGATTTTTTCAAATTTCAAATTATGAGAATGATTTGAATGACTAGTTTTCTGTATATTGGAAATTGAAGTTGTCAACAGATTTTCATAAATTACACCCTTAAAAATTCAGGAGGTAAATTGCACTTTGTTTAACTTTATAAATAATCGTCAAATCCTTCGTAGCAATTTTTTTTTTGAAGGGCTCAACCCTCATTACTACTATTTCTAAGAAAACTTTGGAAGCCAAGCCCACACCGTGACTACTTTTACAGTTTGATCACCACTCATTAAAAAAAGAAGTTATGTAGCAGCACCCTGTTTAATAGGTATAGATGAGTAGTTTGTAATTAAATACATCTTTTACTTCAGGACTTGAATGGCTCACACACCCTTTTGAATGTGTGTGCTGTTTTCTTTGATTACATTCAATATATAAAAATGAAATGAAGAAAATATCATTCAGTTTATTCGATGATCAATTAATTATAATTATAACTCACTAATTAGAATTGGAGATCGATGAGGTTAAAGTTTTATTAAGACTCAAAGCATGTAACTCCATAACTCGCGTATCCAAAAACTCGAAACTTGATTTGGACTCGTATATGGAAATATTGTACTTTACTTTGAGACTTCACTCAAGATTATCCTTCAATAATTGATGTTTTACTTGTGGTCATACAAATTACTTGTGAACAGTACCGTTTACGAATATGCATGTATAGATACCATATACTTGTAACATTAAATTTTTATTTTATATATTTCGAAATAATTCTAGAAATGAATGATGATCATCACATACAATTGTAAATATCATATGGAACTGGACTCTGTTTGTACTTGAATTCGACTTATATGTATATATGTTTGAAGATAAGTGATTTGACTGACTGAAAGGAAGAAAACAATAATGCCCATGTTTCATCATCGTTCATAATTTCCATACAAAGTTTTACATTGAAGATAAAGAAATTATATTTGAAATCAAAGAATCAATCTCTGTTATTTTTATTTTATCAATTTTCTTTTAAATGGTTGAGCTTTATCAACTTGCACACATCCTTGGATAAAAAAAAATGGTAGTAGTCTAAAGCATTCTTGGCATTTTGGGACTTTTATAATGGACCTTGGTATAAATCCTGACTTTTAAAAGAAGACTCTTTAACATTTTAACATCTTTAACAGTGTCGTTTGATTTCCATATTGGGTAGCGCTTTATTCACTATTTGTGCAAATTCACAAAGATCTAGTAAAATACAATATTATATTATAAGAGATTAGAAGATGACAAAATGAAAGTATAACAATAACAAAAAATCACAATATAAGTAAAGGCTTTATTAGTAACAACGGATATCCATCTTCTAGAAATAAAAATATACACTTGTCCTAGATGAAAATATTAGTCGTTTGAGAAAATAACTGACACATGCTATTATAATATTATACTAATACATTTATTCTGTGTAACTCTGTAGGGTGGATAGACACAATAATTATAACCATATATATACAAATCTAATTAATGACTTTGGATGTAACTGATACTACAAGTATAATTTATTTTCTATTTATTAATCATTACTTGTCCACGAAAACACTTATCTATTAAAACCATCCTAAGAAAGTACGACATTAAAATTAATATTCAATTAATCCAAACGAAATTGTGGTTCATGAACAGTGAATGGATAATGACGATTTTAATGAATAGAATAGGTATACAATTAGCATTAAATAATATAAATATCAAATTATTATAGTAACTACTAATAAGAAAATTAGTAGTATGTAGTTCTTGTAAAATCCACATACTCGTTTTTAGCGTTCAAGTCATGATTAAGAAATGTCTTTAGTTTGTAATAAAAAAAACTATCTTTAAAACATAGAAAAGGAAAAAAAAAATTCGCGTTTGCACTTTTTGTTTGTTTGTTAGTTAATAAGTCGTCGTGGTTGTGAACTTCTCTCTCAAATAAGCACTATTATCAATCTTTTGAGAGTAACTGTTTTGAAAATTTGTTATTTCAAATATAGATACTTTTCCTCTTTATAAAAGTAATTCATTATCTACCCCCCCCCCAATCAGGCAGCTGATATTAACAAGGGGCTTAATTCAGGTGGAAAATATGTCTCGCTATCGTCTTCTCTTTGAGCTCTTTTTTCGTTACGAACTACTCAACTCTAATTATATGTACATACATTAATTTATAATAGTAGCAAATATCTCTTTAGATTGGTTGATGAAGCACTGTTTTTGACAATTTATAACACAAAATATGAAGACGTCTTATACTTGTTATATTTATATATTTTACATTTATACATAATAAAGATACAAAAGAGTGAAGGGGGGCCCCCTCCTCACTCTTATATACATAGTATATTATTAAGAAAAAAGTAACATTAACAACAATCCAATTCTCGTGTTGGACGATTTAAGAAACACATTTATATGAAAAATAAAATCCGAATTGTACTCCTTTCATAACTCATTCTATTTAGATCTCCATTCAATGTTATTGTCTATTTATCTTGAAAAATTAAGGCCCTGACACATTTTATTGTGTAAAATATAGTAATAAAAAGTAACTAATTAGATACATAATTCTTCAAATCTTTCAAGATAATGAATGAAATAAATGCATTTTTGATCTATGAAATAACAATGTGGTGATATCTATGAAATTTTGCCGGTGTCTTTGCCTATATCCCTATATACAGGATCACTTTTTATAGTGCTCCCTGATTTATATAAATATATACATATTTGTAATCGAATAAATAATAATTTAGTCATATTCATGACATCTTCGATACGTCTTGCTTATAAAATTGAGTGTAAAACTATGTCAGGTAGCACCCTCGAAACTAACGCACTCCTGGGCTCATCACTGAGGAGTCACAATGTCATAATTTTTTTCTCAAGCTGTTATTATAGTTTTTCCATTCTTGACGGGATGACGTCCAAGTATTTAGTAAATACATGCGTGTGTGCGGTAATGAAAAATGATGAGTAAAACTGAAAATTTCCTGTTTAGTTATCTTCTATATTTTTTAGGCAAAGGTTGTCTGTTCGACAACACCTAGTTACTCCAGGCAACACTACGTACTACCGCTAGTAAAAAATATTTAATAAACATATTTTGGTCAATTATGGCCTATGTATTGTAATTTTGGGGTGTGCTGAGATATATTAAGTTATAATGCAAATTATTATGGGATTTTTAGATACTTACTTTCCTCTTCTTCATACAAAATAACAGATAAAATTTTTTCATATAAATATTTCTTTCTGTAGAAATTACTTGGGCGTGAACCTGCACACATTGAGTTCAAGGGAATAAGTTCTCTCGAGAGCGTTGTCCATAAGCTTCGGCGATTCTATATGTCTACAATTTTTCCCCCTAAATAAAAGGGGTTTCTGAAATTAATTTTGAAAGTTAAAATTTCTTTGTCTATAAGTACTAATATTAGATATCAGACTTCATCTAGTAAATTACCATAATATTTGTGATTTTTGAGTTTCGACAATTTTGCCCTCAACCCTCAATTTCATCTGTGTATAAATATTTTCTTATAAGTATTAAATTATTAACCTTTGTTAACAGTACAAGAGTGGTATGAAAAGTTTCTAACCTGAATGGGAAGTTGGAAGCACGCGTAAATAAAAGCTGGTCTAATATATACCTTGTATCTGTTAACAGTTACTCAAAAAGGTTTCAGCAATTGGGACACAAAGTTGAGAATGTTTTTGTGAAAATATACAAAATTGAGTATGGAGATGTTCTTAAATATTTATTTTGGACGTGTAACCTTTAAATAGATTCAAATAACGGCAAACATATAAAGGCTTGTTGTTATAAAATTTGACGTGTCTAAGTCAATCCAACATGTAGTAATTGTGTCAAAAACAAAAAGTGTACCATGAACAATTATTTTGCAGAGAAAAACGCTTAGTACTATATGAGAGGGTAACAGAGATAGGGGCATCGATGTGAGAAGTTTGAAGAGTTACAGGGAGACAAAACTTGACGTGTTGATCACGAAGCTACAATTAATTTTTTGCATCAATTTTGGTTTCTTAAAATTGTTCATTTTTGAATAAGAGAAAAATCAATAATTTACAATAAAAGTAATATTTACTTTGTCAAAACAGAAGGGGTTTTCAAATAGGGGCTTATATTTAATATGTGTGGGGATAACATAAAAACAAGCTGGGAAACTTGTTCTTAATATTGCGACAGTATTATAAACGTATCCGTTGATATGAGTACTATAATATTTATATATTTTTTAAAAGTGATAAAGTACATAGGAGCTGCGGATTTTAAGGTTAACTGAACCTAATAAAAATCGGTTATTTCGTGAAACTAATCATAAAAGATACTGAAACGTGAAAATTGTTTTTAAAGTAGAGTGTTTAAGTATTCACGTTGCGAGAAGAAAGGGATTATTTGGTTAACAACAAGCTTCACCAACTGAAATTTTATATATTATTGATATCAAAATTTGATTTGAAGTTCAAATACTGTACTATCAAATTGACTGAACTAAATATATAATAGGTTCATGTAAAAATGTAAGAAAATGTCAATCATATTAATGACTGTTTGGAAAGTTTATCAGTGGTTTAAAATTGTATTTGACTTTTAAAAAATCTTGTTTTGTTTTTCATTGAAGTAAAAAACTTATAATCGTTTTTCTCTGTTTCATCAAAAAAATCTTTTATGTTATCGCCATCATATTTGTTATGTTTTTTTTTTCATAAGGGAAACGCCTCGGTTTTTAACTCTTATTACAGAGAAGAAGTTTTTTTATTAAATTCATTGCATTTTCTTAAAATTAGATGATCATACATAAAATGCTGTCGAAAATGCTACGCCTGATAAATATTTGTAATCACTTGTCTAAAAAAACTGACATCTTAAAAACGCAAAGTCAACCGAGAAATAAAAGCGTCGTGAACAAAAACATGGAGTAACGCGGAAAAATATAAAGTGCTAAGCTTTAACAACTCTACTGTGTACCAGAGCACTAAAGTGAGACGCAAAGGCTTCCACAAGGTCCAGATCAAGGGCAAAAGAATGGGTTGAGGCAGTTAAATACACCATTGACGAAGAAAAAGCAAGGTGACCATCAATGGCCTTGCTCGTTAATTTGACAGCAGCCAAGCCACAATGCATCGCTTGGTGAAGCATGGCTTGAACCTAAATTCCTACAAGATGACTATTCCTGATATTTTGAAGACATTGGATCGAGTAAAGCGTGTAAGCCGGTACAAAATCTCCAATCTTTACAAAATACAGAGATTCTTAGCCTCCTCACAGTTCCGACTCTTCCCAGTAGACTAGGATATTTTTGGATACCTTAAGAGGAAGGACTAATTGAAGGCCGCCATCATCACAGTTTCAGCCCAGCAAGACATCTCTGTAAAAAAATGGCTGGGCAAAGTTTTGCACCAGACTAGAACTGACTATAAAGGTAAAATGTGGCTAAATTAGGTGTCCCTTGATTAAGTTTTACAAATTTGATGATGTATATTGAAAAATGACAATTTTTATAATTTTCAAAACATGTTGCATTTTATACAGAGAAGGCTGTATAAGCACATAAATGAAATCAACAAACAATTTTGTAAAAAAATAAACTATCTTTTATGTGAATAATCTATTGGGTTGACACTGTACAAAAGTATTCAAAAACAAGAAGGGGTTCTTTTGAAGCTGCAGTGGTAGTTTTTATCTTCCTTGAAGTCCGCAACTAATTTTAAATAACTTGTTACATGAAATACAGGCGATTCTACAGGAAGTTCATTGAAGTGGTAGCGATGATTTTAAACCTACCTTGAGGTTTCAGAATTGTCCTACAAAAATTATTAGTCTTGTTGGTGCAATTTTGTATATTAAGAGGGTTATTTTAAGTCACCTATCTGTAGATTGAAAAACTACCTACGGATCCTTGCCCTTCTCTAGATAGGACAAATAGGTGGATGATTCATTATTCATTTAATATAATAGCGGTTAGTTTTCCCCAGATTTCAACATTCCGAAGGGTAATCCTCCGTGCACGTTAATTAAAACATCGATCATAATATGTAAAATTCAATACTTTCATTATATTTATCACAAAAATAGAAAAAGTTCATTTAACATGTTATTATTATTAAAATCTCTTATACAAGTTAAAACTTATTACATACGTAGTCTAATTTAAAGGAAAATGTTATTTTCTGATTTGGAATTTGATTTTCTAATTCTATTTTTATTATATTAGGTACTGATGTTCATAACGTTTGAATTAATAGTATGTTTTTGGTAGATAAAAAGATTTAACATCTATAGTGTGCTTTGCATTATTCTACTATAGAAGAAAGCGGGGGAAAAAGTCAGTTTTGAGAGGAAATTCTCAAAAAACTTTAAAAATGTTGTTTATACTTCAATTACATAAAGTATCTATTTTAAAAGAATAAATAATTTTTTAATGGTTATTACAATTTTTTTCAACTAAATTGATATTTCTTTATTCTTTTTTCAATAATAGAAAATCGTTGAGTACATTAAAATACGTTTATCCTTTTCATCTGTCAAAAACAAATTAACATTGCAAGATGGCTGTTATTGTCAACATACGTTGTGGACATGTTCAACTACATAACTGAAAAAATAGCTTTGCAAATCGAATTATAATTGAGTTCTTAGTTAGAAAATAACTGAATCCTTTTGATCAGAGTAGTAAATAACACTATATTTATGATATTGCTGATAATATGAAAATAAAGCATAAGCTACCGATTTTTCGAATATTTAGTTTTAGTAATGGGTATCCTGTGATGTTTATGTTCAATTGGCTTTAGCTAAAATGGTGTAAAAAGGATATGATTTCTTACTTTAAAAACCTATCCAATAGTTTTTTGATTGATTGAATCAGTACTTTTTGATGGTCATCAAAGATGAACTCAAGCAAAGAGAAAATATGCCATATTTTACAGATTTTAATGGATAAAGACGAAAACACAGGTGAAAATGTAAATAAAGTTTTTGTTCCTAATACTGTAAGAGCCCATCATGAGGAATTTTGGATTTGTCGATTCCTTCCCGTTAATTTTGATGGCAAAAATGCACACGCATTGCAAGACCAAATGTCGATAAATGATGGATATCGTCGAGTCCAACCGATTTGTAAAATCGTCCAGTCCAAATTGTCCAGTTTAATTTTCCCCCTAAAACAATGCCCAAATAAATGTAGGATTTGTAAAGCTTGTGTAAAATACTTTTTTATTATTAGTAAAAAGTACTTTAATTGATTCTGTACTTTGTTCTGAACTCGATATATTTTCATTTTTAGGATTAAAATTATGAAAAACGACACTCTTCTTTAGACCCTTATAACTTAATCATAATACATAGTGATGAAAAATATCATAGCTTATCTTATAGGCAAATATTCAATGTATAATTTAAAAAATATGTTTTTTCCAAAGATTTTTGTTCTATTTTGTAGTGATCCCATCTTTCATGGGAATGTATTAGCAAATAGTGAACATTATCATCATATTTTTCCAATTTCAATGCCAATTTCATGACGTCATCCCTCATAAAAGGAAGATCGAGCTAATCGAAAGAAGAAACTTCCAACTTTGTCCATCTCAATCGTATATTACATTAGATATCTAATGGGATGTATTGGATAATTGAAATACTTACCAAATAATAAATATTGAGGCGCACAAAATACACTATGTATCTATTGGGCAAATATTAAAACATTTTATAAAATTTACATTGAGATAAACTCAAATACCTTAGAAGTAAAATAACACTTCAATTTAAAATATTTTGGATTATTTATGAAGTTTTCTCCTATACCTTATTAAGCTTTAACAAACTATTCTTTCGTTTTTTTAAGGTTCTTTATATATCTGTATCCACTTTAATTTTCAGAAAGAGTAACATCATAAATCTTAAAAAAAACATATATATAAATATAAATGAGCAAATTCATCAATTATATTTTTCTCTTGAATAATACCTTTTCTAATATTTAAAAAACAATGAACTCATCCTTGTTTTAGATAATTATTAAAATATTTTTAAATAGATGGCTCTAGTAAGGTGTATCTCGTGTTGTATTAGTGCAATCGGTTACGTTAAATGATAACGTTTTGTTCTAAAAAAAACTTATTCGACTATTTAGAACTTGTTTTATTCAGTATTTCTTGAGCGGTCGTCAAAAATGAACACCAGAAAATTGAAAATAGGTACAACATACTCTACAGTTTTTCTTCCGTAAGACATAAACTCAAGCCAGGCGGCTGAAATGTTCATATTGTTGATGGTCTGGATAGTGTAACAGCCTATAACGCTGTTGAAGTCTTTGTTTATTTAATTCCAGTAATTTTGATGTCAAAGATACACCATGCTCTGGAATGCCAATTGCCAAAAATGTGGATAAAATAATGAAATCATGAAGTCTAACCGTTATACAAGCACGGTTTTGATTGTTCGGGAAATACAAATTAATGGAAAAAATAAATTAATTTAATAGATTTCTTTTCATTACGTCTATTTAAAAAAGTTGTTGTAATCTCAGCAAATATTTCATTGGCATATATTATGCTATATGAAAGGTAACAACAGAACTACGTCAATCATATTTGAGCAGAATTTTACACGTATATTCTAACGTTATTTAGCCATCTTCAAAAAAAATATCCACTAGTTGTATCTCTTTTTTTATTATTCTAATATACTTATGTAAAACTAAAAGAAACCATAAATAAATGTGTTAATCCTGATAATCTGAAGGATATTTTGGAAGAGAACAGCTTAACTGTCATGACGTTTTATGTAATGACCTTCAAGTAGCCGTGAGAGGGAGGAAATAAACACAAATCGCTCTCCACATATAGCAAGGACTTAGGCTGGAACATTACAACGATGTCGATTCTCAATTCTATTCCGAGTCCAGCAAGGACTTGCACCTAAAACTTCCGAGCAAACCCGTATTGCTACTCTTCGTCTATCATGAGTATACGCACTAGTTATTATTTTATATTTAGATGTTCCCTTCTCGATAGTAAAATAATAATAGCGGCTTTAAAAAAAAGTCTGTTCAGAAATGTCCCTCACGCCCTCTTGGACATATTTTAGATACGTTTTTTATGATATAAGGGGACTGATAATAATATAATAAAAAATAAAATTAAAAATGATCAAAACCCTCGTACAAACAACTCTTGTTCTTTCTTTTATTAACATTTAATTTTATCTAAACATTTTTAGAACGCGAGGTATCAATTAATTGTGTTGCGAATTGTAAGCAATGCCCGTATTTTAAAAAAGAAAGGTGAAAAAAGACACAGTAACTCTCACAATAAAAAGAGTATAATGGAGGAGAGCAGTTTATTTGTCACTACGGTTCATTAATTTAGCCAAAAGTAGCTTTGCAGGAAAGGAAATAAACTCAAATACTACTACTAGGTATCTAGAAAGGAAATAGCGAGAATGACTACAAAGTTGATCCTCATTTAATATCTGAGTATAACAATGACGTACACTTGTAATTCCCAACAAATCTTCAGAGTTACTCTTCAGAGAGGCGGTTCCATAACGGTATAGTGCGATATAAAAGCTATGGCTGAGCCAAGTAAAAATAGGTAGACGACTTAGTGTTGTACACCTTACTACATACCTCAGGCTTGAAATTAAAATTAGTCAGTCCATTTATAACTTTAAACATCTTGACCACAACCTGAAGTTTCCTCCTCTTTTTCAAGCGAGAACAGCCCGACTTGATGTAAACCAACCTCATAGGATATGCTGCCGCATACCATCTTAATAAAGTGCTTCAAGTGCTTTGATTTCATTTCTATACATTGGATTCCACAACTGAGAAGCGTAGTTTAAAATAGGCATAACATATACTTTATAAAGCTTCTTAATCAGTTTTATAGTTCTGGTTTTAAAACTCATTTTAATCAACCCAAGCGCTCTGTTTGCTTTTTTAACAATATTGTAAATGTGAGTGCTGAATTTCATATTTGGAGATGTCAGCACTCCAAGATCCTTAATGCCACTCTCATTCTTCATCCCTGCAAGATCAACAGTACCACCCCCAAAATGTCATAGAGGAGCTCTTTTCAAGATCTACAGGAATTCTCCAACGGTCACTCCACCTCAGATATTATCTGAGTTAATGTTTGGCCTCTTCTTCTGAGTAGCAAACAAGCTTTGTGTCGTCAGTATCCATATATATTTTGGATCTAAGTTTCTCACGCAAGTCATTAATATAGACCGAGAAGAGGGTAGGTCCAAGGATACTACCCTGAGGTACAGAGGATGGGACACCTATTGAAGCTGATCCAATGCCGATTATCAGAACTCACTGTTCTCGATTTCCGAGCCAAGATAAAATCACTGCAAAAGTTCACCCCCATCCCAAAGAAATATAGTTTGTGTTCGAGCCCACCATGATTTGTAACACAGGATCTTCCACTTCGGAATTCATGTTGTAGGGAAATATGAAATTGTGTTAGTCAAAAAAGTTTCTCACTTCGGAATTGATTAGCTTCTCTATTAGTCGAGAGATCTGGCTTGTGCTGGAAATTGGTCGGTAATTACGAACATCCTTATGATTTCCTTTCTAGTGTATTGGAATAATATTGGCGCATTTCCAGTCAAAAGACACCACTCCCTCATGCATCAACTTGTTGAATATCATTTTAAGAGGGAAGTAAATAACATTACTAAGCTTCTTCAAGAAGAAAGCACAAATACCATCAGGATCCAATGAGAACGAACTATTGAGGGAGGGAATGGCTAATAGGACAACTGATTCTCCAAAGAAAATCTTGGATAGACGAGGACGGTTATCTGGGAGTGGTTGATCAATTTAGGGAGTCTCAGAATCTTTTGTGTAAACTGAATGAAAGAAGTCGTTAAAAAGATTTGCAATCCCATGGTCATCAGTTATTTGAGTACCTTCATCTAATTCAAATTCGTTAAAAATCATATTGAACAGGCCAGATTTGTGTTTATATAAGATACATTTGTTTCATTTTATAGTTTTTACTCGAATAAGGCGAAAATGCTAGCCAGATAGCTGAAAATGTATATAGTGTTTATGGTCCTGGTACTAAAACAACCAATCTCGGAGTATTTTAGTTTCGTCGATTCAGTTCCGGTCATTTCGATGTAAAATGTACAGCACATTCTGCAAGGGAAATTGTTGAAAATATAAGAATAGAAATTGTCTTGTCCGATCGTCATGTAAGCAATGTTTTGATTACCAATTGCCAAGGGGATAAACATTGAAAAATAATCCATTAAAAATAACATCGTAAATGGATGTCTTTAAATAAAAATACCTGTCATAAAGAAATGTTGTCATACACAGCAAATATTTCGTTTGCATATAGTGAGGTATAAACAAGACGAGAACAGAGCTATAGCCATCATTTTTACATGTATAGTATATACAAGTGTTATTTAGACATTAATAAAAAAAAAAAAAATGCTAGACGTCTCTCCATTAATTTATAATTAAGATACTTATTATGTTTTTTATATATATATTCTCCACAATGAAAATTCTTTTGCTCAGCGTTTAATCATTAAAAAGCTAATATCAATAGAATTGTGACTTTAGTTCAGGTGTGTGAGAATGCTCGTAATTATTATTGGGTTCCTTTGTTTAATTCCATGATCAGTGATGCATAAAACATGCCATAGATGTAGCACGCTCAGGATATTGTGGATAAAATAATGGAGATCAATATTCACTGTTGAAAAAAATCCTTTAAATGAAATGAAATTTCTCTTTACTGCCCCTATTATATAAGCTAAATGCTAGCGATTACCATTAAAACATTTATCAAAATAACTTTATATATTCAAATACATTCACTTAAAGCGGTTCAGTTAACTTTATTAATGGAGTATTAATTAATGTTATATGTAAGGTCATCACAATATTGTTAATTAATAGGTGCAACTACACATTATTTTCCCCACCCGCTTTTTTGATTCGTTTTGGAGACGACTCAATTTATTTAATATCCATGGATGTATATATAAGTATTGATGACACCATTGTTTTTTCTTCTTCATCCAATGACCCCCTTTCAACATTTATCTTCATAGAAAATTACATAAAATAGGAAGTTATTTACACCATATTAAGCTAGAAAAAGAACATGCATATGTAAATTGTACACATATTATGTACCATTATGTGATTATCTATTCAACAAAAGAAAGAATAATTGAGTTTGGACCTAGAATATTAATGATATTCATTATGATCTACGAACATACATACCACATATGAACATCATTTGTTTAATCTCTTATGCATAACTCACTTCGTAAAAGTTTGAAAAAAGTTAGGGAGAATGTGTGAAAGCTTACAAAATTGAAGCCTGGATTTTTTGTCATCTTTGAGGGAAAGAGATAAAACCTCAAACAAAAGTTTTTGTATTTTATAAATATCTGGAACAATGGGGTTATTTGGTGTTTTATTTTCTTTTAACGTACTTACATAATTAAGAGTGGAATTAATAAAGTTTAACAATAAAAGGCTTGACTCGAGGATGATTATGTCGTTTCTCAATTACAAACAAACAAAGAGCAAGTTTTTAAATTCCGTCCCCTTAAGCATGCCCATTCCTTCTTTCTCATATACAATGTGTCCCAACAAATCGTAAATGAAACTTTGAAATCCTTAGCGTACATGATATTTAAGATATCGTAGATAAATATTGTAGTGAGAAGTATATTCTTTGGCCAATCCCTCCTATTAACGTTTTTTTAAAAACAAAACAAAACCCTCGTATTCTATTAATCGCAGAGTCAGAAAAGCTCATTCTAATGAATTTGGTGTTATCATCTTCCTTTCATAAAAGTCCTTTCACAAGGAGCAGATGTCCTCCATCACACTAAAAGAAATACACTTCTTGTTTTGGAGCAAAACTTGACATCTTGAATCCTCTATAATGACAATGAAGTAAATACTTATCCACCTTGTGATTTTGGGAAGAAATAAGGACTCTTGGAGACTTGCTGCTATTCAAAGACATACAACGTTACTTTTACAGCTTATAAACATGTAATTAATGACATTATTAGAAATACAAGGCATCACAACAGTAATAAATAATAACCTTTGAGTAACACAATATAAGGTGAGCTTCAGAGGTTTCGTAGATAGTGACCATTCATTCATGGATTGAAGCAAAGATAAAACGTGTGCCAGTGCTTCTAGACTAATAAATTTGTTATGACGAGATCTCCTTCATTGTCTCCTGATCAAAGGGTCTCATTATCAAGATTATAAAGCTGAAGGACGGAATCAAGAACCTTGAGATGAAGCCTTGAAGCCAGAAGTAAAAAAAACAACTAAAAAGTCATGGAAATACATTTTAGGGAATTATTGGCCATGATAAATGTGGGATCCGTCCTTACAAGACTGCAATCCTCTTACCTATGGGATTAACGATATCATCTAGAGAAATACCTGCATCACCTACCATGTGCAAGTGGATGCACTAAAGGCTGTTGTTGAAAGGGAGTGGACTGACTTCTCCGAGGAATACCTGAAGAAAACTTGAAAGCCCTACTATCGAGGTCATGGTGGAGGCCAACTGGGGCCACTTTGAGATTTTAATTACTTACATAAAGTAAAATAAATATATAAAGTCTCATTGTCTTACTACTTTTGCTCTATGAGAGTGTTGATAAATTTATACATAGTAAAATTTGTTCTGAGGGACACATTGTTCTGTCGTTAAACCTTGATTAAGTATATGGGTATATGTATTTAAATTTTAACAGTTTTTTTTCCTTGAACTCTTTAAAAGAATCCAGGCATGCTAGAACAAGTTGACATGCTTTCCTGAGTGTGAATATGCATATATGGAGTAATTAAAAATAAGCCTTGGCTTAGAAAATCAGGCTTTTTTAAATAATATTTTGATACATTTTGAAGTGCAGCTTCCACATCGATTATTCTCAGTTTAATATGATGTCATTTTATAACAAAATACACCATATTTGTTAACTGAAGCTAAAGCTTTACCAAAGCTTATGAATTTAAACGAATATTTCTACTGTTAAGTGTCTTGATTGTGTTGACGTAGGAAAGATCTCGTGATGGATATGTGGAGATAGATAAATGATGGAGTTGGTCCATGAGTTATATTCCAATTCAACATTTCCAAGTCCAAGTTAATCCTGAATCCTCATGGTATCCAGCCCGAGTTCATGAAAAAATAATTCAAGTCTGGACTTGAGTACGGGTAACTAGGGTAATATGAGACGCTTCTTCAAAATGACCTATATATATATTTTTAATCTTTCATAGTGTCGTAGCTAGAACTAGTAAATGTTTCTTCATGTTGTTCATTAAAATGTCTTAGATCTTATCTCAAACACAAAAATATTTTAAGTTAGAGGCTTTATTGAAAACCTGCACACCTCCCTACTTTTCAAAGTTTGATCAATCAAGTCCATGATTCAAAGCAAAGTTGTACTAGCTATGGTTGCACCTTCTACAAATTGGGGATTTGGAAGGCTCATGACAATATCAGAAACAGCTTCTGATAAGAGTTTGCGATGGGGCACTTTTAAATACGTTTTTGTGTGATTCAGAATAGAGTCGTCAAGAGCACAGTGACTATGAATTAGTTAGTCGAGAGGAGAGGGATGAAGTGAAGGGGGGGGAAGGAAAAAAAAAATCATTTACGCATTATATCCTTATGTTTACAATATTTACTTTAAAATTAAAATTAGTTCTATTTGAGAGTCTAGTCTACAGAGAAGCCTTACAAATCTTTTTCACTCTCTGGATCGGAAAATTAATCACGTTTGAGACCTCCCAGTTTGAAATCAATATGTTGTAACGGACATAAATATTTTTCACGGTGCAACGCCGTTCCTCCTCTGTTAACTCAATCGTCTTTTATCTGAATCAGCTGTTACCATGATCCCCTAAACTTCCAAAACTTGACTAGAGTTGTTTGATACAAAAACATTTCTGGGAGCAAAAGAAAAGAAAAAAAAAACGCCATCAGATAGTTTCATCATAACAAAATTGTCGGCACACGCAACTACCGATTTGATCTTAACACTCAGCAAAAGGACAGTATTAAACCTTCGTTTTTCTTTAAAACCAATGAAACAAGTTTGATAAATCAGAAAAGTTTTATTTTTGTTTCATGATAATAATACACATTTAAATTTTTGTTCTGCATAGTTTTAAAAATCATAGTAGATTGAGTATTCATGCTAGGAAAACGGATTTTGGATTTTTTGAAAAAAATATGTCTCTTGTCCTTACATACTACACTCAGTAGTCCGAATTTGGTATTTAATAACTAGTGAGATTTTCATTTTAAGTATCGAGTTTTGAGGGCACACCAAAATCAAGCAGTCATCGGAGACTCTTCTTAACAAAGGCTAGAGGGTGACAGGGAATGATGAACCAAGAGTTGCACTGGAAATTTTTTATTTTCCCTTGTTAAAGGGAGCACATCTTGTTGATTATCCTTGGAAAATAATCTACATTGAGGGACCATCACGAATACGCCGAGATCATCTCCATGGGAGGAATTGAAGCCAACCCAAGACATCCTCAAGGTGTATTGGAGGGCAATGGAGTCAATTGACCATCTAGTTGGAAACCCAGAGGTAAAAATAGGTCTTCCTAATTATATCAGAGAGGTGTATTATTACAAGAGGAAACAATTTATGCCTCATCCCTTCAGAGTTTGATCCAAATCCATTGCAAAATATGATTTCAACGTCCAATTATTAAAATATTAAACTCCACAAAATACAGCCTACGCTCCTCTCAATGAATTTCGCTTGTTATTATGCGTATTATGATTATTTTTAATTTGATATTTATTTACTAATTTTTCATATCCTTTTTTTATTATGCTTTATAGCTTATGTTGTTTATTTTTCTCACCTCCCTTTTTTCGTTTTCCCTTTAAGATTGTTTTATTTCCAATATGATGCTTTTTATTTCTTATCTTGACGCCAAATCTGACAATAGGGTTATTCTATTCCCTGCAGCACCTCTGTTTGTTGTTGTTGAGGGTGTGGGGGCTGCAAGGAAAATTTGATTCTAGTGGTGAATTATTATTTGAATTTGTTTATTATATTAGTTATATGTACACAACTTTAATAATTGTATCTATGTTTATAGGTACGAGTAATAGTAACCTTTCGGTATTTATTTAACCAAATAAAGACTCTTAATTGAAAAAAAAAAAAAAAAAAAAACCTGATTTAGAGAAGTTGCATAATATATACTTTTTCCATAACGTTAAAACTGGTGGCTTAATGTTTTTCTCTACATTGTGTATTATTTTCTGTGTAGTTAATTGCGATGAAAGAATAATTGAATGTAATAGTAAAGGAAGTTCTCTACTCAGGAGTTTAAATAATAATAATAACTACAGCTGAGGAAAAGAAAATTCATTCTTCAGCTTGAATACAAATTCTTAAAGTAACAGTCGAGCTAAAAACTACACTGGATTTACATTACTACTTATGTATTCTTATAAAGTTCATTACAAAAAATTATATAAACGGTTGTTACTGATCCCACATTTATTTGTCTTCTAAAAAGGAGATACACATTCATATTCAATTTGTATCATTGCTGTAAACCAAGATAAAATAAAGAAAATGTATATTTTGTGGAAATTGACCACCAGATAAAAGCAAAGAGCTAATACACTACGTGAATATCAGTTCATGGTGCTTTTATTTTATGAGCTAATGAGACTTTTAGAACGTATCTTAAAAACATTCTTTTTTATTACTAAAAATAAAACACAAGGTTCCAACTACTTATATATCCTATATGTACATGTATATTAAATAATTCCCATATGTGTGTAACTAGTTTATGTATAAGGATATCCGTTTTATCTTGGAATTTAGGTATATCCCCATATTATGGATAAAAATACTTACTCTATAAATATTTTTCTTTATCATGAAATTCTAGATACATATGAGATGTATTCAAAAAGTAGGGGGACTTTGTAGTTATGTTAGGAAAAGCATTTATAAATTCATCAATATTTACGTTTTCCCTATCAAAATAAACCCCCTCAGATACAATACACTAGTGCCAACACATATTACACTCCTCGATGCACTTCTTGGTAAATCCTTAAGATCTTCCAGCGATGCAGTCTTTATCTACTCAATCCTTGCAAATATCCGTCCCTTCATAGGTCTCTTCAATTTTGGAGCAAGAAAAAGTACCATGGGCCAAATCTGGTGAATATAGTGACTGAGGGATGATTGTGGTGTGTTGTTTTTGACCAAAACATGCACAATTATTTTGATCAAAATTAAGCAGTTTCGGATCAAACTTCGCAGACACTCGTCTCATGCCCAAAAAGTTCGAAAAAATGATGACACGTGCCAACTAATATCAATGATATGATATATCTTTATCATGAAAAACTTATGTGATAGTGATTCGACGTTATTCAAAACCAAATTTGTTTCACTGCTTCAACGTTTTCATCTGTTATTTACGTGCTTAAGCGACCAGAGCAAGGCTTATTTTTAGCGTTTCCCAAGCTATCTTGGAAGAGTTTGTATCAATTGTAACCATTTTTTTACTCAGAATAGTTTCTCGGTAAGCCATTGTCAACTTTTGAAGTTTTTTTTTGGAGCACTTAATTTCATTTTTACACAACATTTGATACAAATTCTTAGATCCATGTTTTTCAATAGCAAAAAAATCGCCAAACTCGCAAAATACTTCTAACTTGTTATGCCTTTCTACAAACAAACCAAATATATTAAATATGTTGAGACAGTAAATATAATTCCGTGGCGAGTGTACTAATAAAAAAAACATGCAACATATCTAATTTACCTTGGCTGCAAAATTTGTAAAGTCATCTCACTTTTTGAACACACCTCGAACACCTATCGACGTCCTTTTATTTTTTGACTTGAGTCATAAATCATTCTTCTAAAGAAGGTAGAGATTTAAAGTACGAAATTAGTTTATACTTCAATGTGTTTGCAACCCTGAGATTTATGATTAACAAAGTGTACCCATCAGATTTATCCCTCAAAATTGTAAATACAAAATCCTTCAAATGTCCTCCGAATATAATCTCCGTGCAACCATTATTGTGTAACTCCATGCCGAACACACGGGCCAAGAATTCTATTAACTCCACAGATATATATTCAAAATGGCTTAAATCATTAATAATATATCTGTAGTTTTGCTATAATTTTAAATTGTAGCAAGTTTCTACTGTTCTACTAATTGTATACGGAGTTATTCCGGAACAACCCACCATTAAAAGACCTCTATATTTTGGGCGTCTTGGAGAAAAAGTCAAAAAAAAGTTGACCCTTACGGACTTCAATTCTGGAGGCAGTGATCAAGATAGACAAGGAATTCTTCATCATGGGCTCTGCCACTTTCAGGACCGATTTGAGGCTGTGATTGAAGCAAGCTGTATTTGATTTGAATGATTGACTTCACAAAGGACTCTGTTATGTAAAAGGAAAAGACTTGTCAATGCTTGAATTAATTTTGGGGTAATAAGTTTTAATATAAGTTTTCCTGATATTTTCTGGATTTATAATACTTACTCTGTATAATTACTTAGTTGACTAATTTCTTATTATATAAAAAAAAAAACTATCAAATATAAATTAAAGCTTCTAAAAAGTTATGGATTTCAAAAATCAGTCAAGAAATGAAGAAAATATAAAAAAATCTAATAAAGCCATTTTTGTCTCGCAGGTGTATACGCATAAATCAACAAAAATGGTTACTTCCTAAGTTGCACAAAATATATTTTTAAAAGTTGAGATCATAATAAAGTGACATGCATATCTTTAAAATTCTGACCTTTCAAGCCCTTTGAAATTAGACAGTTTTGGAGAAAAAATGTATTTTTTTTCAAATTAGGGATGTCTGAAAAATAGTAATTGAAGCCTGAAACTTTGCGAATATTCTTTTTTATTCAATAGAAACCAGAAAACATTCCATTGGAAGATTAATAATAATAAAAAATGTAGATCAGGAACTCAATCTAATTTTAATTTTTGAGCTTCATTTCATGATGAATTTGATCATAAACTGTCTTCAACACCTTAGCATTTGGATTGTAGTTCGTAAATTACTTCTCTGATGAATATATATAAAACATCATTTGATAGCTTTTGATCTATACAACAAAATAGTAAATACAATATAAATTTTATTCAACTTTAAAAATATGTAGATAACCTTAAGCACATTTTTTAACTTAAAATATATAACCTCTGTTTTTGATAAAGAAATTATCAAAATAAGATCAAGTTTTAACTTTAGCTTTTTGATTTGAAATATATGCCATATAAGTCGATATTAAGGATCTATATGTAGAAAAAAGTTTACAGAACTTTTTTTTAAATCAAATAAGAATAAAAATGTTCACTCAAGTGACAAATTTGATTTACTGATTTCATTAAATAAAATATATGTTCAATCATGTTATATCTGAAAAAAAAAAAGAGTGATGATACAGAAAAAATAAAAAAATTGTGTATACATCAGAACTCATTATAAAGACGTCCTTATACAAAACGTAATTAATTATTTTCCTTGGTGGTAATTTTCGTGAGGAAATACAGTTATACATTTATTATATCAATTATATTCAAAATAAGTGTTTTTGAGCACTGAATGGAAATAATTATTTTTACTTCTTCGCTGTATAATTTTCTGTGATAGTTAATTACATATCATAAAAGATAAGCTGTTCCAAATGTGGATCAGAAATGGTTTTGATAAAAATTATACATATGGTGTATATTATATTTGCTCAGGTGTTAAAAGAAGAATGAATTGCTCTCATTTAGCTAATTTGATAATTTCTTCTTTTTTATTGCTCTACATATGTATCCCATGTGTCATATTCAAGTTTACTCTGAATATTGTTTTTCAAAGTTGATTAGAAACAGGAATATGAAGACAATGAGAACAAAATTAAGTTTATTTCCTGTGAGTTACAGTATTTGTTACCGAAATCTTAACAAATGCCAGAATAACAGTAATTGGTCATAGATTGGAAAAAAAGTAATTTGGTATTTCCCGCCCCTTTTTTAAAATTAGATATATCTTGTTCATTATTTGTCACATCGGATCATACGATATCGTGCTGTAAAGGTGTGTGCGTACTACACATGCTTTTTCAAAAGTATTATTCAGTCTTGATTTAACTTTCGTCGAGTATGGAGGTCTCAAAGGAAAAAATTCGCTATATTTTACTACTAGAAAGGGAAAAACGCGTCGAAAGTGACCAATAAAATTTGTTATTTATATATGGCCAATGTTCTTTCGTATTGCAAAACAGTGGTTTCATCAATTTCGTTCTCGTTTAGCGTAAGTGAATGATGCACAACGCACTGCCAGGCCTGTTGTCTAAAATGTCGATAAAATCATGGAAAATATCGAGATAGACCCTCATGCTAGCAGTGATAGCATTGCCCTTGAGCTGAACGTCGATCATAAAACTGTTTTGAACCATGTGCAGAAGAGGGATACAAAAAGAAAGCAGAATAGGAGATTAATCTGGTTTCATCAAGACATTCTTCTTGGCTATAACACGAATCGTCCTCACTTGATTTCTTGCAAGGTGGTATTTGTCCTGTATAATTATTGCCTTTGTTCTTACAATTTGTTTTCAACCTTGACAAAACTTTCTGGGGACTGTTTCTTGGGTTTCAAATCGTTTTTTAATGCCACACACGGTCGTTCATCTTATCATGAGGTTATTAGAAATATTGTTTTGGGTCATCTGTGAGAACACAAGTTATTTTGACTTCCATTTTTTCGTCTTTGAGGATATAACAACCATTATTATAAATACACCCTTCCATATGATTACAAGAGTTATAACACAACCTTGCTTTTTAAAAAATCCTATCAAAACTGGAGTTCTGAACATTTCTTTAACTTTAAACTTTAAGATGACACATGTGGCATATGATAGTTTTCTACCCATTTAGAAAATAATATTTTCTATCACTATTAGTTTACCTTTCAAATCTTTAAATCAATGCACTTTCTGTGTAATTTACAGAAATATTGGGCCAACAAAATTAACAATAATAGTAGGATAAAAGCTAAGTACATTAATTATGAAGGATTACTTTTTCCTCCTTTGCTTTTATTATTAGAAATAAAAACTTTTATATGTACACACTTATTATGTCGATTGTGATTTTGGTCGTAGAAACAGGGTTTTTTTTTCAACCTCTCTAATGAGCTTAATCCCCCTCAAAAAATTAATCTTACAGATAAAAACATATATTCAACCTTTTACTATTTTTTTCTTTGTGTCTTTGACATACAATGTTTTAATCAAATTTTATTTATGAAGCAAACTATAAATAGTTTTAAAGACTATTTTTCACTATAAAAATTAATGAATATCCTTTGTTTGAAGTAAAGTCGTGAATTTACAGCATAAAAATATTTATCTAATGTATGGATCCATGAATCCATGTCAAATCACAGAGCTTATTACTAACTTTTTGATATACTTGAGATCTAGTTAACCAAGTAAAGGTGATAGGTCAATTAGTTTTCCACTACGAATAAGTATGTATATTTCAATCGAAATGCAACATTTATTAATTAGTTTATTTTTATCAGTCCTAAAAGAAAAGTATTAATTATTTAATGAGGCATCGCATTACTCAATAGTCTAGCTCAAATCGAGAGTGTTGTTCAATTGAAAATTAGGGTTTCCAAGAAAATGCTAATATTTTGTAAAGTATAAGATTATCATATTAAATTTTAATTCACTAGGTTTTTGTGGTGCTTGATACTGCTCAAAATTATTGCGATAGATTTTTTTATGTTCCTTTAGTTGGTAAGATGAAGTTGCACTGATTAAGTATAACTAAATATTCTAGTATTACATTTACTTCATCTGATCTAGGAAACTTCTTTGAAGTACATATAGATCAAATATATTTCCTTCATGGGAACGATCGGCCTCCGAACTTATGCACATTCAGTTCCAGAAAATAAATTTATAGTAAGATTTTTATCTCATTTTGAAATTAGGTAGTTCAAAAATTAATCTCTTCCAACGGGGGTAAGCCTAGTGCTATATAAGAATATATTGTTTTCATAGGAAATATTTTACTATTAACAAAAATTTAGGAACAATTTCAAAGATATTCTATTTTCTAAGGCAAGACGGTAGAATAGAGCTGAAAACAAGTGTGTGTACCTCACATTTCCCGATAGTGTTTCTTAATATAACAAGCCCATATGAGGTTTTAATCTCTTGGATGTAATAATAGCTGTCTTTGGAAAAATAATTAGTTGAATGAGACGGTAGTGGCCGTTATTTAACTGGTCTTCTGCTTTTCATCCCTAATGACTCATAAAAGTTACAACAAATGCATAATTTATACGTCATATTGAACTAGTCTCCATCTATTGTTGAGAGGAGGAGCTAGTAAAAGCTTGAGATGTGATAATAGCCTTCCCCTTGTTAGGTCTATCCATGGATTTCTCAACTACTGAATAATCAGACTTAATGAATCATCACGCAACCTGTATTTTATACACCAATTGTTTTTTCTTACTTATATATTATTTTTCCTCTCCCTTTCATAATTCTTACTCCTCCCAACAAAGTTACTTTTAGTGTGTAATAAACTAATTGTGTGAGAATCAATTAATATTTGATTAATTTGATCAAAATAACACTTTCGATATACATAATGTTTGAAAGATAATCATCGATCAGATTTGAGTTTAGTTATTTTTCTTTAGCTGGAGTGTTGGTGGTGCTCTTTTCAACCTTATTTCGCACTTTATCATTTTAAAAGATACTAAATTCTTCTTCATAACATTAAAAAAATCATGCCAGTATTTGGGAATAAAAGAAGAAAAAAATTAGCCAGATGTACAAGTGTTAGAAAATATTTTACATGACAATTTTCTCTAAACATATATTAAAAACTTTTTGCAGGTATCGTAAACAAAGCATAAGCATAATTAATATAAGACACTTTCATTTCTAATAATTTATACTTTGTATTTGTGAAGTTAAATAATGAATATCAAAATAAAGAGTAATAAATTATTTTTGAAATTTATTATAATTGGTTGAAACAATTAATGAATTCATAAAATCAATTGTTCATACAGTCCAGTAATGTAGGAAAAGTTTCTCAAATCACCATTTCCGAAATAAAATTTCAATTTCCATCGAGGTTATAAAGTCCTTCTTATCCATTTTCTTAAGTAGCTTACCAATAATCCCTTTTCTACCAACTATCTGACATTATTATAAAATAGAAATCACTGTAGACTTGTGGTTCAAGTTGAATGGGAGGGTCTCATTGTCTTAAAAAGCAAAATAAATTTTGGAGAGTAAGGTAGAGGAAGATATAATAGTGAACATTGGATAAAGAAATTCTTTAGGGCTTAAAAACTTAATATAAGGATTTTGCATTAAGAGTAGAGAACCATATTCTACTAAATTCACCTTTTTCTTGTTATAGTCCTCGTGCATTTGATTCAAAACGCTCCTGAGTCAGAGACGAATCTATGAAATTGAAGCCATTCGAATCAGGACTCGAGTAATACAGCTCTGCTATACAGCCTTTGATGCAAAATAGGGAGCAATCTCCTTCTTCCCATGCAACCGATGCAGACGAGAGCAATCCCTATTCGAAATTATCTGAATATAGAATAATCCTATAACAGATAACTTCATTGTAGATATAGTCAGCAATGACATATAATTTCTTGAGTTAATCTATCTCCTTCGTATGAAGAAAAGGCTCCTGAAGGTGAATATTTGAGGGTTCCATTTGTTAGTAACGTTTCATCTACGTTTCAGAGTAGTTAAAAGTAATCCGTCGTAATTTAAGACATTTTTAATCACTGGAATTAAATCTGATGGATCCTCTAGCTTCTTCATAACTGTGATACTTACTACAAGTTTACTCAACGAACTGAATATAGACAAAGTTTGTTTACGGTATCTCAAAGAAAGGTTGCACGGTAGGAGAGCATCCAGGTGTTTAGAAGTCATGGTCTACCTCTCAGCTAAGACATTGCAAAGTTCCAATGTGTAAAGGAAAGGCGAAAGTTTAATGTTTCAGCTAAAATATTCCGACAAATCTTTATTGCTTCTATAAATTCGCATAGGATAGCAATTTTATCAGTAATTATGTTATTTTTCTAGGAATTTTGTTGATGCAAATACATAATTAACTTCTCTGAATATATTGATATAATTTTTCAAGATAGAATACAACAATTTAAAATCAAATATGTCTCCAAATAATATTTTTTATTACACATTAATGGTACAAATACTGGCGATCAGTTAATTAATTGACCGGCTCCTATCAGGATCCCAGGGATCTTTTGAGATTTATATATAATTTATATAATTCTTTTATTTGAGTCATAAATACCTAAATTGTATCCATTAATTATTTATAGATATCTTAAACAATTATTGCAAGTAATGGGTTAAAATAAAAAATTATCTGATATTTATAATTAATATTATTGGGCACAATGTGCTTCATATCTCGATACCTAATCATTTTATTGTTAAAAAAATTACTAAATTTCACCAAATCCTAAGTTGTTTACGTGAAACATTTGAAATATCTGATGTAAAATTACTTTAAAAAAAAAAGATTAACACATTTCAGTCCAAATTAAATATGTCATATTTCAATGAATATAAATTAATCCTTGATATAACTTTTCAATCTAAGCTTATTTTTATCAATGATGTTTGTTATCATTTGAAAAATTCAATTTTAGATATAGATTGTTAGATTGTACAAGCCTCAAAAAAGAATTTTTTTGTCTTAGTTATGTTATCTTTTTATGTATATTTCTGAACAAGATATAATATCTATTTTTTTAAATAAGGTTTAGTTGTTTATGCCCTCAATGATGTCCAAATTATTCCAAAATGATGACAAAATATAAATGCATTATATCTATATAACATAAATTGATTTTTTATATTTTGATCATAAAATATATGTTTAATTTAACGAAATTCTTCAAACTTTATTCCATTAATTGTATATATATATACATACATATACTGAAAGATGAATAAAAAACCTTCATCATCAAAAAAAAAAAATATTTTTTATAAAATGTTATCTCCTACTAAAAAAAAGTAGCAAATATTAAAATTACATAATATTCATGTCATATGTATTTTATGTTTCTAAAACACTGTATTTTGTATGTTTGATTTTAATAAGTTTTTTTTTAGTTACTTATTTGTGATTTAATACAAGTCAAATATTTATTTCATAATAACGGAAATGACTGTTACAGTATTTTAATAGAAGCTGATCTGAAGCGATTTATTCAAGTCTGACATAAATGTATAATTTACTAGAAGTAGTTGCCCGTGTTGCAAGGAGGAAAATAGAAACAAAGAATGAAGGTTGAAGAAAAGAGAGGGATAGAATCTTGAAGAAAGAGACAAAGGGAGAAGAGAAGGGAGGAGACAGAGATAAGGAGATATATATAGAAAGAGAAATTGGAAATAAGGTTTTATTTTGGTCAAAAACAGTCCTTTAATAATAACGGAGGCCCAAAAAATATCATTAAAACATGCTTGGATATTACCTCTTCAGACTGATCTGTTTTACCGTTTTGGACTTTATGTCTGACAGTAGATTTATAAATATAGGGTTGTTCAGATCCGCGTTGACAAAACCTATTGTTCGAAAATAAAACATTTTAGGGGAAAAGCTAAATAACATTTATTTTTTTAGAACTTGAAAAGGTACAAGAAAACATTTATTGAAATAAACCACCTCTCTTGTTGAGAACTGGTTGGGTCTTTTTGGAAATGATTGACATAATTTACGTAGTAATAATTCAGGTAATTCCCTCTCAATTCCGCCTTTAAGAAATTCAATATTTGGATATCGTATTGTTCTTATCTTCGACTCTAGATAACCCTAAACAAAATAATAGAGGCAGTTAATATCTGGGCTTGAAGGAGGCCAAAAGATTTTATTAAGATGATTTAATTTTACGAATCTCGATTAAAGGTGGTGCAGAGTAGTTGTCATGTAGTAAGAAAATAATTAATTCAAAATCTAATTTTTCTAACATGTCATCTTTAGGTGCACATCTTTTTTTAAAGATGGAAAAGAGATTTATTTATTTATACAAATATAGCATTAATCATTATTTTGAATTAATTAATAATGATAGAAACTACTATTGATCTTTCCTTTCGGAAAATGTAAAAAAAAAAAAATCCCTTTTTATCCATAGGACAATTTTAGAAAAAGTTAATAAAATAATTATTATACGTAAAAAAATGTAGATCAAAGTTATTTTATGTAAATAACAAAAATGTCTTTGTACTATCTATATTCACTAAGTAAAGAGTTTTTTTTTCATAATTGGAACAGCACAAACTTATATGCATAATAGATGAAATACATACAAAATCGTAGCATTTGACAAGAAAAACATTTGATTTTTGCGTATCCAATAAAAGTTAATTGAAATATTGGATCAAATTTCGAAAAATAATATAATGGAGAAAATATCCAATGTATTGATATTGGAGATAATTCCTATAAATTTCAATATTTGCTCCAATATTTTTATGATGCAATTTAAAAAAAGAGGATAGTAGAAAATAAATTCTTGTTCAATTTTTGTAGCCAGGGCATGCTTAATTCACAGAATACTTACTAGTGATGTAAATTATGTGCTTTTTAGCTGGCCCATTTTTTTGGAATTGGTAATATAAAGAATGAACTTTTTTTTTAGTAGCATTTGTCTATTTAATTCCTAGATAGTGAGCTTCCTCTCCTAATTAGATTCAATTATATAAGCAGCACTATGAATAAACTTATTTTATAAAACATTCAAGGCTAAATTGTACAGGTAAAAGACTTCAAATCGTAGAGTATATATAAGTTCTTCTACAAAAAACCGCTGAATTTAAAGAAAAAAATTCCGTAGGAAAGTCAAATGGCTCAAGCTTTCCTCCATATTCGCCTATACCTGCTGATGACAGAACGGGTAGGGATAGTGGAAATTTGGTCAAAGTACCAAAAGAACTTAATCCAAAAATCCCAAACACTAATGGCAGTATCAATGCCACTATGGATCCAAGTGGCCTTGAGGATCAAATTTCTGACCCGAATTTGGTCGTCCAGACGGAAGTTGATCAAGTTGAAAAAACACAATCCAATCTAGAAACAGAAAATTTCACTAAAAAACAAAAGCAGTCTACTTCTTCCAGTTTTGTAGAAAGTGTGAGTACGGAATCAAATAAAAGCCCCCTTCTCCTCAGAAGATTATCCAGAAGACTATCTACATCCGTCTCTAAAGAAAATATACTTTTCTCAAAATCAAGATCAAGCTCAGTTGCTCGTGAGCCAGAGAGGCCAATATCCGATATCACCTTATCACCAACTGGGAACCTGCATCCACAAAAAACATAAGAAATCAGTATTGCTTTCTCTTTTTTATCTATGAATACTAAATCTCTACAAAATTTGAACAGAGAGTACAACTATTATGTGATATGAGATGTAGTATCGAACAACATTTTTTATTCCCATATGTTATGTGTCATTTTCGTCTTTCAATGCAACTAACTTACATCCTAAACGGGGGATTTCCTTACTTATTAAGCCAGCTTTAAACCCAAAACTCTTGTTCTAAGATCACGACAAATTGTTGCAGTTCAATTTCTATGTTTGACGTAAATGGTATGTATGGACCCAACAATGATGATCCTGATTTCTTCAAGGCTAACCTCTTTTCAATTATATCGAAGGAACCCACAATTATAGGAGGAGTGTTCAACATAAAGCATTGGATTGTTAACCAGATCGGTCATTAATCATCCTCGAGGGACTAGATAATTAAAATTGATTATGTCTTCTTTTGGTTTCTGAGATGCCGGAAATGTGATGAAAATCTTCTCACACACCTTTCATACTCAAGAAAGTCTTCAAGAATGTACCTGTTTTTATCCAAAGGATTTTTAACTCCATCAATAATTCCTTATAATGCAATCGATACTGAACTATTTTACCATAAAACCATCAACATTCAATTTAATCCAAAGTCTAAAGAATTGAGAAAAAAATACCAATAGTAATTAAATTCAGTACTTTTAATTACCAGATACAAATGATAAAATTACATATTACATATTATAATTTAGCTGCACATGCAGACATATTTATGCAGGTGGAAGAAATATTTTTGAAAATTACGAGTCTACTTCGAAGAAAGGTAGCTATGCGAGCCGGAGATAAACTAAGTGATCTCGCTAAGATTGAAAAAATCTCAAATAGTGATTTAAATCCCACAGTTAAAAGTAAAAAAATTGTCAATTATTCAAGGAAACAGACTTCTTCTACAAATTAAAATTTAAACTTGACTCCATTGAAGATATGTCTCATTCTCAGTTGCAATGTATTAGTGAAGGACAAAAGAAGAAGAAGAACAAAAATATATCGCTTTATCTGTAGAACTTTCTAATAATTCTGATTATATTTGCCAAGAAATCAAATAATAATACTCTGAACTTTACAGCTGTTTTGACTGTGGAGAAGAGTCCATATGTGTAAGATATAAAATCACTAAACAATACTTCTGTTAGGATTTAAGAACTGAAGATGTAAATGTAACTGACCTGCAAAATAATTCCCTAGAGCGGTATTGCTATAGACCAAAATGCAAAATTGGATAAAAGTCCCGGGCCATTTGGATTTACTTTCGAGTTTTGTAAAAAATATTCTGACCTTTTAACACCTATTTTACTTCGTTTTTATGAAAAAGTCACTTCATTGGCCACTTTCCTGAATTTGCATCGAATGGGCGTTTTGTTCTGATATCACAGCAAAATATTGATCGTGGTTTCTTAAAAATTTAAGATTCTTTACCTTGCATTTGTGGATTTTTAAAATAAATTATTCACCCACCCCAGAATGGTTTTATAGAGGACAAAGGAATGGAGAGCGTTCTTTTTACGTTAAATGCCTTTTTAGAATTGTTTGACGATGTTATCTTTATGACAGTGGATTTTACCAAAGCGTTGAACACGCTATCCCACAAATTTATAATCCAAACATTATATGGAAAAGGCTTTGGCGACTACAAAGTCAAAGTTCAAAGCTCTCCAACAAAAGAGGTGTTCGCCAATGAGACCCGTCGTTAGCCTTAATTTTCATTGTTTGGGTTAGCACTCTAATTCAGAAAATACACGAGGAAGATAATATTGTTGGTTTCAACTCACAAATGTCTTTGTTACGCTGACGGCTTTACCATGATTTTTACAGACAGTCCACTGCGAACAATAAAATTTCCAAAGTGAACTCTGCAGTTATTAGATTATTTTTCGAACCAGTATGGCCTCCAGATGAACCAAAAAAAGACTGAGGCGCTCGGCCAATATAATAGCCTAACGAATAAATTGTGGTCAGCTTTTTACACAGCAAAAAACATAAGTTTATTGGGTCTTAGATTGGAAATTACTCTTGTCAGAAAAAAAACTAAAAAACTCTGAAGATTTAGCTTCCAAGATTAAACGAGCTTGTTAGTTCTTTTCATCTTTTTAAACTAAATATGTGTGATAAAATTCAAGCCTGGAACACCTATATTATTCCTAGAGTTACTCATGTATTACGAGTAACTCCGTATTAAGTAAAAATATCCACTCTGGTTTCAATGATGGAAACGTCTTTCCTTAATTTGAAAAATAATATAAATATTACAGCAACGAGATTTCACAACCCTCTGGTGGCTTAGCTCCTATATTTTTCAGTGAGCTATGGAAGTTTTTGAATTTATACTGGGTCAAACATCACTGAACGGATAATCATTACTGGAAACACAACCTTTCCGGATTCATAGGGAGGAAATATTTAGATGACACCTCAGCCAGTCTCAATCTAGTACATCATAAGTTGTTTAAATATTCAGATATGATGCAAGTACTCTCACAAAGGGTTAGGGAAATACTTAAAGCCCATGAAAAATATTTTAAGTGGGAATTCTAAACCAGAGATTTTATTTACGACATTGGAGTTGCGACCATTGATTTCGATTATGCTGCCAAAACTTATGGCTCAAGTAGCAAAGTAAACAAAATGGCTTTTAAACGTTACACAGTAATTTTTGGGAAGTTTGTAAAGGTTTCGAGACCTGCAGTTCCTTATCGATTTCCGTTAAACTTTACAACTGCTTCTGCACTGAGGAAAAGCTATCAGATACCAACATTGACTCTTTTCATCAGCTATTTAGATCGAACGAAAATTAACTTCCCCATCTAGAAAGGTCTGGATGTTCTCAAAAGTTTGCTTATGTCTTTAGTAGAGAAATTGCTTAAGTACTGGATTCTTTCTGGTACCTAGAGGTAAGAGCCAAATTTTTTATCAGAGAAAAACGAAAATGTTCTTTTTCGTTATTGATGATGAATCAAGTGAAAAATTTTAAATGATATATAATACAGATCTTAGATCATAGATTCATCATATAAATCTTATGAGTTATCTTAATCTTCTATACATTTGAAATTAATATTTTAATATCTTGTGAGGTCTCCTCAAAAAGCACAATTTTGTCTTATTTTCTTAATTTATAAGTCACATTTTATTTTTAGGACTTTTTTAACCTTTACTCTTCTTTAGACAATTATAAAATGGGGTCGTGTTCAAATACAGTTTGTGGGAAAAACTACTAACTGGTATTATCTCTATGAATATTCAACCATTAGCGAATAAAATATTGTGTTAAATTTTTGGCGATTCTAAGTTAAACCAGCTCCAAATAATTAGCCCATAAACCAAAAACTGTTACCACTATCCCACTGTCTCTTGAATGCTAAGCACAATAAATATGTATGGTACTAACCTTTAGTCAACCACGTGGATCCAAGAGATCCGTATTATATTTTTGATTATGGCTGTCAAACGTAATTTTATTCTGTTTGATATGATTTTGTCTATATTCGTTTAATTTTGGCATTTAATCATTTTGACGAATCTTGATATTTCTTTATATTACTGATCAATAAAGAAAATTAGCTATTTTATCTAATACCGTACAATAGCCCATATAATTAAAATATGTAATTTTAGTAGGTAAGAGTATAAAACTGTTATTTTTTCAATACAAGATGTAATTTTGCATGAGCTACATAAAAAAGAAAACGAAAAAAGGATACACATTATGCAAAGAGAAAAATACAAGAAAACGGAAATAATTTGAAGTACTTATTAAAAACACTTTTATCAATAAAATTTCAAAATAATGTCTGATAATTGGTTTTTAGACACTTTGTTGAATGCCATTTTATAGAACAAATTTTTTCAACTGTTGAAGGATCTTCATAATTAAATAAATCAATTATTCATTAACAGTTCATTTTTGGTATTTGTAATAAATAATTAAACTTTTTATCTTATAAAATTGGTCTATCATGAATGAAAATCATCATCAATTATTTTTTACTTTTCTCAGCAAAGTGGCCTTCAGCAATAAAATTTTCATCAAAGTATATTTACACGATGATAATTGTATCAAAGAGTATTATGTCTCTAATAAATATTAATACTTTTTCGTTCTATTAATAATTTGGTATGTAATATACTTTTTTCTGACATTACTAAGTATTATTTTATTTTTTAAGATGAACCAAAAAAAAAAAAAAAAGTTAATATTCCAAGGAGAAATTATAATTTTAAAATGATAATAAAATTGAATAACTTATAAAAAGTTTGAAAATAAACTCAGAAACTTAGGAACATTAAAGTTTTGGTTTTATACAAAGTATTTTGCATAAATCTTGTACACATAAATTTCAAACATAATAACCGACTATCATAATTCTCTCAAATTTATTCAATTTATATTTGTTCCCAAAACAACATAAACAAATTATTTAAATAATAGTACTATCAGTATATCTATATGTTGCATGGACTTTAATTTCTTTGTAACTTAAAGTTAAAAATATAAATATAAAACACAAAAAACCATACGGATATGCATGAAAAAAGCAATACATTTTAAAGTAGACATAAGAATAAATTTTGTTCCCTATCAATCTAAATATAAAAAAACCTTCTTTTAGGACAAATTCCTATTTTTATTTTTAAATTTGTACCATGTGCACTAAATGATATATACTATTTGTCAACACAAATGTTAGAAATGATTTTACTCAAAATTGAGCAGTGATTACATTTATATTCTGTAACAAATTATCGTCAGTTTATTTTCATAAGCCCTGTTGGGCACCAAAATTAAACTTAGAATACTCAAAATAGATCGTCACAACAATAGAATTATACATTGATAGACTATATTTGAAAGGCAATATCGGGGACAATAAAGTTATCTTAAATTAAACAAAAGTTAAATATTACCGTGTCGTCTAAAAGTTTTGAGACTAAAATGAACGAATTAAACAATGATCTAGAGTTTTGTAAACATTTAATATCCAAAAAAGTTTTATTAATCTCATTTACGAAAATGATATTAACAATAAATAAAGGATTCTAGACGGCTGTAGAATTAGCTGTAGGTGCTTTTGATGTAGGCTACTGCCAATAGAGCCCACTACAATATTTGGGCGTCAGATTCTGAAGGTCCTTGCCACCGGATACTATAATCAAGGGGATTCAGATCTGTTGATTATAAAGACCAAAAGTTCTTGTCCGAGAGTACAAAATTATTTTACAACAATTCTCCAAAATCTTTACTGTTAGCCAAGGCTCCATCGTGTTAAATGAAAAATAAAAATATCTTAGACATCCCCTTGGCCACAATAACTGTTTTTACTGACATTATAGTGACAACCAATATTGAAATCTTTCATCTTTTTTGTTCCTCCACGATCAAATTATAATTTAATTTTTTGAATTTAACTTAAACAAAATTAGGAGACTCTAGACTATCTGTAGAAGGGAAAAATAATCAAACTATTGTGGTATACACTGAGATACTAAGCTTTTTTTGCACAACCAGGTATACTTAATTTTTTTGGGTATTCTAATGCATCCTATTAATTGAAATATAAAACCTATAATTGACTCAAATATTGGGATGTACTTCTTTATGAAGTACAAACCTACAGTAAGATTTTTTATTTTATTTTTGTTCAAGATTGTTTTTATGTTGACCCAACATATGTTTAGAAATTTTACCTATATTCATTTATCTTTCTTACATGTACTGTATATGGTCCTACTACTAAACAATATACTCATATTATGTCTCAATTTCGTCTGAAATTAAACAATGGACAAGAGAAGCGTCATTAAAGACGACGGATTAAGAAATGAAGTCATGATGCTTCACAAAAAGGGGATGCTATACGGGGTGAGAATCATCCCGGAGGTATATGTGGAGCTTTTGAAGGAAAGTTTACTGCTAAGGGACTGTTAAAGCTTCTTAAACTAAGATATTCGATTCTTTTAGAATATAATTTCTACTCTCTCTTTTTTACTGCTAATCCATGCGTAAATATGAAGTTAAACACTTTTTAAACAAAAATATTTACCACTTTTCTTACTAAATCTCACTCCCTTTAACTATTTCGTTTAAGGAATAGTTCAGAGGAAAGGTAATGAAGTTTCCATGCCCAGCAGGGAATTTTTTTGCACCACTTTAAGTCAACTTGGGATAAAGTTCTAAAAAAAATTTGGTCGAGCTCATCAAGACAAATGTGACTGTTTTTACATACCCTTCAAAATATATTATTTCAAATTATCAATTGGCTCATTCAGATTTGACAAGTTTCAAATTTACTATGGGAACGTCTAAAAAAGCCTTTGTATTCAAACTAACATAAAAAGGTTTCACATTTGGCGATTAAAATTCATGGTGGTCCATTGAAATCTCAACACTCACTCATTCAATAACTAATTAAGGTTGAGTGATTAAAATGAATAAATACTTCAATTTATTAAAGTAAAAACAATAAATTAGAGAACAAATCAAACACAAGTCGAGAAAATGACACTTGAACTTGATCAACGAATTTCCATTTAGGCACTCCAAGCAGTTGGGCGTCTCCATGACACCCGTCTACGACATCAACAAGTCCAAAACGTTAGAAAGGAAAAAGGGATCCGTCAAAAAAACCAAACTGGACCCTGAGGAGTTAAGGAAAACAGTCCCGGCCAGTCCACTCAATTCTATGAGGGCCCATACAAGCTATCTCAGGGTTTCATACCAGACTGCCTATAGAGATGTCAAAATGTGATTGGTAAGAGCTTTGTAAGGGCGGAGACGCCACTTTTGACACAAACAAAGAAACCAATCTCCTTCGTTAAAAAGAAATAGCTTTCACCATTACCAATGTAATTCCCCGTTTACTCCTTAGCCCGAGCAGCGCTTTGTAATTATTTGTCTGTGCATTAGATATTAAATTTGTGTCTCTATGCATAATTAAGACAACATTACTTATTAAAAACAACTATTTTAACTTATTAACTTTACCTAAATAATAAGTGAAATTCTTGGAAAATAAACACACTATCTCAAGAAATTATTATAATTAAGAAGGACTAACGATATGAATAAAGATATATTATGTATAATGATATACTTATTCATTATATCGGGCATAAGATACTAATCCCATTTTTTTTTTTAAAGTCAAAATTTCATATTATTACTGATTAATCTTTTTAGTAAAGTAACTAATCAAATTTTTACATAAAAAATTATAGCAAATAAATAAAAAGAAGGTATATGTCATGGTTTTGATTTTAATATATATATATTAGCGATTAAAGAAAGGACGGATTTACATTTTCTTGAATGTTTAGACTTAAATATTTGAGTAAATTTTGGATTCCCAAACTTTCTGATCCAAATCAGTAACGATAATTTGAAAGATACTTGTCTCGAATTGTAGAGCATTTTATCCAAAGTTTGGACCTTAATAAATTTCTAACTGGATTATGGTTTCATTTTTACTGATCACTAAATCCGAAAAAATAAATATTGCAATGTTATTACTTTTAGAACATAATTAACATAATTTTTACAAAGTACGCCAACAAATTCATTCTCATATTGATAGTATAACTTTTATTTATCTTTGCTCAAAAGATACCATAACACAATTATGAATATAATTTGGTATAATAATACAGCTTGAAGTACGACTTAGAACAAAAAATCACAAAAACTATTCACATTTCCCAATTCAACTCCAACAAAAAATGAAAAAATCACTGCTTCAAATAGGGTTATTAGTTATTATTATAATGATATTGGGCACGTCGTTACATATACTGTATCTTGTACCCTCTCCTCCGAAAAGAAACAGAAAAAAGGTCCCAAAATCAGTTGGTATTTAGCCAATTCTTCAAACTCTTGATTTTTTTTCCCAATTATAGTTGATAATTGTTCATCGAATAAGGAATAACCGAACACAGACTAACTAATATTAAGAACACTAATTATAAGGATACTAATTATAAGAGCACTAATTATAAGAAACGAAAACAAAACATCGACAGCACACAAACAATTACATTGTAAATTTTTGTGCAAAACAAAAAATAAAGTATATTTTGCCATCAACTGATGATATTTCCACTTCTTTTCTCCTAATTAATTTTCTGAATATTGATAGGTGAAAATTAGAATTAAATCATTTGAAGCTGTCCACATTTTTCCGCAAATATTCAATTATAACTACATAGTTTTGAAGAACTTCCTAACACCCAACTAATGTTGGGTCTTATTTATGTTTCTTTTCGAAAGAAAGGTTTTATGATGCAATAAACATACCAAAAGGCACAATGCAAATATGTATGTTGATGTCACTCCAAGAAATTACAATAAGAGAGATGTTACTTTCGATTTAGATAATATATTTTTTTGAGAACTAGGGTTAAGCAAACTATAAGCTTTTTAGTATTTGTAAAATCCCTTAAATATTTTTCATTATCCGTAATTGTTCAGTACTTGAGGCTTTTGTTATTTATATCCTTATTCAGGATTAAAGACTGCAGTTTCGTCCATATCTGCCCTGCATATAATTCCTGAAACTTATGAAGATTGTTCTTTGATGACATCATTTATCATTTTTTTTACATCAATTCTAGTATTGACAGTCTGGCGGTCTGATCGTTAAGCAATATGTCCTAAGACGGGACTATACCGAATAAATACGAACTTACACAACACTACTCAACATCCTTTTAAGTCCCATATCTTTTCGGATAATACAAATTTACTTGTTCCCAAGTGCTTTGGATCACATGGCCTCAAAAAAATAAAGTGTAAGATCATTAATTTGATATATTAATCAAAACTCTTCAAATTTGTATCTTCATTTCCAAATAAAGATTTTATAATATTACTTAAATAGCTTATAAGTTCATAAGTTCGCTGTAAAATCAAATCGTTATCTTATTTTTAATTTTACATTTTCATATGCATAATTACCTTTATGTGAGAGGAAATAGTGTTTTACCATTCATCAAAAATCAAATGTTTTTATTTGATTAACACTTACAAAAATGTGAGATAATATTCTAATACTTCAAAAACCATTTTTCAAAATTCATTTTATTTTATTTTAACAAAAACCAAACATGTTCAGTATGTTTCTATATATATTGAAAATATATAAGTGCATAAGTACCTATAGCTCTCTTGTTTTATGGAAGAAAAATAACACTAGATTTCTTCATTAGGTAGAATAAGTGCATGAAAATGTACTTAATTATAATGATTGTTATTTGAACAATTTATATATACAAAATAATTAAGTTTTCTCAACCTTCCTTCTTGCTACATATTCGTGTATTTATAGATCCGTTATTGTTTGGTTTTTTTAAACAAGTCTTAATCATTGTTGTAAAATATTTTCAAATTCTATGAATTCAGTCTTGAAACTCTATACAGAGAGAATGAACACTCAAAACTTACAGTAACATCACTAATATCCAAAAACATGATTTTTGTAGAATTTAGAAAAGAAAACTCAAATTTAATTTGTGATCTGTTTAAGTATTAAATTATGCTAAATTTTTTATTATATATGTCCTCCTACATGAGGAATAGCAGCATCGACACACTGGTGAACAGATTGATAGCTCTTAACGATGAAGGCTGTGTACATGGTTTTACCATACTGTCATGATGGCAACTCAGAGCAAATCCAAATTTGGATTAGAGGCGCAGCAGTTTTTCTTCACCAAGACACCCCAAACTGGAAAGTCCATGGAGTTGAGAGTTTAGTCTAATGATAATGGAGGCAGACCATTAGTTATTCATATAGTTGCTTACAAAAGTTTTGGTTCTTCTTGGGTGATGTTGTAGGCAATCGGAATGGAGATGTCAACTGTTTCTGCGGACCTCTCAGCAATGACATCGGCGCGGAGGAGATAGCACTCGCGTTTAATTTTGTTGTTGCTCTGACCTTTTTTCACTTAGAGATATGTGATAAAAACAAAACTTGTTTATTTTTGTTTCAGCTATCTTTTGCTTGCATAATGAAACTGAGTATTTAAATAAATATCACAGGGTTGAACTGTAATTAAGTATGTGTATATGGAATAAATACAACATTTTTTTTCCTGTATATGTAAAATTTTATTTGTGGTATACTTTAATAAATAAAAAGTACTATCAGTGCTCCCTTTATTGTTTTCAACATTACTAAAATATATCTTTATCAATTACTGCAAAGATTGGTTTTCCGTGTATATTTTGTATTACACATTTTAATTTTCAAGTTATTTAGACAAACTCATTAATTATCTCGGATATCATCAAATGTGTTTGTTTCAAAGTAATTACTAATAAAAATGTATCTGAAGTACAAAATATGCACAAAGTACTGTAGATTTATAAAGTATTAGGATGTCTAGTTATGAAAATCGTCTTTATTTTTTGTTCATCCGTTTTATTTTGAAATTGCTACTCTGACGAGTGCATTTTCTTTTCCTAAGCTGTAATTAACTTCCATTTATAATATACTTAGTTATATTCAAAAGCTGATCTAATGAAATTTCGGTTAGTTAAGCCCCCAAAAAATTCTTCAGTTTGTGAGTTTTACCATGTTGATCATTGGTTCCTTTTGTTTTAACAGAATCAAAATACATTGAATCTTTATCATCAATAACGTATGTTATTAAAGGAAATGAGACACACGTACGCTCAGGTGTGTGGTATGGTATACTCTCATAATTAGGACATAATTTAATATAAAGGTGACATTTGTATTCAGGGTGGGTAGCAAAACGTGGCATCGAGAGGCTGAAGTTACTGAAAGAATGTGGTGTTGGGTCCTCCTATATTAGGACAATACCAAGTCACCCTTCGCAGTCCTCTTGATGGTCCTAACAGCAACGGGGAAGTTGTTGGCGAGGTAATTCATTGATTTGTTGGGGTTCCTCTTTGATATTCTTCTCCGAACTGGAAAGGAACTAAGGTATAATTAGATCTTGATGTTTTATATGAATATTCCCATCATTATTTTGGGACTCATACATTAAAAGATATGTTTTCGTTTTACTTTGGCGACAACCGACTTAGGATTAGATCTATTGGAATAATTTGACATTTCCCTCAATTTTCTTCCCAACAAAAGTTCAGCTGGTGTCTTTTCCATTGTAGTATCAGGATTTATCCATACTTAATTAAATAAAGATGAGAACCCACATATTCGACGAAACCGGAATAAGATTTTTTTTAATTGTTTGACAGAATTCTTAGGCTGTTCATTTGAAAATAAATCTATGACTCAAGTGCAAAAAAATAAGGGAGGAAATGACTTTGTTATACTTCCGTGTATCTAGAATTGTATGATTGAGTATACGAGTATCATGTATACCATGCTCTGCCAGTTAAACTATTGTTTCAATAATATTGAATTTTTATATTTACAACCAGCCAAATACGTATGACATTAATTTTGACTGCTGAAAATACATGTACACGCATAACTGTTTAAAAAAGTACGTTTATATATATTTAACTCGTGCCAAAAACATAAAAGTAGTTTTATTTATTTTTAATATATGTATACTAGAAAAACTATTTGTATTTTGCTGACAAGCCTGATTAGGTCTTATGTTAGGAAATTATGATTCTTCATTCAATTAATTTCTTTTGTGGATACAAAAAAAAAAGTTGATATGGTTTCTTTTTGTAATTAGCAATATATTTTTTTATTATAAAATGCATAAGTCATAGTGTCTGTTACATCCAACCTAGCTAACTGTATATTGATATAATTGATTGACTTCATGATGTTGTTATATTATTTATATTTATGCTGAAATTTCCTGCTGTAATGGAAATAAATTTGAGCTAAATACGTTTCTGAAAATAGCAAATATTATTAGTAATTATATATACTAAGAAATTAAATAGATTTTGGATATGGAAAAAACAAAAATTGAACGTTTATTACATATTGCATTTAGGAAATTTGTAAATTGTGTACACACGTCATCCTATTAACAAGAAAACTTACTATATAACTCTCACTGAGATTTAAACAAGTACTGCCAACTGCTACTAGAAGATTATTTAGTTCTAAATTTTACCATTTAATAGCGTGCTAGATTTTATGTAGTGTTTTTTATTTTCCAAGGCAGTTACTATATTTTTTTTAAATTTCTGGAGTAGAAAACATTTAAGTCTAAAGTCTGTGTGTTCATCAAAGACGGAAAACAACACTCAGGATTTGTAAAATAGTTTAAATCCTTGTTGGACTCGGAGTAAAATTGAGGAGGATCGAGTCCAAAGTAATTTGTGTATATGTACTTGATATTGGCGTTTTATTTCTTATCCCTAATAGCTGCTTGCAGCTAATGTAATAAAACTTCATGATAGCCTAGCTTCTCTACAAACATTCTTCAAAATACCAGGGTTAAGATATCATTTCAAAAAAAAAAGATGCTTAGAAGTTATTAATCTAAAAAAATTACAATTACTTACTTTCATTTTTGTTTACGATATTCCTGATTTCTGCGCCATTTAACAGTTATGAGTGTTTGTTTTTTTGGTTTGCCCATGTCCTATTGTCTTCCTACTTTCTAATTTAGGGGTTTTCCTTTCTCTTTTTGAAGAAAAGTATTACTATCACATTGTGACATATGTTGGCTATCGATTGATAATCTTATCACTTTAAAAAGTTATAACAAAGTTTAAAAATACTTTGAGACGCTTATATTACAAAAGTAATCATAACACTGCTTCAAATCCATTTTTCGTAATAATTTTCTTTTTTCTCAACAACAAAGTCTTTATTCATAAATATTGGATATTTAAAAATAAATACAAAAAAAAAAAATTATGTTTATATCAAAATATAATTCAAAATTGTAGATAAAAATTAATTTCCTTCTCAAGACATAAAAATCAAAAACAATCAAACTATCATAGATTATTGATAAATACAAAGCTTCACATATACACTATAAGAATATTAAACAAAGAAGATATGGATAAAAAAAACTTTTTCTGAGGGGTATAACACATTAAAAAAATCTCATTCCAAATAAGAATTATAAAATAACAAAGATCAATTTACAAAAAGAATCATTAATCCAGATTAAATTTATTTTTGTACTGTCTCATAATAAAACTAAGGGTTTGAAATGTTTGGAGAGGATTGATGAATAAAAAGTCACTAAATTTAAAGCAAAATCCCAATTTTTCCGTGCATTTGAAGAGTTTTGATAGAAAACATAAAATATCTTGCCATTATTCAAATATCATATGATAAAAAAGTTTTTATTATGTTAATTTTAAAACAAGATTTTACTGAATATTTTGTAATTTGAAACCATTTATATATATGTGCTCATTTTAACTTAATTTGCTAACATCAGAGGGTATTCACGTTGCAGAGTGGAATACAAGCAAAGAATGGAGGTAGAAGAAAAGAAAGAGAGAGAGAAGAGAAGAAGGAAGATATGGATAAATATAAAGAACGGGAGAAGGAAAAATACAAAAAAAAACAGACTTATAATTATATTTGTTATGTTGCTAATATTTTTAAAAATGACAATATTTTCAAGGAAATATTTTATTATTCTTGCAAGAAATTGTAAAAAACTATTTTGATTCATTTACTTCTTTTACGATTAAAATACAAGTCTTTGAAAAGTATAAGGTTATATTAAAATTAAATTAATTTGTAGAAAAATTCCTGTCGGTGAAATTGCAAATTAAAAAAAAAAATAGTAATAATGTGTTGAAAGAAATCAAATGATATGTTGATATTATTATTCATTTAAAAAAATAAAAGACGATTATATCTTTAATTCACATTTTTTCTTTTGATAAAATTTTGTGGTTTTCCAAAAATTCATTTATCCATGGCTTAGTACTTGAAATTTGCATTAATCCTTGAGAATTCCTTTTTCCAATTTGAAATGGGATTTAGTACATAAATCTAAATTCTAAGAAATTTTAAATAAAACTATCTATTATTTATATTCGAAGACTCTTTTTTTTATTGCATTGCTTTTATTTTTCTAAAAGCTTCTTTAACATACATAGATACTTCAAATCATTTCACATGGACTTATTATTTTTGAAATCCTAAATTCGTTTGTCACAATTAATAAGTTTTGAGGGGATGAAAAATACTTTCACAAAGTTTTTGAAATGCAAATAAATTATAACTAAGGTTTTGGTACAAAAGAACTATAGAAAGCCAAGAATATTCAGCTTTTTTTTTTCATTCTACACCACGAGATTTAAAAAACTAAACTATAAAGGTGAAACTTTTCTCTTTTATGAATTTGTCAATTTAATAAAGATGATATTGTATTTGTCAAAAGTTAAAGAAAAATATGACTGTATTTTCAATCAAATGCTATTCAAAAGGGCCAAAAAAATAATTCAATTAAAAGTTTAATAATGTATATTAAACCATTAAAGGATAAATTAAATGAAGCAAATACATTTAAAAAAAACTAAATTGTCCTTAACCCAAAATATTGTTGATTTCAATCAATTTCAAGAGTTTTATAGATTTAATTATATGCAACTTCGCATATTCGTAGCAAGCTAAACATTTGGCTTTTTTGAGACTATTTTTTACTTGAGTCAACTTTCCATCCGGCAATTTTCCCAGTACCCATTTAAAGGTATTTTCTCTGCATATGTATTTAACTTTCCGATAATTATATTACGCACATTTAGATTTATAAAAAAAGTTTTAATTTCCTTTAAACCTAAATTTTATCGCCAATAATTTTCAGGATGCTCCAAGAACATTCAATTTGATTTAATGTAATTCTTTGTCTAACTTCAAAACGCATTGTTTAGGATTGAATTATATATTTAGCTTTTTTGAATCGAGGTTTTGTGAATTTAATTAACTTTTGTTTATAAAAATCGTTTACTTATTTTTCATTTTTTAGATTTTTCTTTTTTTCATTGTGAAAACAGAAGTATACAAGTTGATTTATAAATGAATGGTCCATAAAATCGGAACACATTAACTTTTAAACTTAAGCAATAATATAATATTATAGTAGGTTTTTGTATGTATGTCGCCTAACAAAAACGCATAACCAGGGTATTTATTTCAAAATATGGAGACAGATGTAGTCCTTAGACATAAAATAAAAGTTGTTTAGAATTATGAGTTATGTTTCATTCTGGTTCGACCAGATTCCTGGGTTCTTGAAGGCATGTTTGTTTATTTTTGTTTGATAAAACAAGATAAATCCCCGTATCTCAAAGTTTTTTTAAGGTACGGGTTGTAAATTCGAAAATGTACTAAAAAAAAAATTAAAGAACATAAAATGGAGAACGTTAATATATTAAATACGAATTAAAAAAATAATTGGTGAGTTTGTTTTATTATATATGAATAAAATAATTCGAAATAAAGTGTATAATAAGGGCACGTCCTAGTATAATATAATTTATTAATTAACAATATAATTTCATCAAAATTCATACATTAAATGTGTATCTGAGCTCCATAATATTAAATGTAGCCACCCTTAGTGGCAGTGATGGCTCCCAGGTGGTGGCAGAAGGATTGACACCCGCTGCAGATGTATTCTTCTGTCATAGGTTCCCAGATCTGGCTGACAGGGGCTTTGAGGGACTTTGTGTTTGCATGACGGACATTGCAGGCCTTCCCCTCGATAGGTACCCAAAAGGTGTAGGTGAGGGGGTTAGTATCATGGCTGTAGGGGGCCAAAAGTATAAAAAAGAGTTCTAAAGAACTCAAAAGACTCATTAAAAGAGTTTTTAACACCTTTTCGATAGCTCTCTAGATAGTCTTTTGTAAAGCACGGAGATTTCATGCATGAGTTCTCATGGACTTGAGGGGATGTGCTTGGGCTGTTCTCTTTAACTTCTCCGTGTCCAGTTTGCCCTTTTTGACAGACCCCTTCTTCCACTCCAAAGATACAGACTTGCTGATGGCGTAGACACTAGTCTTGGAGACGTTCAACTGCTTTGAAACTTCTGTGGGTTTTTCCTGAGTCAAGGACTACGCGAAGGACAATTCACCGATCACGTTCAGTTGTCAATTGCTTGTCTTGAACGTAAACTCAAGTTTGTTTGGTTTTGTATTTCATTGTTTATACTTATATATATCTTAATATGAATTAATTTTAATCACTCATGCATAATTAGTTATTGAATTAGTAAGTGCTCAAATTTCAATCGATCAACCGGTATATATTATACACAACCTAGTAAAAACGGATGTTTACTAGTATAATTTCCAAAATTCGAATAAAGTAATGAATATTTCACAAAAATACAAAGTTAATGTTTATACTTGAAGTATTACAAATTTTATGCTGTTGACATCCAAAACTCATATTATTAATATAGGGGCTTATCTTAGCTCTATTTATATATTCATACAAGTATTTTTACTATTTCAATTGATATTTATGTGTTCAAAATGGATCAATTAGTTAGTTAAATAATACAAACTTAAAGAATCGGCAATTATTATAATCGTTTAAATGTTTATTTTGTACTTAAATCCATTTGATTTTCGGGATTTCTTTTTTTTAAATTCACTAACCGCCTTATAAAAATTATGATCATTAATAGAAAGGAAACATTTTTTATCTAAGCCAACTAATTAATAAATGTATACATATTAATACACTATTTAACCTGTACAGTTAGTTAATGACAAGTGACTTTCTGTGCACGGTAAATTTGTATTTAGATAAGTTATTTATGATTGTTTCTTATATTTGGAAATTTCTTTTGTTCGATTGTGTTATTGGTTATTTGTAATTGCATTTATATTTTGTGAATAACGTAGCTTTTTATAATATAAGAAAATCACAGTCAAATTTGATGGTTTTCATCAAAATAATTAAGATTAACAGTAATTTAAATGAATATACTTTTTAAGAACTACTAATTTCTTGCAAAATATTTTATATATAAATATCATTATTACTCTCTTAATTAAAGCAAGAGTTAAAACTTAAGAGTGAAAAATTAACATAAAAGTAAGTAAATTTTTACAATGAATAAAACTTTATTCTTTTTTAAAGTTTGACAGAATGTCCTAAATATATTAGCACATGAGTAAACTTGTTTAATGCATATTTTTTAGACAATATTAAAGCAATTTCATATTTCATTAGTCAAAACTAGTTACAAATTATTTGCTACGAATAATTACAAAGAACAATAATTGCTTAAATGACATATTATACAGGGTCATAAGATCAAATCGGTGTACACCGGTAATTTTGTTATCATGCAACTGTCTGATGGGGTATCTTTTTTTGCTGAGAGAAACGTTGTAGCATCAAAAAACATTGCTAAAGTATTGGACATCAAAGCGATAGCTGCTCCAAATATAAAACAGGTTGAATTTACAGGGGAAGAATGACGTTGCTCTGAGACAAGAAAATGGAGATTTCAAATCGGGTGGTCTGAAATGTGACTGACGTCAGGATCCAACCCGTTCAAAAGATTTTTGTCTCATATAGGTGGCTCAAGTGGCTGAGTGAACACTGCTATGACTTCATGAATACTAACCCCCAACAGTCCGGATCTTAATCAGATGGATTATTTTGTATGGAGCTACGTTGAATTTAAAACGTATAGAACGTCTTATACTCTCAAGGACTGTCTGATTGCTTACATCACGTAGACAATGACCAACATGCCAAGGAACTACCTAGTCAACGCCTACTCCTCTTTTGGGCCCAGATTCAGGTTGTGGTTGATACAGAAGGCAAGTACATCAAATGATATCTTTTTCAGCATTCATATGTACAGTTCAAGCCAATTTTCAAATTGTATCAGCTCACTGGAGACTCAAATTGTATCTCAGTGTTAGATAGTGCAATTATTAACTTCCTTACTGGAAAATCCTTTTAGATTGAAGAGTTGATGTTATAATAAATACTAAGGAGTGCAACTTCATTTCATTAATAGAAAAATATAAGAAGGTACAATGGGTATAGGACTTTACTTTTTTCTTTGCTTCTTCGTATAGTCACAGTGCTCTTCACATTACTGTTATTAATAATGCTAAAACAAGTTTTAAAGAAAACCTTCACACAATCGCATACCGGGTCTGATGGTCATTACAAATTCCAAATACTCTCTAGAAGAAGAAAGAAAATGTACTTTCTGTAAAGACAAATTAGAAATGTCTTTTGACTTCGTCGTAGGTTGCCAGAAGTTACCAGAGCTACGAGACTTGTTCTATGAATGGGTTAATGAAGGCTATACAGTAGCACTGAGGGAAAGATACTTTCTTTTCTAGATGTATCCAGAATCTGACGAAGGCATAAAGATAAAAACTCTAATTATTTGATTTCTGTTCAATCTATGTATACCAAAATAAATGTTTTGGAGTCCAGGCGTACAGTTCAGTATTTCTAGTATTGATTGAGTAGGAAATATGTGAACTCGCACTCTTCTGTTATCTTGTCTAACTAGAGTGACAGTTATTTTTGATTACTCATTTTTTTTTGGCCTTTATTGTGATGGATTTAAACATTTACAATCTTAATACGATATACTAGAAAAATAATTCGTTAAAACATGTAGACAAACGAAAATTAAAAAGACTATTATAAGATATAGCACGATCCAGAATATTTAAAATAAATATTTAGAAATAACATCAATTCGACGATGATCTAAAAAAAGAAGAGTTTAAATTTTCAATAAAACATTTCCCTGAAGATTAACAATATGTAAAATTTTATATAATTGTTCTTAATTTATAGACCATAGTTTTAATAATAATTCTATCAACTCTCTCATTATTTGAAATAGAGAGTAAATCTTCTTTGCTCAGTTGTTTATTGAATAATGTACTAGACCATTTGATGGGGCATTGTTGTTTATTATTTTTAACATTTTGGATAATTGATCTAAACTTATTTTAATAAATTTATTTGAATATTGTGGAGAAAAAATAGTTTTTTCAAACCCAATTTTCTCTTCAACAGTTATCAAATTAAACAAATAAAACCAGATTCTAAAAGCTTGATGTGTTTTAATTTATATTTGTTAATAAAATCACCTCCAGCCTCAATTACAGTCTTTATACGAGGCGGAATGCGTGAAAAGTCCTTCCCAACTTGATCCCTTGTCAAATCCTTGAATTCCTTCTTGCAATTGGATTTTGATCCGGGAACTTTGGTAGCCAAAAGTACGGTGAGATGAAGTCAAAATTGTCTTGGAGCCATTTAAGACTAAGGCATCCCATTGGCTAAAAAAAAAAAAAAAAAAAATCACCTGCAAACCTACCAAATTGGCAACATATATAACTTGCGCAACATGTAATTTTTGTAGTATTTGAGGAATTTTGTACGTTGTACCACTTTTTGTTTTAACAAACTATTACTCATTTCCATATCTAAATCCTGAGTTGGTATCCAACAGTTTAGTTTACCAATGATTCATTGATCAATTTACAATAATGTATTTTACATAAATATGTATATTAGATCCGTTTATTTGAATGTCTTATCTATTTACGTAGAATGACTAATGCCTTTCATCTCTTTCACAAATATCTGAATCTTGAATAAAATTACTTCAGAAAGATTTGTTAACCTAGATAAGTTTGTATTATTATATAGGGTAAAACATCTTAGGGACTAGGAAATATTTCAAAGCTTACAAAACGAGTGTAAAAATGCAAACTATTTTTCATAAGATAAAAATCAAATATTCAGTAAGAATAAATGTATTTCTCAATAAAAGAGAAATAAAGGAAACTTTTTGTGAACTTTTACTTATATTTTTCCCTACTTCTATGTATTATATGTTGAAGTAAAAATAAGTCAATTATTATTAATACGTGAAGGTATATAAATTATAGATACATACATGATTGTTAAATATATTTGAAATCCGGAGCAAGATCTATGTTTATGAAAGTCCTTGATATGTCCTCCTAATACAAACACCGTATAATCATTATTGTTTGCCCCCCACCCTGTCTTACGGCCAAAGATACAAATAACTCCCTAAATAATAATGCGAAAGGACTTGAATTGATGTTACAGATACGGTGTCATATTAGAATTTTAAATTGGTGCAGTTTGTCCAAATCAGGAAATTGGAATTGAATTTATTCCAGAAAAATAACAATTTTAAAAACTTAACGTTTTGGGCAAATAAAATGTTGTCTCCTAGCTCGCTGGATCTAAACCCCATAAACTACTATGTGTGGGTAATCTTGGAGAGAAAGTCCATGAAACAGACACATAACCCTGTTGGGGGATTTCATTCTCGAGGCAGTGGCCAACATGGACAAGGAATTCCCCATCAAGGCTTGTGCCAGTTTCAGAGGAAAGTTAGAGACTGTGGTTGAACCTGGAGATTGTTGTTTTCGATGATTGACTTCACTACATACCCCAAAATGCACGTTTTATTATTATCAATTTTCAAGAGTGAAGTTTAAAGTGTATAGAGTAATCCAGTGGGGTTGCATTTGGAGAGGAGGGGCCACATTTTGAGGTCCCAAAAGTCCTGAAAGTTGTATCGCAGGAAAGCCTGGGTATTAGCAGTGTGATGTCACGGAGTTCCATCTTGAATGAAAAAAAAGGTTATCTCCAAACGTTTCGCTGGCCTAAGGTGGCACTTTCTTATTGAGAAGTTTGATGTAAGTATCTGCATTCTTCTCCAGAAAAATGGGAGGGCAGACTTAGCCTGAGCTGGCCACAATACCCAAGACCATGGTGACGGTGAATAAGTACCTGCACGATAAAAATTAACACGGGTTCATCCAAGCTCTTTGAATATGGCCATGGGGTTATGCCGAGTAAGAGAAGATTCAAAATTTCACTCCTTTGTTGCTCTATTTTACTCATTCTCCCTTTTTTTTTAATTGTGTCAAAGCTTTACATAAGGAACCTCAAGTCACAAAGCCTATTGTTCACCGAGTTTGAAAACAATCAACAAATAAATTACCAACTTATTAAAATTTAAATTATTTGTACCCCTAGATAAGATCAGCTCTGTATATACCCGTATTATGCCGTCATTTTTTTTCTTTTTTCATTCATCTTACGGATGCTATATTTAAAAAAAATCTAAACTAAATATTTTTTAGTAGCTTTTCAGTTACAAGATATCTAATACCTGACTCGTGGGGGAGAAAAATAATTTATCTAAAATATATAAGAATTATATAGTACAGATGCATCAATTTGATTCTGGTATAATAATGTTAAGAACATTAACGTTTTAAAACTTGACAAGCCTGATTAATGAATTTATCTTATCTTTTATAAGAAGTACAACAGATGAATTATTTCATGCATGTTTAGGCCTAAAAAAATTGAACTACAATTTTTTTCCATACCATCTTTTTTCTAATTGCACCAGTTATAAAATCAAAACATTTAAGAATTTTAAGCAATCTTACAGTTGTATTATATTACTATAATACTTAGTAAATTAATCAACTGTACCCTTGGCTATATGGTTCCAGTGTTACTGATATACAATATCAGTAGGCGTGTATTGTTCTTGAAAATGGAGAAGCTAGTAATTGCAAAATAGATAAGTTCAGCTTGGAGTTAAAGTAATATATTAATGAATATATTTTAAGTATAATAACAGTAAAGTATTGAAACCAGATGCTATTGTGTTGTGTTTACATAATTATTATTAATTAATACGACTAATTAATAGTATTATTCTTTACAAAGAAACATTAATGTACCTATGTATATGACGCATTTATCATATTAACAATACGATAAATATCATAACATCATTTTAGGTTGAATTAAAATTAACAATTGTTTTTATAAAATATTCTTTCTTTGCAAAATGTTTTTGACCGATAGTCCGCTCACAGTTAAATTTATCAATACTTACAGAAAAACAAAATTATTTACATAATTCAAATGTGTAAAAATTCTACGCGATAATTCTTAAATTAAGTAATTTATCGTTTGAAATGTAGTCTAAAATTTGATTTATAATTTTATCATTCAAATCTATATCTTTTTTCGTTAGTTTTTCATCATCTCAATGAAACACTTCTCCTTCTAGGCAGGGGTTTCTTTTTTTTAAAAGTATTTTTCAAAACATTTGTAATGGAACATTGAAACCTACTTTATCTTAATCCTTCCTTTCTTGGACCTTATGTTTATATTTCATAGTTAAAGTAGTTATGTTCCTTACGCTTCCTTTCGTTCTTCATTCCGACCCGTTTCCCTCCAATGTGGTGAAGTTCAAAATATGGAATTTTTTTTTGGTATGTTGTCATCGTCTGCTAGTTTAACAAAACCTTTCAATACATCATATTATGGCAAAAATTCTGAAACATTTTATTTTGTTGTTAAATTCTGAATCCGCGGAGTTGTATGAAGTCTAATAACTAAATTTTTTTACTTTGAATCAACGTAAATAATTTTTTCCTTATTAGCTTAAAAAAATGATATTAATATATATATAATAAAAAAAAACAAATATGTATTTTAAATTCTTCAACACAAAGACATTTTTTAATTATACTATTTTTGAATGAAAGTCACATCAGCGATATATTATTTTCTCAGCTTACAATAACAAAAATATGTATTTGAATAATTGTAATATGCCAGAGAATTAAAAAATAAGTTTTAAATAAAATTAATATGACTAGATTGTAATTCTTTAGGCTCTTTTAACAGGCAGCCGTCCTACATTGACTCCTTTGTGATGTCAAAAATACTAATGACCCGTTTATAGGGTGTGCTGATGCAACATCCTACAAATAATTACTCACAATTAATTACCAAAAGATACATTGAAATGTTCTTATTGAATATTATATTAAATAAATAAGGGTTTATTGGATGGATAGGTTTCATATTGTATTCCTTTTCAGAATTGAAATAACGGATGATTGATTAAATTCATTTGATTAATTTATCTAAATGTCTAGAATTTTAATAGTCATGGAAAAATACCCTTTTACAATACTTACTTATTTACTATGGTGAATCGAGGGAAAAAAATTGTCATCATATCAATAATGATAATGCATGCTCAATTGTTATTTCACTGTCTTATTGAAATAATAATTAACTAATTTGTATTTTATTCTCATTTTCTTTATAAATTTGCAATTTTGTACAAGTTGTAGCTAGTATAGCTAAATTGTACAAGTAACAACTCAAAAATGAGATGAATAATATTTGTGAGGGATTTACTTGTACCGTACAGTTAATAGTTAATAATTAGAATGCCCGATGTTGTAATAAAAGAAATTGTAACATGTAAAATTTGTGTACTTAAGTTGCAACTTGTACACAACACAAATATACATACCAGCTGAATTTGTACATTATTTATATTAAAAATAATTTACTAAATAATTTTTTAGGAATCTCTCATTTTATTTTCAAATTAACTAATTATTAATTTTATTTTGCAGGTGATGCAAAATAAAATTTGTGCCTTTAAAGTACTTTTGGTTTAAAAATAATTGCAATTTTTGAAAGGATCAATAACGTTCAATTAAGTTTGGCAGAGCTGAGCCAATGCCTAAGTGGCAAAAATGAAGATTCATCCTCAGAAAAAAACCTATCAAATTGGACAAATAGTATGGAACTCTCAACAACTCGTAAGGAAGATCAAACAGTACATAAATGTTTCTACGATTTTTGCCGTCAAACCATTCTTCACGGGTGGCATTACCTTGCTGTGGATGATAAGAGTGAGGTTGAGGTTGAAGAAAATGAAGTTGAGATTTTAGAGGATTCTAGGGAAGAAGATGTCCAAAACGTAGAATTCCCTCCCAGGATCCTCGTAGAGAGTGAGAAGTCCACTAATACTCCTCCTAGTTTCCCAACTCTTGAGAAAAAGAAACGAAAAAGGAAGAGGAAAAAGAGAAAAAAGAAGAATATATTTAACTTTCATGCATTTCGTTCAGCATTTTGGACTCTTATTGTGAGTGCATCCGTTATTTCTGGTGGATTTTTTCTATACAATAACACGAGGGAATTTTTGAATGCAACAGTTCAAACAACTTTGGACGGAAGTGTTTCTCTCTCCGAAGTTTTCTTTCCTTCAGTTGTAGTCTGTAACATCAATCAAATAAGAAAATCATTTTTCTCAGAGTTAGGATTCTACGAAAATGACACTTTAGTCAGGATTATGTATGAAGACTTTATCAAAGGAACTGTCGAACGAGACCGACAGTATACAAAAGTTTCTGATCAGTATGTAGTCGACAGCGACGAAGATTCAAAAAGAGCGGCTTTCTATGACGTAAGTATAAACATACAATTTAAATTGAACATTTTTACTTAATAAATATAATGCCAGTATAAAATTTAGTGTTGAAAGTCATCAAAAAATATCATCCGCATAAGGGTTTAATTTGAGTTTATGGACAAATATTGAACTAACAACAGTGGCATTATATAAAGATATTAAAAAAAATATCACAAACACAGTTTGAACCAAATACATAATAGATTAGTAGGTAATATACCAAATGGTCCATTAAAACCTGAACACTTTGAAATTTAAATTTCTTCAATGTATAATATATCAAATAACGATTGAATTTCAACAAAATTATTACAATAAATAAAAGTGTCTGGGCTCTCTTAATAATTAATATAGCCACTCTTTTGGGGAATGATGGATTCCAGGCGGCAATGGAAGGCCTTGTACCAGTTGCAGATATAGTCTCCTGTCATGGCATCCCGTTGCTGGCTCCCAGTAGCTTTAGGGGACTCGGTGTTTGGATGACGACACTACAGGTCTTCCCCTCAACGTACATACAAAATGTTTAGTCGAGATGGTTCCCATCAGGGATGTAGGGGGGGGGAGGGGGAGTTCAAAAGAATTAGAAAGACTTATTCAAAAGAGTTCCAACGGAAGAGAAATGTTTCTTCTATTGTTGGTATCAAAAGGGGCATCTCAATCCTCACAAGGATCTTTCCACCCATTTTTTTATATCTCTCTGGACTGTCTGGTGTTAAACCCCGAGATCTCGAGCATGACCCCTCATGGACTTGTGGAGATTGGCCTTGGCTATTTTCTTGAACTCCAGCTTGGCATTTTTGACAGAGTCCTTCTTCCTTTAAAATATTTCGTACTTGGTAACAGTGTAGACAGTGGTCCTAGAGACACGCAACTGCTTGGAGTGCGAGAATGGAAATTTGTAAATCGTTCAAGGGTGAATTTTCTTTGTTTACCTCTTCTTGGTGGTTTGCCTTACTAAGCCTATTGCCTCTTATTCTGAAACATTCTGAATCAGTGGAAATCAATGTTCTTTTCTCAAACCAAGCTTTCAGTGTTTTTTAAAGTAATAAACATTAAGAATTTATTTATATATTATGGCGAAATATCTATTAGGCGAAATATCTATTAGGCGAAATGTTCTATGGCAAAATGGTTTAACACAAAAGTACCAAGCGCCGTTAAATATGCTACCAAGGTAAGTTTCAGGATGATGAGCCCAATCTAAGAAATGACCATGGAGTTGAACCTCATACAATTGAGATCCCATTCTTTAAACAATCAAGGATTTTTGAACTTAATATTCAACAATTAAAAATAACGACATTATTTTTTGGGTAATATAAAAATGATATGAATTGGATGTTGTTTATGTGCTGACTTTTCTTTTATTAAAATACTACTTCTGTAGTTAATAAATTTATTATATTAAATTAAAAAAAGTTTTTACATCAAAATTGTAAATTATTAGTTTATAAGTTCAAAACAAACACCAACAAACTTTTCAAGTTATCATGATAAATTTTGAAATTTCTGCTTGATTTTGTTCACTTTGGTTCTTGTACCTAGATTTGATTTTACTTAATTGAAAATTTTAAAATTTTCTTCTCTTTTTTCAACTATTGAAAGTTTAGAGTAAAAGAAAAATTATTCAACCTTGGATCAAAAAATATATAACTTAGTACTTCCCCCTTATTCTCAAATTCAATTAATGCTAATTTTTCTAAATATTGATTTAAAGAAAATAATCAGAATAAGTTCTTTAAATCCCAGTGCTGAAACTTGATCTGAGATCAATTTTATTCGATTTGGTCTTAACTAATTGTTTCTAGAACAACTATAACCGATATTTGGGTCGACCCAGCGGTCTCAGACCGTGTACCAAAATTAAATAGTTTTCAAATCTTAGAATGATATGTTTTGTCCCACTGTAAATAACTTTTTTCCCCAGCTATACGAGTGGTATATCTATGAAACGTCATACCAGCCCTCTGTCTAAAATGCAACATCTTTTTAAATGGCACGCTTTTGTCCTATTGGATATATTATGATGTTTAATCCTTGCGAATTTATGTATACAAGTGTATTAAGAAATTGTTAACAAAAAATGATTAAAATCAACCAATAAACAAGAGCGTCATAACCAAAAACATGGAACAGAGCTGTAGTTCTGAAGCTATCTGAGTGTGGAAATTCACTATCAGAGATCTCTAACTTGTTGGGATGTAACAGCTCTACTGTGAACTGGATGACCGTAACTGGCATACTAAAAGCTTTCTCAAGGTCTAAATCAATTCCAAAATAATTGGTTAAGGCAGTTAAAGACACAATTGAAGGAAAAAGAGGTAAGGTGGCCTTCAATGGTGTTCCTAGTGAACTTGGCAGTAGCCACAGCATCATAGCGCTTTGTGAAGTAGTGCTTAATTCTTAATTCCTACAAGAAAAACTCCTTGTCAGGGTTTGAAGCCTTACGATCGAGTAAAGCGTGTGAATCACTGAATAATCCTCGCAACAAGCTTGAAAAATAAGATTCTCGGCCTCCCCACAGCCCCCACTGTTCCTCCCCTGGACTTTTTTTATTTTTTGGCACATCTGGGGATGCGTTTGGGAGTCTGATACACAACAAAATACCACCCAATGACTACCATCAGTATTGCTTGAGCAACATAGAGCCAAACTTTGGAAAAAACTCTGTGCATAGCTCTGCATCAGGCTGGAACTGGTCATAAAGGTAAAAGGAGGATATTTTGATTGATAACTTAAACATCGTTTGATTATATTTATGATTTAAATTTTATGATATTATTTTTGAAATATAACAATTTTTTGGCTTTGAAAGAGTGTTGCTTTTGAGACAGAGGAGCTTGTACAATATCATTGTGAGTCATGTACAAATAATGTACGCAAACTTTAAAAAAAAACTATAATTGTATTTTACACATAATGTAAAAAAACTATTTAAATATAGGACATATATTAATAATTTTTTCGAAAATAGATCTAAGTTCTTTGTATCGGCATCGGATTTTTTTGAAAATCACTATAATAAAATTATGTTTCTTTATAATAGTATTGAATCAATAATTAATTAACAAGAATGCGATAAATTTAATGGATATTTCGATCAATCATTAGCTCATATATATGAAAAGTATTCATTGACTACAAAAAATATTGAAAAATATAAATAAAAAGGTCAATTTTTTATTTAAGTTTTTATTAATAATTTTGTTGTTGACGAAATTGATTCATCAATTTTTCTTACTTACAGTTGGATCAATATATTTACGTCCATTCTATTTTTTTTATTCTGCATGTGTTTAAGAATATTTGACTTTTAATCCCTTACTATTTTAAAACTAACATGGATAAATTTGATATTTATAGCCTCAAGGGTTGTCATACATTGAAGTAAAAGCTTTTGGGATTTTTATATTTATTTATTAGATCTAAAAGTAAGGGAAACCACTTCTTTAACATAAATATTAAATATCTGGACTATGAATTTGCAAATTTCCTATAATGCTGCTCTATATATCGACTTTTAAATATTATAATATAAATTTTCTTTTTACACAAATACAAAAAAAAACCAATAACAACGTTGAAGTATAGTTAAAGCTGATACAGGTGAATGCATAACTTTTTATCAATTATTGATCAAGTGTGATTCTGTGAATCGTGAACTAATTTTCCAAAGCTCAACCAGATCAATATTCTTAAAAAGTACAAGTTGTAAGAAAATGATAGTTTATATTTTTATTATACTTTATATAAATAAAGTAGCCACCCTTATCCTTCACTTGCCTTGAATGTATTCTTCATATATTCTTCCAACAATTCAGCCGACTCCTTCTCTATGGCAGTCTTTAGGGCTCTTGTTTTCTTTCTTGGGCTTTTTAATCTTGATAATGAGACCCATGGAGCAGGGGACAATGTGTAAAATCTCGTCAAAAGTCATTCTCTCGTCAAGAAGCCCTGCCAAACAATTTCTTTTGTCCGCTATCTCAGCTGTATTTAGTCTGATGAAGAAATTTGTTTCAACAGAACTGTTTGTTTTTATTATGCTACTAGTTGATATTTTGGGGGAAAAATATGAAATTATTTAGTAAATCCATGAAATATTTCCAATGTTTCATTTACGATTCGCTCAGACACGCTGTACATTGATATTATCTACTCTTTCGACCTATTTTGTATGATACAGTTTTAATTAAATACATTTTTTTATATATTTTATCGTTTAATTATTGTGAAAAATTGTATTGTTTTTAAATGATAATGTAACTATGATTTAAATTTTAGGTACTCAAAGTCTTTTTAGAGAAACGAAACTTATCAGTTGAAGGTTCTATAACGTGGCTTAGCCATCAAAAGTGTGATGACATGTTCATTTTTTCAAAGTGGAATTCAACTATTACTTACAATTTTGGAGAAAATAAAAGGGATTTTGGAACAGACTATGGAATCTGTTGTTGGTACACTCCTCAACTTAATTTTTCAGATATACCAACTGGTCCAGATACAGATTGGGCTTATTGGTTTAATTCTGTACCAAAAGGCGCTAAAACCGGTAAAGATAATGGATTCTCCGTCCTTTTTGATATCGAATCCTTTGATTATGGATACTATGATGAAGGCTCAGAAGGGCTTAAAGTGGCAGTTGTACATCATTTAGACATGCCCATTATTAGACAAAGAGCATTTCATGTAGCTCCTGGCACAGAAAATCAAATACCAGTCACTCCTACCCTTTATACGGCGACAGAACAGGTAATTTTATGATGTAATTTTGTATTAATTACTCTTAAAAATGATAAGTTTTCTGTTTTTTTTTTTAAATTTCATTTCTAAGTTATCTTGTTTATATGTAATGGTATTGTCACAAAATCATGCAAATAGGTGTCATAAAAAAAGGTAAAGTAACTAAACATATATACAAAACAAAGTTATATAAAAACTATGTTTGAGGTGTAGTAAAAAGAAATCCTTGATTTAAGGGGGTTTTTTTTTTAATCTTTTTTTTTTTTTTCATTAATTTTTATCATCATGAGAATCAAAAAAAGTTCTTACATGAGCCTAAAAGTTGACTATTTCCATTCTTTTATCCACATTTTTGACAATTGACCTTCAACAGTGTGATTCATCTTTGACATCAAAATTACCGGAACGGAACCGACGAAACCAAAATATTGTGTAATTAGCTCAAACAAACCTGAGTCAAACAATCACAAAACTAGTGTGAAATGTTTTGTTTAATACAAGAGCTAGCGTAAACTGATTGCACTTATACAAATTGAGATACACATAACTAAAGACATTTATAGGAAAATATTGGATTTTGGTTTTAATTGTGTTAAAAATGTCAGATCCAAAAAATTTCACATTTATGTACCAAGCATTAATTATTTGGACGATACATTTAGTCGATAATGCCTTTTTACCATATTTTTAAATACAGATTCATATTTGTTTACACTTCTGATCGAAACCCCAAAACTGATTTGTACTTAAGATTTATTAACTAATACTTGAGGCAAATGAGTTTAAACAATTTTTTTCATATACAATAAGATGGTATAATTTATTCTTATGAAAACTGATTTGTTTTTTCAAAAATTAAAAAATGTATTTTTCATTTCCTATCCCCAATTTGGTTGTCATCATTTTGGACCTGATTCATTACTAAAAGTCTGACATAAATATAGAAGGAATAGTTAACATTTTAATTTCAAAGGCAATTTCTACTCCAGAACATAAAAATAATAAAACGAGGTGCTCGTATTAAATAAATACTCTCACTCAACTTTTTCTTTCATGTCCTGACGGGGAATATATCTTTGGTTTCAATTTTATTTAAAGTTAATAGAAACTTTAGGCAATAATAGTTCCACACGTCAATAATTGAATGAATGGAAGTATTCTTTTTTATAAAATAAATTTGAAAAATATTTTATGTTAAATACAACAAGTGCACATTAAATATAAAATAGCTAAATAAAAAAAAATTTAAGTATTTTTACGAATACAGTTTTAGAATGATACAATTTATATAGAAATGGTAAATATTCCAATATTTGTACCTAAAATGATGTATTTTTAAATGAAATACAGATTTTGGATATAATTTATAAGATGAATCCTAAAATTGGAAATTATCCTTGTAAGACTTGATGCAAAAATATATACATTTGCATAGTTGAGTGACATATTGTTGACCCAGTGCGAATACATACTAACTGGACAAAACATAAAACAATGAGTTTAATAATTTTTTGTGGGTAACCATAGATTCTGATTCTGCAATTTTTTTTTCGCCGAATATTTTTCCGTATTTCAGACGTAGAAATATGGTAAATTGACTATGAATTTATTTAGTATAAAATTATGCTATTTAATGAAAACATACAGTGTATGGGAACTTGTCAGTACCAAAAGCTAAAAATTAAAAAATTATGTTATATTACATGAGTGGAGATGACTAGCCGTTAAATATAATTTCTAATTTTCAAGTTTATAAAGTGAAATAAGTTGTGACTATTAGCTGCTGTGGTGTGCAATTCATCTTATTAAATTTTACCCAATATTTTTATAACCGTACTTTACTTTAATAGCTATATCAAACAAGTAAAGTGAGATGTAAAGCATAAGTTTTAACTTACTTGCACAATTTTTAATGCAAAACAAGTTTTTACGATGGAGGAGACCAGGAGGAACAAATCATCGAATTGGCTTGCGCAGAACACTGCCCAGTGTACATCAATAAGATGTTCAGGAATCCAAAGTGCACAATCTATGAAGTCTACAAACGCTGGAAGGAGGAGGGGGCATATAAGAGAAAAGCCTACAATTCCCAGACTAATAAAAATCGTACAAGTTAGACGTTACTCTTTTTTTTTTTTTTATTTGCCAAGGTATTAATAATATCAACGGATCGGGATTCCATTCTTACTCAATGTTAATGATATATCATGACGTCAAATCCTGTCAATAAACACCATGAATCATTCTTATCCATCTCCCAGCCTTCCCTCTACAACCTCATACAAAAACTACTAACTACTTTAAAAACATAAACATATGTTGGGGGATTCATTTTAAAGGGAATGAATTTACTGTAAATAAAATTGCTAGGCATGAAAAGAAAGGGAATGAAAGCACCTAGCGCTCCAAAACAAGATAGCCTTGTTTAGGACTGATTTGAAAATATATTGCTTGCGAAAATATATTTTCTAGTAAATGCATTTTATAAACTTAGTATTTACAACAGGTATAAATTATTTAAAACTGAAATTCTAGTCACTAGATGATGCTAGTGATGGTAACAAAATTTTAAACCCTACATTAAAAATTGACAAAGAAATATCCACCGAAATATTGAAAATAAAATATCTTAGTTCAAGTCTTTGTCCAGATAGCATGTTTTTGCAATGTGTCAACGATATGTAATGGTCTGTTGGACTGAATAGAAAGAATTGATGTTTTTATTACATACATTTCATTTCTTATACATAAAATAATTTACATTATTTAAACTTTACAATTGTTATAATATACTTTATTGATAAATATTGTTGATACAATTCTCATTTAATTTTGAATTCTAATTTTATAAATATTCTTCAAATATTTATTCTTGAAGTTAGAGAATTTAGTAATTTTTATCATTTTTCATTCATTAAATAAGAATCGTTTGTGTACATGGCTTTTGAATTCCAAATTTACTTCTTTTAACATATGACAAATGTAGTTCTCATGGATTTTGAATCGACATATAATTTTTACATGACATGTTCTTTCACTTCAAGACACTTTAGAATAGTAAAAAAAAAAGAAACTGAATTGATAAATGTAAGATTTTATTGTCGTTATAACATATTGGTTCCATTTTCATGTGTTAGAATTTGAATAAGTATTTTGTAATTTCTTTCGGCTGTATAATTTTGTTTTTCCTTATGAGGTAAACGATAAAAATAAAGGTTCATTAATCAAGAGCTTGTTACATCAATTACATATAATTAGCTAAATAAACAATTACTTATAAGTCGTTAAACAATATTTGACTTCAAAAACATTACCTTATTATTTAATACTATTTATTATTACTATTATTTAGTATTATTTAATCAAAGCTGTTAGCTTGATGATAATTGGATGCTTTTTTTTGGTGTTCCTTGTTGAAGGAAATTGATATGTATCTAAATTATGAAACAACAGTGCTTAAAATTAATATTACTTAAAAATATATAACTTAACATATGGAGAACAAAGTATCCTGGATTAGAAGTTGAAAGAAACGAGATTTTGAATTGAATTAATGTTGTTTGTATATGAGTTTAGATACTTTCCAACATTTTTAATTGTTTTTATTTTATTTCGATTAAAATCAAATGGGTATATATTGTTTCTCATTAATTAAGTTCATATTACAGGTAGGCTCAACTAAAAACTGTAGTAGGCCCTTCACCTACCATTTAAAAAAAGAAATGATATTACTTCCTAAAAAAATGTTGTTCTAAAAATGGAAAAAATATTATTAAAAAAAAACTTCATTAAATAAAATATTGAAACAAAAAGGATACAAAAACATTGGTCTTTCTTGAAAAAATCAATTCAAAACTAAAATAATACATCTTTTAAAGTTTAAAACGTAAGTAAATGTTTTTATAAAAATCAAATTTTCAAACTACGAGTAAAAGAGCTCTGTCCACGCTAATACTAACCCTGGGCTATGTTATTAACTATTATCCTTATCCCTACCCAAATATGGATGTAGGCCTCATGCAATACATTTTTGCATATGATCATACAGAAGGTAAGTCCTTACCTAAGCCTAGATATATGTTTTTATATGCTTCAAATATACTTACGCATAATATAGTTTGTTATATGTAATATGTAAGATACTTTGTTATAATATTCGTGAAAAATATATGGAACGACGTAACTCAATGAACAATGTGTTCGGGAAAAATTGAAAAAAATGAACTCAATATTCCTGGGTTCGCCCCCGGCCGTTCCTAGAGAAGGATGCTTTATTTATATGGACTTCAAAGACGATTCCTAGATCAGATGGAATAAATGAAATACTATAATATTCACACATACTTAATTAGTGAAACTCCATCTGGCCAATTATAGGAACATTAAAAAAGCAATTAATTAATTTGCATAAATTGCTACAATAAAAACTCAGCAACTAAATTTCAATTAGTTTAATTTGATTTATTATTCCGTCAAGCTATTGGTTCGTAATATTTATTTCGACAGCAAACGCACGTTCCTCAATACTCTAACGCATAATAGCGACTGCTTGTATTCTCCCCTCCCCAAAAAAAAAAAAATGGAACCCTCACTGCTATATATACAAGCTGATTAACACTCATTCTTGAAAAAGGAAGTTATCTTCCCGCACCCTATGTGTTGTTGAAACAACGAAAGGAACATAAATAGTTCAATTATTGTATGGACATGAAATGTATGTACATAAATACTGCCTTTATAAATTTCCTAAGATATGTATAAAATTGATTTCAAAATATGATTGTAAAAATACGTATGCTTATAGTTGTTTATTCTTTTAAGGAGAAATACTTATATGTAATGTTCTATCATTGTATATGAAATGTATAATTTATTGCATCTATTGTAATTCCATAAAGAAAATAAAGGAGAAAAATACAGAAAAAAAATGTACCTAGACTAACGATTTGTTTATATCAATTATATAGGCGATTTTATCCATTTGAAATATGACAACTAGCGGTCAACTATCTATAATCTATCTTGCCATGGAACATACACTTGTAATATGTTTTGTGAAATATCGTATATACTTTAATTTAGAAAAAAAACTTGATTGCCCTTTGAAATAGAAAAATTAAAATGTTTCGAAAGAGGTTTTAGCAAACAGTTTCCCACTTTTTAGTTGTAGAACGGTACAACTATACAGGGATAATCTTTTCTAGTCCTATATGTTTTTTTTTTTTTTTCAATTTTTCAGGATTAAAATTAAAACAAAGGTACATTTATTTAACAATATCATCTGAAAATAGTTCTGGGCACAATTTTATTGACTATGTGAACTCTCAGCTCTCTAATAATTGTCTCAATCCGAGGTGTAAATCCCTTGCAGATCTCGGCTAGATAGCCAGACTTGAGCTTGGTCCACTCCTTCTTGATAGAAGACTATAAAGATTGGACACTTCTGGGAGGAGTAGCAGACGCCCTCTCCTCCAGACGCATCTAGATACAGTGGTCCAAGGTGTTAGTAGCTGGAGAGGAGTTCAGCCACATATTGATGTCCCAACTCTCGTTAAAGTGTTCTCTCAAGAAGGCATGCGTGTTAGCAGTGAGATGACACGGAGCTCCATCTTGAATAAAACAAAGTTCTCCCCAATGTTTTCTCTAGCCCAAGGCAGCACTTTCTTATCTAAAAGTTCGGTGTACGCATATACAAGGAGCCCTTCCAACTTATCCACAAGATAATGATATACTAACTGGCAAGAAAACCAAATTGAATGATACTTTTGTAACTTTTTATAAAGTCTAGTTACTGAGCCTCGTTTTTTTTAGTTATTTACTTTATATTTTATTTCTTTCTTCAAATCCATCTGTTTGAACTTTTATTTGTTAAAATATGAAATATGTAGACATTTCAAAATATACCATTTTATATTGTATTTGTATCTATTATTTTGATTGCACCTATATTATCTCTATTTGAGACATATGTAGGCCGTTCACGATTATATATTTTTTTTACAATATAGGTACTTTTTAAATTAATATTTAGGACAAAAGTTATTTGTATGAATTAACAAATGAACAAAATATTTGAACCATTTGAGTATAAATAAAAAATCTCTAGATTCCTTTCATGCCTCTTTTGTCAGTCCGTAAAGAAGGTAAAATCGAACCATCCTGTCATTATTGAAGTTATTTCTCCTTTTCAGAAAATAATCATCTTGGGTGTAGTCGCCACTCAACCAGGGCTTCACAACATCTTTCATCAACAACTTGCACTCAGTAGTGGGGCTGCAGTGTTGGGAAAATTTCTTACTCCGATCTCAGTATTTTTAATTTCAGCGACTCCAACACACCATTTTACAATAATATACTTTATTGCCTATATAAATACTATTGAGTCATTTGAGTGTAGAGACTATAAATATAGATTTGATTTATAGCTATAGTTAGTCATTAGTTCTATCAAGTAAATAATTGGGCCTGGTATAAAGAAAATATTTAGATTATCAAATATTTTACATGATGAACAACAAATGAAATGATACATGATTTATTTATATTGCTAGTTCATTCATAAGTTTCTGAACAAAATTTATGAACTAATCATAATGGAAACGACACTACACACAACCTCTCCTGAAAAGTTGCACATTACACTGACGACCTTCACTTTTCAATAGACTAAGTAATGAAGTTGTATGGTCAATATCTACACTCTGAGCAACATAATAACTTGTAAATTAAAGGTATTCGAGAATTGTGACTCTGTAGAAGGTAGAACACAGATAGAAAACATTTGAAATTTGTGAAGTAAATTTATTGTAAGTCTTAGATTATAAATAAGTTTTATTCACATAAATTTTGATAATTTTTGTAGCTGGTATCAAAGTTGGTACACATTTTCAGATTCCTGACTTTGACCCCACGAAAAAAAAGCTCGGCCTCTACAGGCCTGCTTGCAAGGCTTCAATTTCAAAAACCACATTTGTCAAAAAGTCTTCAGTGACAACCTTGTTGCGTTCTCCACTTTTTGTCTTCCTTTGGAGGCTCTTGCCGCTCTTACTGTGCTTCCTGACCTTACGGTCTAGCTCAACAGAGCAATTCATACAGAAAAGTAGCGGGCTACAAACATAGATGGTGTTATTACTTTTTCTAAATTCATTTTCTTTTCCGTTAGTTCCAACCTTCAAAAGATAGATGTCAAAGTTACATGACGATCTGTTGTGCATTCATTGGTTTGTGAGTTATAGTGCGGCGACTTAAAAAAAAAAGCCTCTTCATATTTTTGCAATTTATAAAATGCAGAACGTAAACAATCGTACAAAAGTCTAAGTAGTATTAGTATGTATGTAGTAACCACCAGCTGAAAAATGAAGACTCTGTTTGTCCTTTTTATTCAATAGGATGTGCATCTAGTTATTATCTTGAATGTAGGTATTGTAAGTAGTGGTAACTGGGGAAATATAAACCACTTTTTCAAAATCTCCTACATTTTCTAATGAATTAAAGTCATGTAGCTAAAACTTCCACATAAAGAGTACTTTCATGTTGTGAATTAAACATATTTATCACTTACCTCTAACAAACCAAGATACTTGAAATTAGAGCCTATTTTTGAACACCTGCGAAAATCCCATATTACCCCATGCTCTTTGTAATATAGGTCACTATATTTGTATTAGTATAAATGAAACTAAATTGTGTTTTTTTGAAGCTACTTATTACATAAAAGGCACGCACGTCAATGCAAAGTTTGATAAATCAATACAAAAGTTCAAAATAGTGCCAGCTCTAGATGAATCTCCTATAACTTAAGGATTTGGAAGCCTCAATACAATGATGGAAAAATCCACAAAGCTTACGTATTCCTGCTCAGGTGACTGGCAGTTGCTACCAATTTCCTTAAAAAAGATTAACATAACTTCATTTTACCACAAAGGTATATTTGATTAAGTTAATCAAAATTTATCATATTATAAAGTAATGCTCATTAGCACATAATTATCAACATTTTATTTTATGATTATTATTTGATTTGGATTTGCACAACAAATTAAATCCACTATAAAGTACCACAAGAAGAATTCGTGGGAAAAAATGGTTAAAAAAATACATACCTTCTTTAGATGGGTTGAACAATATGCCTGAATTTAATTTGGCTGAAAGATGACGCCGTTTCCTGTCACAGGTGAAAAAATAGTCATTCTAGATTCAATAGTAAAGTTTATATAATGTTGATATTGCTTATGGTTTGATATTATCCCAGTTACCCCTATATCCCAGCCTACTTGATTCATTTTTTTATTTAAAAGTTAAAATTTCGAAGCGGATGAAAAAATGTAAATTTTATGTATTTATAATCTACATACTCCGAACAGACTTCTAAAATATTTTGTTTTTCTCGAAATCGCTCCCAAAAGAGTTGAAAGCTGTTTTTTATTCCTTGGTTGGCCAGAAAAACGTGGACTATTAATTTAGAATAATGTTGTCAAAAATGTTGAGGTTTAATGATTATTTTTTGACATTCTGGTTACGCAATCCCTTGTGTATAAACATACTATAATAAGAATTTCGTCATCATGTGTTAGCAAAAAATTATAAGGCAGCGCATCTCCAATTTAGTAGATGCTAAAGTTGAAATAGCGAGGATTATGGACATTGTTAAGTGTTCGAGGAGCTTGGTTTTCATTGTGGCCAAAACGAAAGATAATAGAGAAGACCTCTCTGGAGGGCACAATTTAAAGAGGGCTCCTGAGTTATTGTCCAGCTTGGAGAAAAATATCAAGGAGAACCCCACCGAATCGATGAACTGCCTTGCAAAGAACTTCTGCTAGCAGCATCAAGAGGGCATAGAAGACGACTTGGGACTATCCTTATACATTAAGTCCCAACACCACCTTCTGACAAAGATCATGAAGGCTGGCAAGCTATTGAGAGGCAAGAAGATATGGACCCCTTCCTTGCCAGATTTGACCCACTTGACTTTGCTGACTGGGTAATTTTAGAGAGCGAAACCAACAAAACTTCAAATCAAAACGTGGACTCACCGAAGACTGCCGTAGTGACTGTGTGGGACAATTATTCTGAGGAATTTGTTATTAACTCCTGCAAGCCCTTCCAGCGAAGTGTAAAGACTCTAATTTTTGTTGTTTGTGGCCATATTGAGTGACCATGTTTGCAAAACTATTTTCTAAAAGTTTTGTTAATTATTTTTTAATAACCAATTATAGCACAAGTTAAAAAAATAGTGCAAGATGAACAAAAATTTCATTTCCTTTTTAAATGCTTCTAAAATTTTGAGCAGAATTGAATCATAACTTTTCAAAATATTGGCAAAACGTAGACGTATCTACGCTTTGCAATCACACTGCTAAAGTAAAAAAAAATTATTTTCTGAAAAAATGTTTAAACATTCATTTACAGATATATACATAAGCTAAACAAACTCACCTCCTGGGATTTGGACAATTCTATCTTCGAATCATACAAGACATGGCTCAAAATCCCTTCACTACATGGTGTCGAAAGCTTGACCAGAACAATACTTTAGCTATATGACTCTGAATGGAAAGTCATGCTGCAGTAACATGTGGTATCAAACTTGTGGTATTCAAACTTGTGGTATCAAAAGCCATATTAATATTGGAGCCCGTGCAGTTCTAGTCACTGAGTAGTTCGGTTATTTTCTGTGTGATTATGTCTCCAGCATGTTGGTTAGTACTTGGTTCATATATTGGTACGCTTATTAACTTAATTTCATCCACTGTCCCTATTGTCACCATCCATGGCTCCTCATTCTTGTATTTATCTGTAAGGTTGGGGATCAACTTCAAATCCCAGTAGAGGGTGGTATATTTAGGTGCCTGCCATGATTCAGTGGCAACACTTGTACTAGTTCACAACCCACTGGTGTTTTTTTGGTGAAGGCATACTTTGGCACCGCTAATGTCTTCAGTGTATTCAGTGCTTCTGTGTATACAGCTTGGTGCGTTTGAGTCATTTTGAGCCTGATTGCTAACAAAATCGGCGTTGGGAATTTCAGTAGATCTACTGGTATGAATGGTTCTGTTCCCTATCGCTTAGGATGGGACACGGTTCGTATCGGTATATTGAATTATGTATCTTTATTGACTTTTTTACTTTGTGTAAAATATAGCGATGTTTCTACAAAATATACTGCTAGCAACACATAATATGGTTGTTCATTACTTTTACCAGGTTCAGGACCAGGTTGGAGGCTGAAGTTGTTGATTAGAATGATTGACTTCCCCGTTATTTATAAGCAAAATATTTGCGCATTGCTGAGATAAATTGTAAAATACATTCTCTTTAAATTTTTCGTATTTAAAATCTTAGCTCTGTACATATGTATACCCATAGAAAATAAAATAATTATGATGTAATTTTTGCTTAATTTAATTAAAAAAAGTAAAGGGGATATTCATCTTTTAAATTCCTTTTTAATTTTTAACTTTTATTTCCATTTTATCAATATTAGGTAATTGAGTCCCATTTTAATGTTATCGAAAAGTTTGTAATTATTTTGCATTATTCAAAGAATAAATTCATTTGATATCTTTATTAGCAAAATCTTTGTTAAGCAAAATTTTTTTTTTTTTTTTTTTTTTTGAAAATTGAAGAAAAGTATCTTTTTAAATGTTTTTAGTGGATTCTAAATGATTAAATCCTAACTGTTTATATTTGCAACAATAATAATCCTAGATAATAATTGGATAAGATTAAAAACATCTATTCTTGATTTATTAATAACTTATTTTTATTTAAGAAAGCACAATATACTTTAAAAGTAGGTTAAGAAAGAACAGAAAAACAGTAATTAAACCTTTATAAAATAACAAAAAACCAAACAAAAAATTGATTAAGTAACTTTTGTATTGCTATGGTCTTTTTGCTAGAGTCCATGAAAGGAACCACTATTTCCAAAATTTTAGTTATCTTTTGCCATTTTTGGGATGTTATTCACACTACTAGATATGATATTCAATAAAAGCTTTAGTAAGACATAATAAGTCATAATAATATCACGACTTCACTTAATGATTAACATAATTAAAAAATTATAAAAATTGATTTATTTAATACACAGAAAGATAGTTGAAACTAAGATTAAATAAATTTTGATTTTCCTATCTTGTTCAAAGACTCAAATTAATTTTTTTTAAATTTAATTGATTAGTCTATATAGTTTTGAAACTGACAATAATATCCTCCAAACCAACTGAAATGACAGTTTATTTAGATTTACAGGTGTAAATTAGTTTAATAATTTTAGCAAGTGTGTTTCCTCCATTTTTTATTCGACTTTTTCTCCAATAGAGGAAGCGATGAGTCATTCTGTGGGAGAAAGTTTCTTTCCATACTTTTCTGAGATGAGAATATCAATCAAATTTTATTATCGGCTTGACTTACTGGTATTATACAAAAGAAGCAGATAATGTTTTCTTTATTTGATTTTTTCCCAATATAGAAAGGAGTTTACAACCAATTTTGTGGCCAAGTTGTCGAGCAGGAGGTTAAAGGGTTAAATATGACCAAATTTTTCCAATTGTCTCTTTACTAACCTTCCAGGCACAGTCTTTATTTTTCTTTAAAGGAATAAATCTCTGATTTTCTTGTATTCGACCATTCGAATTGCCATAACAATGAAACAGGCGGGGCAAATCCTTTGTCAATCATGTCTCTAAGGGAAACTTCTACTGCTGCCTAGAGGATCTATATATAGATTCCTCAGTAAGCCCTATTTAGTCAAGACTTTATTTTTGTTTAGTTCTCATATAAAATGATGTTTCATGTTTAACTACCTATAGTGGTAGATATTGACCCATGTAATTTAATCAAAATGTAAATTAATAAGGATTAGCATATTTTCTCACAAAAATACATGGTTACCGAATGATCTGTATTTTTTTTTATTTACACTTTTTGATTGTTATAATGTAGAGATTTAAAAAAATGTGAGAGGATCTTATCGTTTATTCACATCATCTCTTGTGAAAAAATGAGTGAGCTTCTTCCAAAATTAATAGATATTGAAGATTATAAGCATTAGTTTTAAAAATTTAAATACATCTGTTTAATAGATTAATATTAAATAATGGATTTGAATTAATTTAAAATATAAAAGTTTTATAAGTAGTTAAACATTATACAAATTTGTTGTTGTTTGACCTTTAAAGATTTAAAAAATAAATGACATTTTCAAGTCAATATCGACTTTTTTCATGTTTTTTTATGTTGTATAAATATTAACTTATCAAAAAAAACAAAAAAAAACTGTAGCTCGCCTTGAATTTCATAATATCTGAGGTGTAAGAAGAGACTACAATGTATGGATGTTGTTTCAAATGAAGTTAAATACGATATTTATAGAAGTTTTACATATTAATATTTTGATGCAAATGAACATTTTTTCACTTGAACTAATAATGATAAACGTTTGGATTTTTAAACTTTACATAAATTACGGGGTTAGTCTTATCTTTAGGTACAAATTTTATTATTTTCAATCAGGAATGACATTGGTGCAAAATCAGGGTGAAGATAAGAGGACATCTTATCTTTGAACGGAGTAAGCTGAGCCGGTTTGAAAAAGCAAAGAAGATTTTTCATTTGCTCATAACCAACAAAAATTTAAAGTTTCGTTCTCTTCTTTTGATGCCACGGCGAATAAGAAAAAACCACAACATCAGAGCCAACCATCCAGACAAGAAAGAGACATCTCGTGAGGAAAAAAAAAATCCAGTGGCCAAATTATGCCCTCCCATTTTATTTTATTTTTGGAAAGGAAAGAGTGGCTCAATGAAGATGTCTTAAATCGAATTTCTGTATAAGAAAGTGCCACATTATGCCACTGAAAAGTTTGGGGACCACTTCTTTTTCATTCAAGATGGAACTCCTAGTCATCTCACCGCTAAGACCAATGCCTCCCTAAGGGAATACTTTCCGTACTTTTGGGACATCAATATGTGGCTACACTCCTCTCCATACGCAACCCCTCGGACTACTCTAACTAGGCATGTATGTAGGAGAGGGAGTTTGCTATTCCTCATAGGAGTGTCCTGTCCCCATTGCCATCCATCAAAAAGGACTGGACCAAGCTCGAGTCTGGCTACATAGCCAAGGTCTGTAAGGGATTTATACTTTGTATTGAGTCAATTATTAGAGCTGAGAGCTCACATATGGAATACAAATTGTGCCAAGTACTATTTTCAGAATTTTGTAAATAAATGTCCGCACAAAACCTCTAGTTCTAATTTTAATCCTCAAAATTGAAAATAATAAAATATTTACAATTAGATAGAATTAACCCTGTATAGTTTTACCACTTAACAAAAACTATTTGCTAAAACCACTTTCAAAACATCTTAAATTTTTTAAAACAAAGGGCATTAAAGCTCTTTTTATAAATTAAAGTATATGCAACAATTCACGAATCTCAATGTATAAAATTCATATTAGAAGTGTATGTTTCATGACACAATATATATATGTAGATAGTTGACTCGTAGTTGTCTTATTTTAAATAGATAAAATCGCTTATATAGTTGATTTTTTTTTGCAACTCATAGTTTAATTATTTTTATCTTATATTTTCTGAATGTAACTATTATAAATGTATTAAATTATAAATTTTATACACAATGATAAATCATTACATATAATTATTTTTACTTAAAAGAATAAACAACTCTAAGCATACGTATTTTTAAACACAATTTTGATACATTTCTTAGGAAATTCATTATTGTAGTATTCATATCCATAAAATTTAAGCAAATTGGACTAATTGAAATTTAGCTTCTGGTTTTTATTGGAGCGAGTTATGCAAATTAATTAATTAACTTTTTTAATGCTCCTTTAAATGGTCAGATGGAGTTGCATTGATTAAGTATGCGTAAACATTATAGTATTTTATTTACTCCATCTGACCTTCATTGAAGTCCATATAAATAAAGTTATGTAATCTGGTGTATTTGATTGAATAACACCTTTTTTGGCCTTAATGACACAATTCAATTTCTTAAGGACAACATTGTAGCTGGCACAAATGATGTTCTTAGACATGTTGGCGTATTCTAGCTTGATTTTGGTCTTTATTTTATCAAATTTTCTGTAGTCAGTATAAAATGAAGTTCATTACATTTAAAGCTGGCGATTTTCTTGATCCTTATTTGATAAATAATAAGGAGGTAGATTTACCCAATCACCAAAGGATCATAGTGGCATAGAAGTTCCATCGTCATGTCATTTGAAACTATGGCGTCAGAGCCATTTTGCAAAGTGACCTTTGGTTATTTCGGTACATCTTGATCCTGGTTGTTTTTTCCACATTTGGAGCAACACAAGGAGTTAAGATATATCTTAGTGTTATAAGATTAAAATATCTATAATAATTTCTAGTAAATAGTCCATAAACGATTACACCCTTTCAAGCTTTCAGAAGGTAATGTTTATATATTCATAAATAAATTTCAATTTTCTTTAAAAATGAGCTCATAAATAGTGGTTTAATTATGATTTATGTAGTTATTATTATACGAACTAAGTTATGAATAATAAATCCTCGGTTTCCTTATTAGAATGGTTTTTATAAGCCCTTTTTCTCTCTCTTAATACTAACGACATAATCAAAATCACAAATAACTCCCATAAAATAGAAAATCAATGAGACAATGGATAGCGTAATATAAATCATTTATCATGGCTGACAAATAAAAATGAACCAATTTACCATTAAGATTTGTATAATAATAACATATGATGCAATATTTATGTAGATAAGATACTCTTAAAATTATGTTATACAGGGTGTAAAAGCTATCTGTGGCAAGAAAATGATTTTTTTTTTTGAAACGCAATTTTCTTTCCAATCAGATTTAGAAAAAAATGAAAACAGATTCTGAAAGGATTCTAATTTTTTTTATAAAATCACCTGCAATCTCAATTACAGTATCTACACGAAGCCAAAATTGAGAGCAGGCCTTCGCCAAATGGTTTCGTGTGAAATCCTCGATTTTTTCTTGATCTGACTGATTAGTTCGTCTTTGGTGTTGTATGGGTTTGGTTGGTTTGTTGTTCGATCTAGCCCTTCACAAATATTCCATGGGATTCAGATCTAGCAATTATGGAGGCTAAAATTCCGGACAAAGTGAAGTCGTCAAAATTGTCTTCGAGCCATTTCATACTCTTTTTCAAGATATGGCAGGGACCCAGGTACTGGTTCCACATGTAAGGCCTCCATTGGCAACATTATATGTAGGGCTTCATTTTGGTCTATATAACGTCAAGCTAGGCATCAGTGTTAACCCTGTGGCCATGGGCGAACACATTCTGGTGTCTCGACACAGTCACTTATACCTTTGACATCAGCTTGCATTGATTTTGCCTCAAAATAACCTTTAGATGGCTTAAAATCCCTCCTAACCTTGCAAACGAATGTCTCACAGAGTCCAAGAGTTTATGCAATTGTTATTCTTTTGCCTCCGGCACAGATATCAAGAATGCCTCCTTGCCTTTTCCAAATATTTTGATCAACAAATTTGTCAATTGATTCCATTTATTTTTTTCAACAGGTGTAGGTTTGAACACTCTATCTAATAAAAATAAATTCGATGCTTAAGTGCATGTGTTTATCAAAGAGAGTGCACCAAAGTTGCACATTGATAGCTTGCGCACCCTGTATGTACAAGGTTAGGAATCAATAATTAGAATTGAATTAAAAGATGTTTATATGAGTTAATATTCTTTTCAGGAGTTATCTTTAAAAGCATTTTAAAGTTTTAATATTCCGTTCTTTTTTAATGCCCATCAAGTTCACGTAAATTGGAAAAAGTATGTACAAGAGCAAAAAAATAAAACTGCTATAATAGCTGTTTGAACCCCAGCCCTCGTGTGGAGGCTGTTAGTGAAGCAAAAGTTTAACATAATCAATAACACGTATGCCATCAGCATTCCTCCATATGTTTTATAAAAGTCATTTGTCTCTAAAATTGTCTTTATATACAATGTAATTTCAGAAAAATATAATTTTTAAAAAGTTCTTAGAGTTGGTTTTGCACCTCGTATGTAAATAAAAGGTGGTGAAGATCCCACAAAGGAAGATTAATATTCTTTTTACAACTATTTAAATATTTTGGATGATTATTCCAAGATTTTCTTTCATGCTACACTGAACATTTAATATCTGCTTATTGAAGAAGTTATTACTCTTTAATAAAAGTATAAGAAAATCAGTCAGAATATTTATTTATATACTAAATCTTTTATTTTGTTTTATTATATTTAATGCAGCTTTGTAAATATTAAAATAATCGAAAAATAACAAAACTAAGAACAACCGATGCGTTATGTGAAAAATGAGATTGAGTCCGGTTTTATAAACTATTACTACCTCTTTATAGATTCTTAAAAATTTGATACTAAATTATGTAAATTAATAAAATAAATAGTAAATTAAACCACCAGAAGTCAATAAATTTAATATTATTCAGTCTTAGCTGTGCTATTATATCATTATTGAAAGTAAAATAATGTGCCTTATCACATTTCAAGTTCAGTTTTACCAAAGACAAATACTTAGTTTCTTTGTAGAAAAGTATGTCATAGAAGAATTACGATTTTACTCATATTTTTTCATTTTCTATGCGTCTATTTGATATTTATATTAAGTTTAGTACAAAGATGTATATTATTTTTCCAATACATGGCTTTAGTAATATGTATCTCACGTTGTATAATTGTGTTTTGTTTATGCTTGATAACGTTATACAGATAAACTTACGTATTAAATAACTAATCGACAGTTTTTTGATTTTTTGACTCAGTATTGATGAGCGTATATTAAAAATGGACACCAGCAAATATAAATTTTATAGTTTTTTTGGAACAAGGGGGAATCGCTAGCCAGGCGACTAAAAATGTGAATAATATTTATGGTTGTGATAAATTGTTTTTAAAATATGGTTGAATGCCATCATATTGAAAAATATGTAAAATTATCAAAGCAAGATCAAACCAAAATATAACAGTTGAAAAAAAGATTGGCTTGGGTGATATGAGACATTTAATTTGCTCATAAAGTTATAGAATAAAATGTTACCTTTGAGGTAGTAAAAATGTTAAATTAGCGAATTTGTTTTTTTTGGGACCTCTATACTCAACGCACGATAATTCATGACTGAACTGAGAATGTGTCCGAAAAACTTTTGTAGCATACGCTCAAACCTTTACAACAACTTATCGTGTATATCCGATATAACCAATAATGAACATGATATACTTAGTAAAATAAAAGGCTGGGAAATACGGAAAAATTGTTCTTCCTAATCTATTTAAATTTTTCAGTGTCTATTTCTGAGCTGAAATAAAAATAGACAAGTTTTTATTTTATCTCACGTCTCTAATTATAAAAATGTCGGAGCAAGAACAAAAAAGACAAGGCGTGTACGATGTCCTTCACGCCAGTAAAACAAGTTGCAGATACTGTTGGTATCTCCATCTGGACTGCCTTCAACATTAAAAAGTTCATTACATCTCTACTCTGTACCATACAGACAAGAAAAACCAAACCTTCTTCAGCAACAATATGTCTGACTTCTGTCTAGTCTCCATACGGCCCTCCTCTAGTCATGATTTCAAACTCCTTGCCATTGCTGGTTGGCGCGTCTTAAAGAAGAATGTCTGCCTCACTTTTCAGTCAAATTTTGATTTGATCCGAGATGTCACCATGAACACTTGTTACACCATAGACATTGTAGTTAAGTGGTGCAAATATGTTCCTCTGCGTGTCAAGGCACGTTTTTCGTAATTTAGTAATCTACTGTAAGTTTTCAGTCCCCACGCTGTTTATAATGTATATGTATAAACTATGTAGTAATTCAATTGATATCCAGTAATATAATTTGTCTAAAACATCTCATTGTATTCAATTCTTAGATATATTGACTCTGACTTAATTTAGCACGTCTAAATGGATTTATGGCTTCCGCTAAGCGGAAGATGTGTTTACATACACACCATAGCATATTATACGAGTAAAATATTGTATTTGTATCCCTGAATATTGTAAAGATAGTGCATATATATAATATATATACACAGATATTAAATTACCTCATTGTAAGTCTATACATGGCTCTATATCCATATTCTATAATTATATCTTCTATCATATAACAATTTTGTATTAAAACTCGGCAAAAGTAAATAGTAATTTAATTATAAATATATGCTGTTATTTAACACTAAACTTTGCACGCCTGCAACAGCTGTGTATGCACAAGTAGGACGTTGTATGTTATTTTGGTGGCTAGCCCAAAAGTGTTTGACCTAAGTAAATAAAGAAATCGGTCAATAAATCATTCCCCAATCATGGAGAATGTAAAGTGTCCTTGTTGCAAAATGCAAAATTTAGAAACTTAAGAGTTATTTTTTACAATGTATATATGAGCAGTGATGTAGAACTTTTGATTAGTTGTCCATTGCTAATAAATGCATTATCCTAGTCGTCACCATGGTCACACATTACGAGAAGAGGATTGAGATCACAGCGATCCTCTACGAAGGATTGTCCCAGAAGATCATCTGGGACCCGTAAGAGGACGATTTATAATGTATCCATTTGGTTGAAGGTCGGGGTGTATCTCAGACACTACAGGAGCAGGCAGGAAACCTCCGTGTCCAAAAACCACCTGAAGGTCACCTTAAAGGAAAAGATTAATTTTCCAATTGCTTACATAGGTAGGAAGATGAACAAGTCCCCACCCATAAACAGGTTTCAGGGCTCTAAAAAAGCAGAGCAAAGGAGCACCCGATGTCTGTACTAACAAACCACCAGCTTCAGTGATAATGTAAGGCCTTGTTGCATCCAATGGGAAGGCCATGAATCCCGTGTTGTTCGGTTTAGGTTGAGGCTGAAGGCTGATGAGTACATCAAAACTATGGACACCAATATTCTCCCATGGATCAAATCCATCGTTGGCCATTCTCCCTACGTGTTCCAACAAGGTAGATCATCTACCCACACCGCCGCAAAGCCCAAACTGAAATCCCCTAGACTATTCAATCTAGACACTCGTGGAGTCCAACACCTGTAGGAGGCGCCACAGCAGCACTGCAACCTAAATACCTCCGTCAACAAGGCCTCGACGAGGGTTTTGGATTTCAACTAATAGATAATAAATTTGTTTCCTAATTAACCCAGGATTTGGCCATGGACTTTAATACCTTGTCTACTAATATGGGTAAATAATAACGGTTTACTCGGTATTATCCACAAGGAAATGTGACAGTCCGAAGGTTGTTTAAAAAATGGCGAAGCTACACATTTATAACAGCCCTTTCTGTGAGAAACATACTATTTTCATTCAGGGAGTTATATTATTTTACCACAACACTCTTTATGTTTATGTTTACAAATAAATATATGTAAAGAACGTCATGCTCTATTAAGATTATTACAAAAAAAGTTATATAATAGTTTATAGCCAATAGCATGGAGAAAGTTTGTCAATAAACTTTCAGCATGCTGCTGCATAAAAATGTATATAATGATATTCAAATAAGTAAAAAAAAACCGGGTGAATATTAATATTAAGTCATTCGAGTCCAACTTTTTATTACTGGTATATGTTGTTATTTTTCACATTTACAAACAGAAGGACAACATATGCAACACAAGGAATTATTATGTTTTTTCTATAGGATAATACTTGCATAATTTTATTTATTTTGACTATCTTATTTCAAGTTTGTGCATAGGGCTTTTTTTTTGTAAAAAGAAAAGATAAACAAATGTACATATCAAGGGAGTTCTTGCTTTTTTTTTTGTTCATTGCAAGGACTATTGGCATATTTTCTTAAAAAACTAGACCAAAAACTGCATTGGCTTTCTACTGCAAAAAATTATTTTATAACAATTTGTATAAGTTTGTCCAATTTTTAATTTATACTTTCTCTATTTTTAAATAACACATGAACTGAAAAGTTCTGTTCTTTTTCTTTGTTCCAAATGGTTTTTTTTTTTAAATTATTATTATTTTATGAACCACAGACTCCGTAACACTTTTCAAGCCATTGGTTAGCTAGAACAGTATTATTTCCCCACAGTAGCAGTAAATAATTTTAAAAACGAATTTGTTTTTGAGCTATTGTTTTGCAAATAACAAAAGTAGCTTTACACATAGCATAATAACTCACAAACTAAGGAAGAGATTGTTATAAGCATTTGACAGCTGTCTTTTGAAGGTTTGAGACAAACTGAAAATGAGTTGAATGAAAAAAATAGTAACATTTATATGTGAAGCTCAGGATTTTTCAGGCCATTTGTATATTTCAAATGGAGAGCAAGGGTTTAGATTAATCTTCATATTAGTATTGTCCTTCCATTCTGAAGAAGCTTTAGCTTCAGATCAGCGTAGTAAAAAAAAATGAATTCTTGAATCATAAAAAAGTATGAAATTTAGAAAACTTATTCTAAAATCTGCGATAAAAAGTAGATTATTTTAACCCTCCATTAGTGAACTGGAATACCATTAGAAATGGGTTTTTTTAATAGCACGAGGAGAAAGTGCAAGCAAAAAAATAGTATTATTGTTTTAAGACTATTGTTAATATCAACAGCCTATTATATTATGCTGGGGGGGAAAAATACCGCCATAAACAGGAGAATCTTCCATATTTAAAATATAATTAGAACAGGAATCATATTATAATTATACTTAAATCCGTATATATTTATTTTATTACGCATTCTTAAAACCATTTAAGAATACTGCTATTATAAGAAGATGTTGAGACTACGACGACACATTAAATTATGAAGAACTCACACTCAAAGTTTTTTTTCCTTTTCTCATTAGTATACTTGGTTTTTTCGTTACATATATCCCTACCTTAGATATTATGCATCCACATATTTATAAAAACACTTCTTATAACTTTTAATCTACATGTATCTCTAATACTTTTCAGTATGCTCCTGGAAGCTTAAATCAGACTCCAATTATAATATATATATATATACTTATCTTTTATTTACCATGTTTAGGACTTATGCATATATTTAGCTATTTTTAATTCAGGTTTTGTGAATTTAATTAAATGTTTTGCTTGAAAAAGTCGTTCCATTGTTTTTCTTTCCAATTTATTGAATTTTTCTTCTATTTATCGTGATGAAATTTAATATTGTAGGTATTATCAATGTAATCATGTAATCAAAAGGCAATAGTCTGAGGAAAAAAGAACTCTTGGTAAATTTACTTTATAAATAACAACATCAAGTGTCAGTTAATAAGCCTTATTCTATTTGATTTGCTTAATGAACCATGACTTTGATAGCAATCGTTTGACACTGACATGCAATATTGTTTTGTAGCACTTAGACAATGTTGCACCTTTTCTTTTCAATTATGAAGATGTAACTAATCAGCTAGCTTTTATAGTAAAATTTCTCGTGTTCTCTCAGTGGCTCGTACGACAAATAAAAAAACCTAGAAAAACTGAATAAAATGGGTAGTCTATTTACTTCGGTTAATAAAATAGTCAAATATATCCGAGCTGACAAAGGTAATGGTATAAAACTATAACATCTCTATTTTGTAGTAAGTTATACCTGAGATACATCACCCTCACTATCAAAATCAAGTGATCGTTTCTCCCTTATGATGAACCCCAAGAAGCTACTTCTGAATACTTATGCAATAAATTTTTAAGTGTTTTTCAGATACTGCAAGTGATAATATCTCTTTAGAAGACTTAAGTCAGTCTTTAGATGTTATTTTACATAGATCAAAAATTGTATTGTCTACCGGAAATATATTATAATTTTGTAATATATTAACCTTAGTTATTACTTAAGTTTATTTTTTTAACATGCATATATGAAGCTTGTTCTGTACAACAGAATTCTTGGGACATCTCTGTCACTTCTACAAATTTGATTCAAGGGGTGATCATCAGGGCGTTGCAAAAATTATCAACATTGTAATTTATTATATATTTATATTTAATAAGTTTATTACATATATATATATTATTATTATTTTTTTTTTGGGGGGGGAGGGGGTCACTTAATTCCTCCCTAAAAAAGCCTTGATCAATAATGATTATTATTAATATATATTTGTAGAAAAGTAAAAGTTATTCGAGGTGGACAAAGTTAAAGTAGGCAATAGGGAAATGGCGATATTTCAGAAGGTATTTACCGGGTCGTTATCCTCGGTTGATACAACACTTTTTAGTATTTATGGATTCAGATAGACTGTCTCCATATTTTGGAGGGGGTCTCAAATGAAATTGGAATGATTGCCCCTCCCCCTTGATAAAGATGGACACCAGCAAATAGAAAATACACCTTATTTTAAATCACCGGTAAATTCTGTCAATATTGCAACTCTCTCTGAAAGATCTATTGGAGGGTTAAATATATAAATGATTGGAGTGACGGTTGCAATTGTTCCTGTTTCTTAAAACATCAAAAAAGATACAGTCATAAAATTTACATCATAATTATTATGCAAAAAAAAAAAATCAATAATTTGTGTTTATATTTTTTCGAAATATTCGATATAAACTGTGGATAAGGATCGACAGGATAAGGATAATTATTTTTCGTAATAATACAATCAGTTCTCCAATGCTTCTCCTGTATCTGACATAATTTTAATTACAAAATTGTACAAATGGGATGGTTACAAAATTATGTATTTTTCATAATAATTCTATATAATTACATTTCACATTAAACATTTTTTTTTTTTGCTAAAACAAGGTCCTACAGGTGTTTTTGACATTGAATTTATCCTGTTTAAAAATAGTGGTATAAATATTTTGTATATGATTAAAAAAAAACCAAAAATCAACATGGTAATCCTGACAATTTGAAGAATGTTTTGGAGGAGATCAACTCCAATCATTTGTGACAAGGGAGTAGGTAGAGAAGAAAATAAATAAAGACATAGGCAAGAATTACATGATGTCGATCCCCAATTTGACTCTGAGTCCAAGAAGGACTTATAATTATAACTTGACAAAAAATCCTCAAGATTTTATGAGCACATAGGAATGTTCAATCAAGTTTTGAATAAAATTGAATCTATTTATGAAAAAGAGATCAATGTTCAGGAATCAAAGAATATTGTCAATTTTTAAATCAACGTTTATAATAATCAAATAGGTATATATATATAAAGAAAAAAATAAACAACGGCTTTTTGTATTTACTATTGAATAAATGCTTATTTTATTTTCTAAAGCTGTTCTCAATATTAATCATTCTTGAGGAGACAACATATACTCTATAAAGTGTAACTACAAATATATTTAATATAGATACTTTCAAAAAATAAAAAAAATAATTTTTTGAAGTAGTTTACCCTTGAATAGTTAAATTTTGCCTTTTAATATATTTTCCCTAAATTAAAAAAAAAAATATTTAATAGGTTATGCAATCCATAGAAATATGTCAAGTGACTATGGGAACCATTATAATAAAAGTTTAAACATCTTTGGTATAAATCAAAACCAGTTTCGAATAACTAATGTAAAAGCGTTGCAATTGGTCCCAGTATTTCCTACCTACTTTTGGCATTTTATAAAAAGTATAAAAACATTTTCAATAAATGTATTAATCCCCTTCGTTAGTGAATTGGATACTCTTAGATATATGAAATGCTTGTCATTGCTTTAAATCTACATATATTTCATCATTAATGCTTTTCAGTAGGCGCCTGTAGCATTAAACATGATTAATTTACAGTTACATGCAAAGGGTTACCTTGCGTTACTCTGGCCAAGTAGTGCGCGGGAAATCCCATTGACAATGATCAATTATATATATTTTTTAATATTTAGATCCTTTTGGTGCCGGCAAGCAAAATAATTTATGCTTTATTATATAAAACAATTTGAAGTCTTATGAACTTCAAATAACATACCCGCTATTACGAAGGTCGTTTGAAAAGTACGTTGAAAGTCCGCCAGATGCCACTATTGGCGTACTTGGGGGCTATATTTAGTTAAAAGCATTTTTTGAAAGAACATAAACCAAACTTCAGTCAGATCGATCTATTTCTTTCTGTAAGGGATTTCGTTTGAAATGAGGAAGTGAAGTGAATTTCAAAAAATGAAAAAAAAGAATTGTGGGTGATGATTAAAAAATCTTTTTTTTTATTTTCGAATTTAGTATTAAGTGTAGATATTTTTTCCACTTAGTATTACACAGACCAAACTAAAACTTTCAGTAAATAAAACATAATAATCAAGTTCGTCAAAAAAAACTAAATATAAAAAAAGCAAGAAAATTTAAAAAAATAATTTATTGATATTGTATTTGCTCTGTCAATTCTTTAATATTAGGTATATAAATTTGTTTATTATTAATACACAGGGTGAATTGTCATCAATTCTTTAACCTATTTCTCTTTTTGTTCTTGATGCAGTTTACTGGAGAAAAAAAAATTGTCAATTTTTTCTATTCATCCTATTATTCTTAACATAGATTTTAAAGGATTTAAATCATATCATAAGATACTTAGATATTTTTTACGTCAAACTTATGTAATTAATTAAAACATGTCAAATTATAATTTGATAACTATTTTTTTAAAGTTATTTAAGAAAGCATCAAAGATTTCCAAAGTTATTAAAAGGATGAGATAACGATCCCCTTATAAATTAAAACATAAAATTTGTCCGAGTTAAAAGTCCATTAAACATTATTTTATGAAGGACAACACGCCTCAGGAGACTAAAAATAATCTTGATAAACATTATGGGGATTTAACTTAACCCCCTGTTTACTCCCCTTGAACTCCAAATATAACTAACTTTTGTTTTTCATTTATAGAATACGCTCGCTTATAAGACCTCCTAAAATTGATACCCCATCTTAATCTGACCAGGTTAAAAAAATCACCCATCCAAAATGTCAGACTCTTAGGTTCCCTCGATGTGGAAACCCATCAAGGACAAAAACGCACACACATATTGTATTAAAAATATTTATTCGTAGATTTATCAATTTTTGATCAAAATTTAAAATTTAATTTATTCATTTGTTTTTCATTTTGATTCTCTGTATTTTTCATCTTTTCAATGTGAGAACTGAGGAAATTAGTTATCAGTCTTGAATAATTCAATATTCAATATATATACCGTATATTTTTATAGAAAATTAATTAAGAAAGATAACTAGAGTATCAAAGGGATGAATGGTGAGTAATTTATTTATAATATTATTACTATATTAGACAGTATTGTGTCTATGTCATTTTCATTTGATCATGGCGTATTTTTAATTAATTTTACTTTATATAATAATAACATAATTAGTAGTGTAGTGGAAAAAAAATCATTATATCTGTGATAAATATGAAAAGTAATTTAAAACTAACTCTTGACATTCACACTAGGATGTATCTAGTGTATTGGTTTCATATTAGCTCATCTTGATGACCGAATTCAATGTGAAGTTTCCAGTAAGCTTAGCTCTTAAATTATTTTTTGTTGATTTCTCTACTACAATTATAATTTTTTCATGTAATAATCATTGAAAAGTTTAATTAGGAAATTAATTTTTACGAAGTGAATCCTTGAAAGTATTTTTGTTTTTGAGCAATCATTGGATTACTATTATTTTACATATAAATACAACAAACCATTAATTGAACACAAAATAAAATCTTCTGAAATGATAGTTTGTTTAATAATATTTAAGAATAATAATTTTATATTTTTTAAACGTATTTTTGAGATATCTTTTCTTAAAAAATATACCAAATACTAAAACAAAATTTTAACAAAATAATTATAGGATGAATATGTTAGAATCAGCTCTTTAGGAAAATAGTAAATAAACTATTATTATATAAGGCAAAATTTATTTATAATATTCAGCGTACAAATGAAATGTCACTCACACAATACTGTGTACTATAATATTAATATTATTAACCTAATAATCATCATTCATCCTTTAGATCCACTCTCCCTTTATTAATTAAAGATTTACCTTACAAATATATTATTTGCCAATAACATGACACCTACCTTTAACGAATAAAATGTTGGATCTAAACTTAACTTTTGGTAATTTTTTTGTAATTGACATGTATGAAATTGTTAAATGTAATATCTGTAATAGTCAATGATTGAAACACTTCCCCTTGCAAGTTTTTTAATCAATTTTTTTTTAGTTAAAAAATGTTATGTTTGTGGAAGACATATTAATTGTAGCTCGTATTTCTACATATATTATCTGATGCTGTTGAAATAAAAAGGCTGTAATATTGTACAAAGTCAATAAGGTATTACTTTTTAATTTTTAAACATAAAAAATACACTTCCCCCTGAATGAGGTTATGTAATTGACCTTTGGTGCACTCAAAATATTTGTAGAGCTAATTGACTGAAATGTACTATGGCAGATACAAAATTATTTTTTTTAGCTATCCTACATCGTATTAAAATAATTTATGAGTGTCTATGATGTATTTCCTGCTAAAATGATAATATAAAATTGTATTTATTTCAAAAAAGGAGTCTTCAGATATAAATTAAAAATTGTTCATAATTTTCAGTTACTTCGGTAAGGCTATGTTTCTTTATGATCAGACCTGATTCCTGGGCTCTGGACTGCAAGTTTGTTTTTTCGCTAATAAGCTGATTTCCTTTTTCATAAAACAATATCTATTCCAGTATATCAAAGTTTTATAAAATGAATGATTGTTTATTCGAAAATACACCAAAAAAATTAATGAGCCAAATCACGAATTATCGTATTGATATATCTTACTATTTTTCAAAATGAATTCCTTAGGGTGCTACCATGACCTCCAACCTTGCCTTAAAGGGGCTTCATCACTTTCTTGATGAAGGTATCTGAAATAGCTTCCCACAACTGAGCAACCAATACATCAAGGTCATCCCAATTTCGGTGAGAAGTAGATCTGGCTCTCGTCTCGACTACACTCCAAATGCATGGACCATGGAGGATGGTGAACTCTATAATCTCCAACCAACTCTAAAATTTATGGTCTTTCTTGACCATATTGGCCTTGTTTGTGGTTAATAGCAGTTGCCGATGTCGTCGTACATAAGAGGCCTTCTCCAAATCCTTCACATACCTCCTCATATTATTATCATGCTGCCTCAAATACTTGACCGTTTTTTTGGTGATTGCAGTGTTCATGTCCTCCTTGATCCCAATTATCCGGCGTGTACTGATACTAAGGGACCTCTTAAGGATGTGAACAGAATCCACCATGCTTTTAATCATGTAAACAAGACTCCGGGAGCACCCTATGACCTTTATGATTTTTTTTACGCTGACCTGGGCGTTAAGCAGATCAGACACCTATTTCCTTTTGTCTTCAGGCCGACAATTGTTGACTTTTGAAAGTTTTTTTTATTGTTCACCAACTGGATTAGTGCCTACTTATAAAAACTTGACCTAGAATATTAAAATATTAACCTTAAAGTAACACATATTAATTATGTGTCAAGTCTATGATTTTTCGTTGCATTTTGTAATATAAAAATCAGTGTCTATATGTACAATATGTTGCTTATAAAACTGTTGTAATGCTTAAATCACAGCCATTGTCCATATTTGAAGACTTATGAAAGTAGACATTAAGTTAATATATAATCTAAATTGATAATGTTCATTAAATTGGATACATCACCATTTTTTAGGTGTATCATTTATTTAATTAGATCAGAAATAATAATTTAATTAATATTTATATATTTTTGCAAGGCCTGCTATAATGTTTTAAATACATATTGAAATATATATACTATGTAATTGATATAATATTAATATCTTAGGTTGGGGATAAAATAATTTCTTATTTACTACCCTTTTTTAACTAAGTATTGTTCATTATTGGTCACATCGGATCATACAATAAAGCATTGTAAAGGTGTAAGTATATAATAAAAACCTTTTTGTGACAGTATTGTGCTCGGCCAATTCAGACGTGAATGGTAGTGCGTCAAGTATGGAGGTATAAAAGAAAGAAATTCACCATATTTTATATTTTTACTACCTGAAAGGGAAAAACACTTCGAATACTAACAAGACAATTTATCTTATTTTCGTTCTGTCCAAACATTAGCTTGGTGAGAATTATACTACTAAATCTTATATTTGTACATTTTATATAGTGTAAGGTAAAACTTCCAACTTTGTGATCATAAAAAAATAGGTTAAACTTTTACAAAAATGAACAGGAGTAAAATATTGAGGCTTGATAACAGACATACTGATTTGATGTATTTGAAGAATAACATTTTATACTATAATGAATCAAATAATGAATGAAAAAAAAATATTAAAATTATTTTTTGATTTTTTGAATATTTTTAAAAGTTATAAAATTTTTTTCTAAATATAACTTTAAAAAACAGCCTCTTTATATAGGCAAATATACTTTGATATATTTCATTTGAACTAAAATATCTCAAAGTTAACAGTATCCTTCAGAGAAAAAAAATTAACGTATGTAAAATGAAACTAACTTTTCTTGAAAATGTTTTTTTTTATTGCTATAAAAAACTTTCAAATTGGGATATTCTTTTATAAATGTATATGATGGAGACCCAAAACTTGGCATGACTAAAATACAAAAAACTTGATTTTGATTAAATCAACACAAGAGAATCAATTTGTGATGTGATTAAATTATGTTTTTCCATTCAATATGTGATTATATTTGATATTTTGATTTTATGATTAAAATTAAATTTTAAAATATCAAGCGGTAGAAGTTTTTACTTTTCAAATAATATTTAAATCATTTTCAGCATATTACTACGCGTCAATATATTTTAAATTGCTCTAATTTAATAAGAGTAAGTTACGCATCGTCGGACGTTCAAAATTGTCGGACACTTAACGGTTAAGTCTCAACAATTATGTAGTTCTTCAACCCTCAATATCAAAAGATAGGCGTTATGTAATATTTACAAATTGCTAAATATTCCCATAAAATTTACAATCGATTGCTGATATAATTTTTGAGAAACAAAAGTTTAAAGTTCGAGGCTCAAATAATTTGTAGTTAAAAGTTTTTGGTGTGTGATAATATGAAGATACTTCGTCTCCAAAATTGAGTAATTGAATAGTCTGGGAATTCTTTTAGTCAAAAACTTCATGGATGAAATTAAAGACAAATAATCAATAGATATTTTAACAGAAATATATGATTTTTTTTACTAATGAACTTCAATTCTTGCGAACGTATTGGGTCATCGAAAAAGTGCTGGAGGTTTTTTTGTAAAAGTTACAAGTATAGTTTTTAATATGAAATTCATTTTTTATAAACCATTATCAAGAACATTCAGTCAGTTACTTTAAATAAATAAAAATATCTATTTTAACTAACAACCAAACAAAGAAAACATTTTGATTCTAAGAAATATACAAGTTCTGTCCAAACATTAACCTAGTGAGAATTATCCTATTTAATCTTTTATTTTTCATTTGACATGGTGCGAGGTTAAATTGCCAACTTTATATAGGGTAAACTTTTGCTAAAATGAAAAGGAGTACAATATTGAGGCTTGATAATAGACTTTCTTCAACATTAATGAATATTTCTTTCGTACCCAAAAAACCGCCCTGGAGAAAATTGCCCTGCCCGGGAGAAAATTGACATGGAGAGAAATTGCCAGTGTGGAAAAATACCAAGGTGAAAATTTTCCGTATTTCGTTCCAACTTCATTGTGAATAATGACATATTATGAATTCGCTTAATATTATTTGTGACAAAATATTTCTACATATTTGTTTGTTCCGATCCCCAAGGAAATACTTACATGTGTGAGTAATATTATTGCAATATAAGAGGAGGAGAGGGATAAATAGCTTAGTGCTTCTTAAAATATGTTTGAAAACAATCTGAATTTTGGATGAATGGTGGTGGTTTTTAAGGATACAGATGTATTCCCAAGTACACTGCGAAACCCTTGAGCTTGGAACCCTTTTTTGGTATAAATGGGGTTCCTTGGATGAATTGGCAGTGGTTTTTAAGGATCCTGGAGTACACTCAAGTACTCCACACAATCCAGGAGCTTGGACCTATATATATAATTTTTTTTGTATTAGAGAGGGTCCTTGGATATATTGGATGAAAAGAAAAAAACAACTTTAATTACAGCACTCTGGCATAGTAAATTCGGTAGATATTTGGGAATTTTGAAAATTGCAAATTACCACAACACAACTTGATGGGTGATCGTGTTCTTCCATCTCGACAACTCCCTAGAAGTAAAAATAAGTGAAAATATACTTTATTAGTCATCAAACTTCTTGCATGATTAGGAAATCTCTGCCATGATGCACTCAAATGGTAACTTGATGAGGTCAAAGTTTGTTGAAATTGTAGTACACGACCTTGTCGAATCTATAATCTTATTTTTCAGAAAACATTTTATGTAATTAACAATATCATACATCAAATTTCAATCAAAAACAACATTTTTTGTTGAATTATGTAGGGTGAAAAGGATTTCATACAAAAGTAGAAGTAATATATTTAAAAAAAAATGTTATTTACAAAACTATATTAATAGATAATCATACTTACTAATCCAGGTTGTTTCAAATGTAAAAGAGGTTGCGATTTGACAAATTTTATTTAAATATAATATAAAAAGACGTTTTTTGGTATGTTGCATGTATCCAACAATCATCATTTAAAGGGTTACTTTAAATTTGTCAAAGGATTATTGTTAATAACTCATTTAGTAGATAGGTAGAAGGATAAATTATGATAATCAAAAAAATTATATTTCTGTTATCCTAACCAATTTTAATAAGTTAATCATAGACTATTTTGATGTAAAGAAATTTTACTTTTTAACTTCAGGTTAAATATATAGTTTCTACTTATATTCTTTATGGTTTTATAAAATTAAATTATCATTAAAAATTTACTGCTTTAATATATTTCTTATCCTCTTTTAAAATTACTTTTTAGGTTTTGGAACGTTTTAGACCCCGAGATAGAGATTGCTACGATGAATCAGAAATTGATTTAATGTATCTACCTAAATCCCACGGTTATCGCTATGAAATGTCCAATTGCTTATTTGAAGCAGCCTACGAAAAAATATTGGAGAGGTGTCATTGTGCTCCAGGGTAAGTTTCCTTTATATTCTATTTTATATCTATGTTAATAAAGACAAGTTTGTCTGTCTGTCTGAATGTCGGAATGTATATCAACAACTCACGGGTTGCACAGTGGATATATTTAGTACTCCATCATGTATGTATATCATAAACATATTTAGACCTAACTAATAACAATGTAGACGCATTAATGAAATATGGAAAGTGTATGGATATAGCATCGAATCATTGTACAGGGTGCACTGTATATAGTGCACCCTGATGTAAATTACATATATATTTTGGTATAAGAAATAATTATCTAGCTGTATGAATAAAAATATTGCTGGTGTGTATGTATATTTATAACAAGAGCACACACTGCGCTTTTTCTGTTTTCTTTTCTTCACTCTATTTATTCCTGAGACGGAGTTAGAGGCACGTATATGACTCACTGATGACTGTCTTCTCTTGTCTTTTAAGGATGTTTCATTTTCTAAGTTGTAATTAATAGTAGCTTACTTATAGATTGCTTGTAGTTATATTTCTTTATTAATATTTAAAAATTTAAGCAGATGTAATTGGTCAAAAGGGAAAAGTATCTTTAACAAAAATTAAAAAAGATAAAGCAAAAATATGGCAATAGACAGAGATGTATAAAATGTGTCATAGAAAGTGTGAGTTGCTTTCTCTAGTTGACAATCCTAACAAACTATTTTATTTACCAATGCTGCTATAATTAATATTTCATTTGTGAGAAGGGAACGTCTCAAGATAAAGCAATAGCATGTACATCTGCTCATGTAGACGTAGAGTAACAATGAGGGTATGCACATGATTTATGAGTGTAAGTCTTAGTTGTACTCAGAAAAGAACTATGGATCAATATTGAAGTAATTCCAGGCTACATTATTGTGCTATTTACGATGTAATATTGGTGTATATTTCCTAATGACTGCATGCAGTGTGTATCATAAAACGTCATGAAAGCTAAGCTTTTCTTCTTCACAAGATTCTCCAAACTATCTGGATTATCACGTTAATTTCCAATTTCTTTTATTTCTACATACTGAAAGTGACTGTTTTATACATCACTGGCAATACATTAGAGGCAAAGTGTAACTATGATTCCATTGTTTTTACTTTGTCTCTTCGTCCAACTCTACTAAAAATGACTTATAGTTTCACATTTCAAATATCTAACAAAAAAAAAAAAAACTATTTTAAAAACAAGCGCAGCAAGAAATATTGAATTCATAGACACAGCTGCTCTGTTTTTGAAAGGGTTTGAATGATAACAAATATTAAGAAGTTATCTTAAATGGGCTTAATGAAACCTTAATTGTATCTCGCAATCTTCTCCATAAAATGAAACAGAAAAAAGGTTGATTATCTGTTATATGTATGTAGATAATTTTTCACCACGATCATGTGATGGCTGACAGTGGCTTAAAGGACCTCGTTGTTCCGATGACAAACACTGCAGGCATTCTTCTCGCCATGCACTCAAAAGGCATAGTCAAGGACCAGGGCTGTAAGGGGACCAAAAGTGACAAAAAAGAATTCAAAAGTATCATTCGAAGGAGTCTTGCGATGGAGGAGATGGGGTTCTTTAATTGCTGATGTCAAAAATTACCTCTCCACCCTCACAAGGCTCTTTCCACCGACTTTTATTATAGCTCTCTGGACAGTCTAGTATGAAACTTCGAGATCTCGTGCATGGCCCCTAATTGACTTGAGGGAATTGACCTGGGCTGTTTTCTTTAACTTATCCGGATCAATTTTGGCCTTTTTGTCAAAGACTAGCATCCTCTTTCATGTTTTGGACTTACTGACGGCGTAGATGGTAGTCCTAGAGGCGCCCAACTGCATGGAGTGCAGAAATGGAAATTTGTGTATCACGCTCAAGAGTCATTTTCTCGACTTGTAAGTAATCTAGAGAGCTCAGGTTTGGTTTGTTTTGTAACCAGTTTTTATGCATTAACATATCCGATTATTAAGTAATTTCAATCTCTAAACCTTCATTACTTAGTAAATGTTCAGATTTTAATGGGCCACCCATTATACTTATTTACACTAACCAATCCTCAGTGTTGAACCTTTCTTTTATTTATGAGCACAAATATTAGCAATTACTTAGTATTAATCTATTTTCTATTCAAGAATGTAAAAAAAAAAAATCATAGCTGTATATGTCAATAATATCTTAACGCTAAGAATAGGAAGGCTCTTCTAACTCATCTTCTCTGAGTGACACTATAGGATGGAATACAACACGCGTTCGGGGGATATTTTATAGAACTTTAATAATAAGTGTACTTATAAATATTTAAAGTTTTAAATCTTTTTTGAAACCAAGGGCTACTTTTTATTGCCTTTAATTGTATGTACATTAGTAGATTCTTCTTTGAAGAAAGTACAATTTATATTTTTTTAAGCAAATAATGTTCCTTTTATTTTATTTCTTCTCATTATCATTTCTCTACTTTTGTGCATCAAAGAGCAATAATAAAAATATAATACAAAAAGAGAATTGAAATATAAGTTGTATACACATAAATTTGTAATTTGAACATAAGATATATATCTATACACTTTCGTTTTAAAAATGCATCAAAACATTTATATGTAAACAACATTGGCATACACAGGTTTTTCATGCACTTTAAAAGTACATGTAAATTTAGAAAGTAACAAATTCCTCAATTTGGTCTTTCCTTAACTCTCCGTCAGTGAATCAGGATGTTATTACTCACAGGCTGAAAAGTACCGGTCTTAACAAAGAAATCACCTATTTTCCCATTCAAAATTTGCTTTATTTTTCAATATAATCTCTAGTAGTAGCAAAACAATCACTCAAGCACCTCTCTAACATTCAGTTTATCAGTTTTATGCATAACCTTTTCATTGGAATGAAATTTCTTATCGGCAAGCATTTTTGTAGTTCTACGAACAGCCAGTAGACGTTGTGAGCCAAATCTGGAGAGTAAAGTGTATGTAAAGCAATTATTAATTCAATTCATGTAGTCTAGCCATTGTAGTGATTTACTTGTGCCACTGTGCGTTATCCTCCCAAAACTGCATTTTTTTTCTTCAGATTGGGCCATTTTTCAGTGGTTTTGTTCTTCAAACGCTCCAATACCACTATTATATATAATATTCACTGTTGATAGGATTTCCCTTCTCAATCTAGTCAATGAATATTATGTCATGGATAACCACAAAATACAAAGGCTATAACCTTTCCAGGTTTACCAGTTGCTATCGACTCACATGCTGATCATTTTTATTCTAGAGTTAAAGGATGACTTCATGTTTTATCTATTCTTACATAGTGAATTTAGAATTCTGGTTTGTTAAGTTTAAACATGGTCAAATACTACACAGAATCATTTGCACGTTCTTTGTTCTGGCCAAATTTGAACAAATACGGCGTCCACTTGGAACAGAGCTTTCTCGTGGAAATATGGTCGAGTAATATAAAGGTAGAACGTTCATTTGATACAATTTCGATGAAAACGTAACTTCACTTCCAATAATTTTATTATATTTTGTTGATGTTTTGTATTGTTGCTGCATCATTTGGACGTCCACTGCATTCTGCATCATTGGTATCTCTATGACAACGCTTCAAGTCAAAAAACCAAAGGGGAATTGTGGTTTTTGATGGAACGAAGTTCCCCTAACACTTTCAAGCCTTTACTGAGCTTCAACGGTATTTTATCCGATCAAGAAGCAATATAAAATTCACACACGAAATTTTGAATGATCCATGGATTAGGAAATAATAAAAGTTCTGAAACATTTAGCACAATAACTCAAAAGTTAAAGTATAGATTGTTATGAAATTTTGAAAGCCGTATTTTGAAGGTTGGTAATCACTGAAAATTATTCGTATATTCTTTAATTTTTAATCCAGTTTTAGTAAATTAAATTTCCTGGTGCTACGGCTTTATAGTCGTTTCTTTGTTTATCTTTTTAATTTCTTTGATTTTTTATTAGTCTTTTGTAATTTAAGGACTAGGACAATAGTGGAAACTTAAAAATTGCATACGTAAATTATATTGATTTGAGAAGTTATGTGTGAGGAAATTAGACCTGTTAATAATTGTATATGTAGTCATATATATCAAGCACCTACTACTTTTTGAATTTTTGAAATCGGACAATAAATGTCAGAACAGCAATATTCAAAGCTTAGGGTAACAACTCCTCTTCGTGCGGTTCACACTCTAACATAGGTGATCAGGCTAACGAGAATGCCTTACAAGCCATTCTTGTTAGCCTGACCACCTATGATATGATAACGAGAATGGCTTGTATCATTATAAATCGTCTTACAAGCCATTCTCGTTAGCCCAACATAGGTGGTCAGGCTAACGAGAATGGCTTGTAAGACGATCTATAATGGTAAAAGAAACTAGACTGCAACAAGACCATAGATAAGAAGGAGAAAAGATGCTTCATTTTAAGTACTAAGTATTTTTTGTGGATGTTGCTTATCGGAGGAAAGTACAGTGGTTCTGATCGTTTGAGTATCCCAAGTATTTTGTTGGTCTACTATTTGTTTTCTTTAAAATGAAAAATAAAGATTATATTCTTATGTATCACTTGAAAAAAGGAAATTTAATGTAGCTATTAAAATTCCACAACGTAACCTTACAATTCAAACTTCCAAAGTTCAGCAATTTTGGTTTCAAACTGATTGTTGCAAGCATGAAAAAACATTTTTCATGACGGAAAAAGGGCTGTTTATTGCAGAAATAGTATTTTTTTAGTAAAATATATTTCTCAATAGATAAATATAAATCTTATAAACTATAAAACATGTGGTCCTGATGGTGTCATAGATTAAAATTACGCTCTTTTTCAAATCAGACCTGCTTATTTCATTTCAAAATTGGACAAGCTGTGGAGAACAAGCGTATTGTATCATGTCTTATAAATTAATTTTAAAATATAATTATTTCATTAAATAATAATTTTATAATATTATTTTTTATTTTAATGCCGTTGATAACAATATTCAAATATTTCTATAATTATTTTTATTAAAAAGATATACTAAAATATAAAATATATCAACATATATAGGATGTTGAGATAAAGCCGTTGTGGGTTTTTTTTTGGGATGTAAATGCTGATAAAGAGTCTTTTGATAAATTGGCCTCTTGCATCGATAACAGGCTTGATTTAGAACCGGCAGGAGCAGTAGGCTTTAAAGAGATAGTTCCTTGGTATGTTGATGATTGTCTCTTTAATGAAGGTAATCTTAGAGTCCTTGGATGTCATGAGATGTTCAATTTGTTTTAGATTCAACATATTCCCAGACAAAATAATCTATCGGATTAACATCTGAAATCGTGAAGAAAAATATTTCCTTCCTAATGAAGTCATAGCAGTGCTCACACAACCACTTCAGTAACCTTTCTGAGGCATGACAAGATGCTGAGTTTTGTTGCCAGACCAAAGGCTATCTCTAGTAACATTTTAGACCTCAAAAGTAGAAATCTCCATATTATTGAGGACAAAATTGTGAGCCTGGTGCAACGCCGTTACTCCTCTGTAAATTGAACTTTCTTTATATCTGGAGCAGCTATCAGCATGGTACCCAAAACTTTTATAAAAGTTTGCTGATGCAACAAAATTTCTGCTGGCAAAAAAACAACAACAACGTCATCTGAGAGCTGCAATATAAGAAAATCGCCGGTAAACGGAAGAGCCGATTTGATCTATATGCTTATATATATCACGCTCGTCAATAATCATGACACTTCATTCGTACAATAATGCTACTAATATACATTTTGGAAAGCTCTCGCCCCTTGTTCCCTTCGAAAATTTTGGAATTTCTTCTTTATCCAACAGGTAAGTTCGTCTTTGGTGTTACAGAGGGTTCGGTTGGTTTTTCGTTTTATAGCAACTGACATAAAATAAATCCATTAGATTCTGGTACGGCAAGTTTGGAGACCAAAACTCTGGTGAGATCAAGTCGTCAAAATTATATTCAAGCCATTTGAGACTTCTTTTTTTTTTCGAGGAGTGGCAGGGAGCTCAGTGCTTAAGAGGCTCAAATTATCTCCTAACCTTGCGAAGGAACGTCTTGCTCAGTTCCAGAGTTGAAGTATTTGTTATGCCTTCGATCCCGGCGCGGGTTCCAAGGAGACTCTGTGCCTTTTTCAAATATTTGGGATAATGAATTTTTAATTTGATTCATTTTTTTCAAGTGGTGTAAGGTTAAAAAAGCTTTCTAACAAAAAAATCTGCTGCCTAAGTGCCTGCATTTGCTTAGAGAGTGCGCCAATATGGTAGCATAAATAGCTTCTGCATCATGTATTAGCTTAGTCATACTGTTTGCAAAGTTATCATAAAAAAGGACTTCCAGTGTGTACAATAGGGTTCTAGGACGAGTTTTAAATTTTTTTTTTTTGTAAAAGCCATTTTGCCAATGACCACTTTGCCGAAAAGATACAATTTTTTTTTTAAATATAACTATATATGAATATGATTTATGCTGCAATACTATGTTATTATGATGCCTTCTATAAGTCCAACTTGAAGAGATGAAATTTTTTGATTATTTGCCACGATTTTAAAATCAGAAAATCTTCATTATTTAAACATTGATTTATTTCATTAGAAAGATGCTTCAACAGTTGATTATGCCAACTATTAGTATCATTGTAAAAAAAATCGTTACAACGGGCCTTTTGTGAAGCCCTTTTCTGTTTATATTTTAAAAATAAATTAGAAAAATGTTTAAGGTAGAGAGTCTGAAATAAATCAACTTTAATTAATGAGCACTTAGTGATGGATTTTTGTAAACATTTTATCTTTTCATTTATAGAAGTAGAAAAAATATTTTCCAGTTTTGATTTTATTTAATGGTATACATTTTATTATGTTCAATTTGATCACGAGTAAAATTTAAACCACAGGTTTTTCAAGGAAATTTATTGTTCAAAACATCTAATAATAATACTTGGCACAAGTTTTATTCAATATGCGAGTCTTCATTTCAAATAATTGCCTTGATACAAGGCCTAAATCCCTTGCAGTCCTTGACTTGTATTCAGACTCAAGTTTGGTCCAATCCTTCTGCATGGAAGCCTCTGGAGACTGAACGCTCTTGTGATGAGTATTAAAAACCATCTTCTCACGACGCGTCTAGATAGAGTATTTTAAGGGGTTGGTGCCTAGAGAGGAGGGCGCCGCATTTGAAGTTCCCAAGAGCCCTGAAAACAAAGTTTTCTCCGGACTTATCTCTTTGGCCCAAGGTAGCACTTTCTTAAGCATAAGTTTGTAGTAAACATCTGCATTGAGACGCTCATTCCTCTCCACAAAAATGGGAGGGAAGACTTCGCCATTTTTTATTTATTCTCGTTTGTTTTGTTTGGAAATTGAGTCGAAATCTTAGAAAATGAATCTTGAGTCACTAAAACTATCTTTCACTGTGTTTGAAAACAATAGACAATTAAATTTTAAAATAAGTTTTTTTATTAACAGTAAACAGTTAAGTACAGTAAAAGTATCCATCCTATAATATCTAAAAAGATAAATAGAGATGTAAAAACTGTTAGAATTGTTGTCATAAAACTTTAATAAATCTGAAAAATTACATATCTTTTGACAAAAGTAACTATAGTGCTCCTCATAATATTTGAATTTTTAAAGTAGGGAGTAAAAATGAGAAAGAACACAAATGTTTTGTAGATTACCGCTCAAGCACTTTGTTTAATTATACGTTATTGGAATTCTAGCAATTTTTATATCCTTAATGATTTGGTAATCATGAAAATAGATTATATGCTGTAAGCATAAATCTAATAATGTAGCTGTCATAGTGTCTTTGTTTAAGCTGCATATTAGCTTCTCTTATACAATCTTGAAGGAAAAATAAATAAGAAGTAATCTTAATTATAAAATGTGTGCACAAGTTTTAATCGATCATGGTGTTTCTTTACCATGAGTATTGTAAAAACTTTTTATTATCAACGGTTATAATAATTTCATATAGTAACAATTTATTGTTTGATGGAGGAAATTAATCATATTTTCTTTGCATTGATATAATTTTTGAGGTACTAAGGACTTTCTTTATTAAATACAAAAGCAACGACGTCTTTGTATAGTTTTTTTTTCCTTATTTTATATTTTCTTAATAATGAACTAAAGTCGTATATACAAGCATTTAAAAACTTCTATTTCACACATAAATGTTTTATTTTGGAATGGATTTTCTTCATAAACTAGTCATTTAATTTTAATAAACCAATACCAAATGAAAGCTGAGTCAATTATTTTTATTATTATGCATTATAACCCCATCTGGCATCAATAACGACATCAGAAACGGGAGCAAGTCTTGATGATAATCTCCTTTGACGGGTTACATAATTTTTCTGGAATCCTTGACATTACCTCAGATTTTGGGTTTTCAGAAAGATATGTTGGTGTGTCGTTTAACTGCGTCCCACACAAAGAAGTCCATGGGTTTGACATCAAGGAAGCTTAGCAGGGGCCTAACAATGGGTCCAACAAATTAAAAATATATTCAAACACCCTGTTTGACGTTTTTCTTTAAGTGTGACATGGAGCAGGGTCTTGTTTCCAGACAAATGACTTACAAATTCATAAGTCCAGGGCTTGATACGATCTATTAGGACCTTGATGTAATCATAAGCATTGGGGAACCCATTCGGAAAAAAAAGTTGGTATCGTCATTTAACTTTTGAATATTATGGCTCCAAACACTATAACGGTCGATGGAAATTATGTCTGCTACACTTTTAGTACATCATATGGACTCCTAACTAATCTTATATTCTCTTGTTGATTGCCTTTTTTATCTTGACAAACATATTTATTGTCCAGCGCGGATCACAACGAGGACCCTCTATCTTTTCCACGATTGATGAATAAATACTTCGTTGAGCGAAGTCATTTTTTGAACGGACGCTTAACACTTCTATCTAGCCGCCAAAACAAGAAACGACGTCCTAGTTGCATATATGTACCTGTAGTAGGTGTTTAAATTTTGTTTTTAAACAACCCTGGATGCTGCATATGATTTTTGTAAGAGTAATAATACATTCGTATCCAGTTCTATTATAAATAGTACACAAAATGAAGGAAGTAAAAATTATGCTTACACTAGCATATATATATTTATAGAAATGCTTCTCTTGAACTTTCACATAAGAATATAAATTCTGGCACTTAGTTCTAAATAAACAGTATTTGTATATTTGCTTTTAATACATAACAAAACAAATAGTTTAATGGGGCTAATAATTTTTATGAGAGGAATAACAACAAAAGAAATATTGCATAAGTAATCTTGCTCATTTAGAAAACAGAAAACATTTTCAATTTCTTCAGTTATAACCATATTTGAAGACATTTAATTGCTAAATGATTATAGGCTAACAATTTATTTATATAACTAGAATTATTTGAATTTTCTTAACAATTTAAATAGTGCTTTTTAATTGATTTACATTTTCTATACATGTATATTGTATATGTATAAATTAGAAAAGGGTGTAATAGAGCTGTAATAAAAATATTTGGTACTTTAAAATAAGGGATTTTGTTTAAATTTGTTTTTATGTACATTAACATACGAATTAACAAATGATTTTAAGAATAGAACATAAATACATAAACATCCAACCAAATATAAACAAGTTTCATATTATACATATACGTATTAAAACAAACCTTATTTTTATTTTTCTAGATTTCACAATGAAGGAGGTGCCACTGCCTATCAGCAATACCCAGTTTGCCAGGGAAAGCAGCTGACATGTTCCAATAACATTTTAAACCGTATGGGAGAATTCAACGAAGTTGAAGATATCATAGAGAATAAAACCAAGCCATGTCTAACGAATTGTGAGGATCAAATAAACGATCTCTTTGTCACGACCTCCAATTATCCAAATAAAAAAACTTTTAAGGAGAGGGAAGAGTTTTGTTTATTGGTAAAGAAGTTACTCAGGTAATTTGTTTTTTCTTTAACCTTTATTTGTGACCTATATTTAATTTCAAAATACATCACTACACTATACAACTATATCTACATAAAAAAATGTTATTAGTAGAATGCCATATAAAAAAAAGCTTCAGAGTAACTGTAATATAGTATTCGTTACACAAATAATTTATAAAATACAGCTAAATACTCATAAGACACGAATATAATGTTTTACAATATTTACTATTCTAAAAATGTCCATTTCCCACTGTATTCTTATGTTACATTAAATATAAGGGTAGTGTTAAGTGAAATCAATAAAAAAAATGATATTTTTCACAGTACCATCTTCAATTTCTTTTCAAATTTGGCTTTAAAAACTAAAGAATCCAAAATTTTAGTCCTTTTGTCATCTGGTTCAGGATTTAGAGGCTTCTAAAGTTTGGGCTTCCATGTCACCTATCCTTTTTTTAAACTGCTGTATTTTGATTTATTTTTTTAAAGTATCGATCTACTTTAAAAATAATTTAATATCTTTTTGTTTTATTGTATTATATAAACCAAAAAAAAAAAAAAAAAAAAAAAGTCAATATTTTTAGTTACAAAAATTAGACATAGCGAATAAGCAAATACAATATATTTATACAGATGTATTTGATTTTGAAAATGTGTGCGTAAGTAGAGGAAATTTCAAAAATAAAACAATTATCTATTAAATTTAATTAAATTAGATAGACAACTTAAAAAAACATTCAAAATACAGCGATTTAAAAATGGAGTATGGGGCGTCAAGGAAAAAACTTTAGTTTTTTGATTTTTTATCTGATATTAAAATATGTACTAAATTTGGAAAAAAAAATCGAAGATGAGCCTGTTTTTGAGTGATTGATATGACTTGGAATAACTCATGCTGGGTATTTGCTTAATAACATAAGATCCATATCGAGTTTACATCCGAAGGTATTCTTTAGTAAAATGTTAACTCCATATGTTCTCTATATATGAATCATTTCTCTGCAGACGCTAATATTTTTTTAAAGTATTCAGTCCCCCACAAATGTACCTTTTAATTTTCTGCCGTTTTAGATTGCCCTTAATAGGGTCCACACTTGGAGTTTTACAGCATTTTCTAAAAAAGGAAACTTGTACCATTGCAATCATCTTTTCTGAAAGAGACAATTAGGCGCTGTACCCTTTTTTTCCTTACGGAAAATAAAATGAAAATGAGATAAGGAAATTATTTAATAAGATCAGGGGCATTGCAGCATCAGCAGCGATGTACATATCTTTAATTTTCACATTCAGTTGATAAATACTTTACGTAACTGGCATCTCCCATTCCAAATATTAAAAAAAAAATTACCACACCTTTGGAGCCTACACAAAAAACAAACAAAAAATAATCTTGGAGAATACTGACTTAACATTCGTCAGAATCTTTTCCAGTCCATCACAAGAGTCCTTTGTATAATAAACACCACGTTTAATTAGAAATGACTTTAGGGTGTCACACCATAAATGATCTCTGCGCCAAAGTTGTCCGATCCAATAAAGATTAAGGGTCATAAAAAACTCGAAATTTTAATTACAGAAAGGCACACATATTTGCAGGAATTATGAAGTCTTTTTAGCGATAAATTGCTCAAATAATAATATATTTAGAGTCGTACTATTTTTATCCTACAAGAGTAGTCTGAAAAGTTTCTGAACTCAACGTGAAAATGGCAGCAGTCATTAGTAAAAGCTAGTCACACCTATTAAGCATCTGTCGACAAATACTCACCGAAGTGTCAGCCATAAGGACCTTCAGTTGTTATGTACCAGATGAGTTTTGTTTTTTTGAAAATGTAAAAAAATTGAGAATCAAGGTGTCATTCAATATTTGTTTTTGAAAGTGTAACCTTAGTATAGATTCAAACAACAGCAGACATATAAAATCTTGTTGTGTAAAAGGAGACTATGTTGAAAAATAAAAATTCATAAAAAAATGTCTTGTATCTCTGATAGGTCAAAAAAATTTCAGACCACACTCGTAAATACATTTAAGTAAAAGTACTCGATGAGTTTGTAAATATACACACTGTAAAATTAAAAAGAATGTCAATTTTTCTGCCACATAGGTAGGGGCTTAAAAATAATTTGAAGCACCTAATTTACCTTTTGTTAATAATCAAAAAACTTTATGGAGTACTTAATAACATCTGTTCGTTTAAGTACAGTACTCTTTTTTTTATTTGAAGACTATTTGATAATTTCAACATAGAGTTTTTCTTAGTAGTAACATATGTTTATAAGAGTTGATATGACTTAAGGGTATTATACATTTAATATTCCTGTATGAACATAGTTAGATACATTTGTAGCTCTGTACCAAACTTTAAGGGGTTGTAAATATAAAAAGAGGGGACCAAAACCTTGCTGTAGTATTTAATTACGATTTTATCCCCGTTATTTCTGATAATAATCAAACGACAGCTGAAATCAATATAAACAAGCAGGACTTTTATGCCATGTTTCTAACGGCGTTACCTTGCTAATACAGAAATACTCGATCTAATCGGTTTTCATATGTCTATTCTTTTGTTTCCTTTGGCACATCATGGCTGTTTCATAATGTATTCTTTTCATTAACAAACAAATTAATAAGTTATTATACTTATGCTCCGTTTCCGAAAGGACAGAAATATAATTTTTTTTTGTTGATCCTATATCGTAAATATAATATGTATTCACCATTTTATTATTTCTACAAAGGTATTTTGGCTATCATTTATAAATACAAATGTTAAGGCTATGCCATTAATGGAGCTTATAAATACGGCATGGAATAAAATATTATGTAGGATTAAAATATCATACATGTATATTTATATTATTCATTTTTTTAAATTATGGAGAAATATTATGCTAACGATGTCTATGAGTAAATAAAAGATAAATAACAGTTGATGTGATTGACTTATTTTGCAAACTATGAGATTGTTTTGGTGCTTATTTCTGTTGTTTTTTGGAGGAAAGGTTTTGTTGTGCAATAAATGTAAAATGTCAGAGCAACAACAAACAAATAACACATTTGAAATCTCTCCCACGCCAGTGTAATTGCCGAGAAGGCTGCAGAGACTGTTGGCATATCCATTCAGACTACATACAAAATCAAAAACTCCATTAAATCCAAGAAACCCCATAATTTCTGAAGCAACAATATGGTTGACTTCAGGCTTGTCCTCATCCACCCCTTTTACAGCCCTGACCTCAATCTCACAGACTTTCCAGTTTAAAGCGTCTTGTAGAAGAATTTCTGTTACACCTCTTATCCAAATTTGTATTCGCTCCGAGCCTCAATCATGACAGTCGTCATCGTTAAGAGCTGCTAATCTGTTTACTTGCGTGTCGAGGCTGTTATTGCTTGTGAAAACAGATATATTTAATAAAAAAAAGTTAAATATAGTAGCTAAACATATTACAAATTGGTTTAGTTTTGTCTCTTCTTTAGTAGTACAACTTTAAATTTGGGGTCTTTACATATGTACAAGAATACAACCTTTTTCATATTCTTCATAGTAACAAAAACATTTTGAATAAAATTTAGTTCCATATGTAAACTCGTAATTGAGAACTTCAAATTATATTTTTTTACACATGAAATACAAGAAAGTATAATTGCTCATTTAAAGAGGTTGTTTTTGCAAATATCCTTTTGAGTATTTTTAAAAATTTTCAAATTAATTATAAAAAAGTTCAAAAACAATAATTTGATACAATAAATATACTTTATTTTTCTGAGTCATTATTTGACATACATAGAAATATTTAAAAATATTTACGTATATTGATTAGGTAAATGTATATATACGAGTATATCAAATTAATCTAATAAATACCGAAAAAATATATAGATATGTATTTGAAAAAATATAGCAGGGCTTACAAAAACATTTAAATATTAATTCTATAATTAATTTTGTTCTAACTAAATAATATAATACCCTATGGTGATATATGGATTTTTTTCCTAACCAATTAAATAATAAATATCAATTTACATTGTTTTAATACCAATACAACTACTCTTTTAAACTTTTAAAATGGTTTTGACTGTGATTGAAACATTAAAACCATATTAAACTATTACCAACATATTCTATAAAGACCTATTATTTTATTACAGTGCGCGACGTAAAATTGTGGACTTGAATTTAAATCAATTTTGATTATTTTAGGGACAATATTACAAAATAATCGGTTGTGTTATTATTTAAAAGTAGAGAAAGTTTAATAGAAAACTAAAAAAAAACTGTCAAAAATCCACAGTTGTCAGCATAGAGACAAAAAGGCAAAGGTTGTTTGATTTCTGCATCTCCAAATTAGTGTCGAGGAGATAACGAAGGAAGAAGGGTGCTTCCAGAGTCCTGTTTACAAGGTTAAAAGTATGGTGGTTGCAGATCAGAGATTTGAGAGTCCCTTGGCACTGGCAGACAATAGAAAATCCGGATCATGGAGGACATGGATATTTCGATCACCAGAATTCCAGGAAATCGATGAGGCAGTATGCCAAGGCTCTTAATGTAAATTATTGAACTGTGAGGAGTTATGGGAAGGATTTGAGGAATGAATCTTATGTACGAGGATATTGTCAACTACTTTCAACAGCAACCAAGACCAACCAGGTCAAAAGAGGCCAGAAGTTGTTGACTTGGTTAAACCATAATGGGTCAACAGTTCGTCCTCCTTCAAAGACTGTTCCCCCTTCGACTTTGTCATTTAAAGTATAGTCGAGAAGAAAGCCTGTGCTCTCTATCAACGAAATTTAAATGACCTCAAGGCCTCGTCGAGCAACAGAGGATGGCCATGTCCGAAAACTTCATAAAGAAGTGCTGCGGAGTTTTTAGGCACAGATTGGAGGCTATGGTAGCACCCAGAGGAAAATTATTTTGAAAAGTTGGAAGATATTTCAAGAAGAAAGTCTTTGGTAAAACATCAATGTTGTGCTCCTTTTTATTCTTACACAAGTTTACCCTATTAGTTAATTATCAAAAAGTCCCCGATTCTACCTCCAAACCGTACAATTATTAAATTTAGTTCTATAAACCCGCCAGGTTATTTTTTGGACAGAAATTGTCCATTCCTAAGAACCAAAATATTTTCTTTGCTTAGTTGTTCTTGAAAAATATAAATTTTTATTTATTTGAAGTGACTTACTGAATATTCTTGATGATGTTTAAAAACTGAGTTTTTGGCTCAAAAATTGTTGGACTGCTCAAATGTAGGATTTGAAAACTCATTCATCAAATATGAAATGTAGGTTAATTCATTTATTTTTTACCATTTATTACCATGGATACAAATGATTTTGACAAATAATAAAATTATGTTAGTTTAAGATACCTATATTAACTTGTAGTAACATGCTGAAAGTAATAACTTCCCCCATTTACTATTACAAAAAATCTTATTTTCAATCACAACATCAAAATATCATATTGCGTATTTACTCAAGATTTAGCATTGCATATAAAATATTTAAAGTGAATCGACGTAGCTAAATAAACAACGCACCTGGGAGAAATAAATTTTATGAACTCAATGTGTGTAGATGCAATAGTCCGTCGCTCAATGTATTATTTGGAAAATAAACTATTAAAAAAATGAATTTTCTTTTAGAAAATCATAGAAAAATAAATGAAAACAATTAAGAGGTCTTCCTTAGCATTACATTTATTTTCTAAGGGAAATGAACAATAGGTATTGTGAAATCAAACATACAGGCTCTACCATAATTTAGATACCATTTAAGATACTTTTAACACTCCTTTGAACTTTAATTAAGACCATTAGAAAGAGCAGAGTCTATCATTTTCAAAAATTGTTTAATTTTTATAAATCATCCAGCACCTTCCCAATCCTCTTACTATTTTATGATACACCTCCTTGATGCTATCATAGTTGGGCAAGAAAAGTGGCATTGCTAGCCCCTTCATTTTTTGTGGTGGTGGTGGGGGGTCATCCCCCAATAATTTTTTGAAGGCTCTTCCCCCCTCCAAAAAAAATCCCTTCAACTTATTTACAACTCTGTTTTTGATGGTTTTACATTTGGAATTCAAAATTGTCGAACAAATCAGTTAAAATTTAGCAAATAGAGTTAAAAAATAATTCAACCTGTTCTAATAATAATTTTTGGCCCTCTGAGGTCGTTAAAGGACTTATTTTTACTGAAATAAATCCCCTTTGTCCATCTCTCTTTTAAAATCTCTCTCTGTCTCTTCCCTCTTCTCTCCTCCCTATAGATTTTCTTTATCCCTTTCACTGTCTCGTATCTTCTACCTTCATACTTTGTTTCTATTCCCCTTCATTCAGCCATGCAACACGGCATTTTCTGCTAGTATATATTCGTATATAAAATATACTGATTTATAGGTATATTTAATTATATAATGACTAAGACCATTTTTGGGGCTATGCTGTTGAAAGTCATAGTAACCATTTAAATATGACTAAAATCACAAAAATGCTTGCAACAGGAGTAATTTTAGATCCTAGAGAATCTAAGGGTCTTCCTTTAACTAAAATCCTTTGTAATTCATTTTTTTGCGTTGAATAACTTAAAAGGAAGCTATCTTAATGCAATTTGGATGTATAACAAACATATCAGATGAATGTTGCTTCTAATTATGAAGAGTTTGAACTTTTTTTACCAATGTACTTTAGCTGAGTGGAAGAAAGAATACAAACAAATAAAACATAGTTAGAACTGCTACTTCAACTTCAATATTCAACTACGTATCTACTTGTCAGTTCTTACTTATTAATAAAAGGTGCAGCATTCATGGTATTTTCTTTGTTGAATATATTAAAATTGAACTACATGCACTTATTTTACGCTAATGAATGCAAAATTGCAATACAAACGGCTTCAAATGGAGGGATACTAATTTTAAACTTTTAATTATATGTGAGAGGATATATTTTTGGCTTAGTTTATATATGAGGATTCTAGTTCCAAGGGGAAAAATTCTTGGCGCGAAACCATTTAAACCCAATACATAGTTCATTGGTAGATATAATATAAATATATAATATTTGAATAATAAATTATAATTGTATTAACATTTTTTATTTGATTGAAGAAAAAATAAATAGAGCATATTTTAGGTGGGGCAACGGGGAAAGTAGAACTATGCCTTATTCCCCTATGGACTCTTCTCAATTGTCAGTATTGTTGTTCTTGGATTTTGAGGAGTATGATGTAATAGTTCCACTTGATCTTTTTGCCCCATACTCAACCAAAATCGACATAAAGACTAAACGACAAACGATACGAACAATTGCAAAGGTTCCATAAGCTCTACTTTGCCTTTTGCTCCACCCAAAACCCATCTAACGACTGCCTTAGTGGCTAAGATATACTAATACTAATGTTTCTTGTTACTTTCAGAACTTGTCAAGGCCATAAACGACTACCCTTATCCTCAGAATATCCGAACCTTTGTAGCGCTCTAGAAAATATTCCAAACGTATATTCACATTGTTCTAATCCTCTAAACCGTTGGAGGTCTGAAAAATTAGAAAATAAGACTTTAGCTCGAATATTACAAACAGAGATATACAACTATGCACGTGAAAATTTAGCTATAATCAATATATTTATCAAAGAGTCGTATACAAAACGATTTCGTAAGACAGAAAAAATGAGTCGGATATCTTATATTGCATCCTCTGGTGGTTTACTTGGACTTTGCATGGGCTTTTCATTTGTTTCTCTGGCTGAAATACTATATCATATATTCTTATGTCTTGGATTGTTTTGCAAGAGACGCACTTCTCGCTTCATATCCATTGAAATCGAGAGACGGAAAACTAGAAAAACTAGAAAGGAAACGACAAGGACTCAACAACGGCTTGTTCCGGTTGAAACCACTACTGTGAATAACTTTTCCGAAAATAATCAATACGAATTCCGTGATTGGCTTTAAATTGACTTCTTTTTAAGACTAATTTATTTCAATATTAATTTTTATTTAGGAAAATATGTATAACTGAACTATGACATTGCAAATTCCTAATATTTAAATATTTTTGTCAACAGAAAATGTGTTAACATTCTTCTTATTTAAATGCACTTTTTTTGTTCAAAAGTCATGCATATGAATATATTTATAACTGTATATGATTTATTTTTGCTTTATATAAATTTGAATATATTTGGAAAAACTTTGCTTCACGAATATAGTAACAATGACAGCTTAATACATATTGTTATTCTATTTTTTGATCCATCAATATTAATATTATATGTAATGTAAAAAATCAATTCGGAAATCAATTATTTATATAGAAATTTGTAAGGGTAAATCTTAATAAATTAACATAAAAAAGTTAAAATAAATATGAAAGAAGGACTTAAATAAAAAAGCTATTCTAAAGTATTTTATGTTGCACAAATATATACAAATAGAATTAAAATAAAAACACCTAAGAAGGATTATTATTATAAATTATAATCAGTTAACACAAAAAACAACAACATTTATTAGGGTTGTATAGAGAACAATATTCCATTCAAGAAATAAATGTAGAAGTCAATTTCACCCCTGTTCCCTCAAGTGACTATTGCGAAAAAATCCAACACCAATATGTAAAAAAAAAAAATGTTTTCATTTTGGTGAGTTTTTTCTTAATTAATTAATTTATAGAGTTGTAAATTCTCAGCATTTACGTATATGTAGATTTTTTTATTTTTCTTTATTCATATGATTACTGTAGATATTAAAAAAAACAACAGAAAATAATATAATTTAAATTACTTGAAGGAATTGTGTTATATTGGCATGCATAATCAGGTGAAGCTTCTTTTTTTTTATTCAGAGGGTTGCAAATTTCTGTTCTAGGTATAAGTTATTGTATTGAAATTTGAAGGTTTTTGAAAAAAATAAAGTAGTGGTAGCTAAAGACTTCAAAATTTGAAATTTTATGATTTATTAGAAAAATGAGTGTTTTGACCTAAATTTCGTCTAACCACTTTGTATTACAACAAATTTTATGATTCAAGAAATTGAGCTGAATAAATTTACAATCGAAAATTTTGCAAAAAATTTCCATGAACGTTTGGTTCTTATTGGTCAAAAAGAGCAAAGATTCCCATAACTTGTATTTTTGCTCTATGTCCATCCATGTCTGCTCCTAAAAAAGTATAAATCCCTCGGTTTGAAGTCTTATGCCCGTCAAAATGCGCAAATTTTGTCAAATGCAAATAAGGATTCCCCTTACAATTTATGTTTCCCAAAACATTAGCAATGGTCGATTTTTTACTTGAAGTAGACATAATTGGTTAAATTACAATAAGTTTGACCTTTTTCTGACCTTTCACTGACTTTTTTTAGATAAAAATCCTTTGTAATATGAATTCATCTTAGATATCTAAAATATACGTATAAGTCGTAATTAGAAAATATTGTGTGCTATTTATAGTTGAAAACTACTATTATATACCCACTTATTATTGGTTTAACATAAGACATATCAAAACGTAAAAAAATAAATTAATACACTGTCAAATCGAGCTAATCCAACCAGTTCTGCGGACAAATACCACAAGTGCTTGAATAATTTTTTGGATATTGACTTCGATATTTTATTAAATTAGGACATTATTAGGTGTACTTAAGACTTTTGGAGCAAACATCCAGACTAAAAGATACACCCTCACTATAAACACACAAATAATTCGCAATCCTCGCTCGTCTATGTCTGTCAATTTAAATTGAGGTCAAAACATTTAAATTTTTGGGCAGTATAACACTTTCGAATGGCATCGGACGTGTTGTGTGTATAGTACCAGGTGTCATAAATTTTACAACTCGTAGATGCACATCACCACGGAATATATTTGACAGGCTAAGGAATTATTTATATTTGTTTTGTCAACAATTCTTCCAATTCCTTCTACGTAGCTTCTCTATAAGCAAAGGGAATCGCCCTTGCTGTGTAGATTTTCCAAGTTTCTGCTCCTTCCATTAAAGATGTTTTTATCGGTTAGCATTTCATCTTTCTTAATGGTTGATTTCCATCAATTAATACATCATGATACTCCTCCACATGCTTGTCTCTCATGGCTTTAATTTCTTCATCGGAAATATATTTCATTTCCTTGATTCCACGAGCACTAGGTTATCTGGCTCTTTTCCATCTACCTCGCTCAATTTGACTTGAATAATCTTCTGGTAACATTCTTAATTTTTTACACAATACACACGACATTATAAATTTAACATTTTCCTTTACAATTATAATCTCTTCTTTAATTTCCTCATTTCCAAAACCTACATTTAAAATTATGGATCCTAGTTGATTAAAAGTAGCTCCAGTAGCTCCATTTTAACGAGAATCTGAAGGTATATTTAAATGTCTAAGTGGTATTCCAATTTCTTGTTAAAAAAATCATCCGCAATAGATACCTCACTACCAAAATACAGAATTGATTTAATATAATTACATAAGTATCTTCCATCTAGAGAGTTTAATCGAACTTGTATTGCAGTTGAGGGACTAAATGTAGTCACGTTTCTTAACGTGACTTCTGTTTCTTGCAATTCCATTTTTACAGGCCTTTGAATCTTTAAAATGACCAATTCTTTTACAATTTCTACATTCCTGTTTCCAAACAGGACATTCATTTATAATATGGTCTCTTGAGGAGAATATACAATCCATTATTTTTCTTTCAGGAGGATTTTTCCTAAAACTATTTTGGTTTCGACTAAGGCTTTGATCCCTAAATTTTCCTCTTGTTATCTTGTTGACTTTTACAGAATTTAACTTTTCGTCATCCCTCTTCGACATTTCCTCAGCTCTACATCTATCAATAACTTTTTGAAGTGTACATTCTTTTTCTTCTATGACCATAAGTTTTTTCCTCGTTTCTTCATCCGAAGTCCCACAATTAATTTAACTTTGATATTTTCTTCGAAACAGTCTTTATTACCACATCGTTCATTCAATTCAGTTCGAGTTACATGTACATAGAAGTCCTCGAATGATTGACCTTCTTTTTGAATAAGGAATGGAATTTAACCTTATCAAGAATGATGTTATATTGAGAGCGAAAATATTTCCTCAATTCTTCTAAAATTTCAGGAATGGATAACACTGTGTTTTCTTTACTCCCAATTGAAACTCTTAATTTCTCCCTCATTTCTATATCCATGAATGATCTTAAATTTGCTAGCTGTTTTGCGTGTGAGTAGCTATCAACTCCTACTAGTTGCCTGTAGTCTTCAAAACTGGTTTTCCATTCAATAAACTCATTCAAATCCATGCTTCCTCTCAATAGTTCCAGTCCCCTATATGCAATTTTTCAGTATACTTTACACGCTCTATCCTTTGAAGGCAGACGATGATGCTCCTTGCCTGCTAGTTCCTCCATTTTTTTTCGCGAGTTCCTTTATAATTTCTTCATCCATGCGATCTCTCTCTTCCATGAACATCAATATATCCTCTTGTTGCTGCTTTGTTTCAGACTTGAACTCCATTAATTCTAAAATATTATCTAAGACGTGCAATCTTCCACGGGCCCTTTGATGATAAATTTCTACTAATTCCATTCTGTTTGAACGCTTCAGTTCAATAATGCTCCTTGTGACATCACCTTTGTATGCCTTAACTTTTGATTTTATAAAGCCAAACTTCTTACTTTTAAGTTCTTCCATTATGTTTTTTAAGATTGGTTCTGGTTATCGACTGCGCCACATCATATACGTGGATATGAGATATATGAGGATATGGAGTTGATATATATACTTTATTCTATACAATGAGAATACAGAATGAATCTCATATTAATATATTATTATACACAAAGTACTCACGGAACATTTATATATAGGTCATTAAACTTAAAGCAATGAAGATATATAACAAAGTTTTACAAATTAAATGGTTTTTATTATAACAAAAAAAATATTATAGGATAATTTCCTTAATTTTCTTAAAATTTCATTATTTTTTTTATAATTGATATTTATATTCAGAGTCGTAATTTTGTAAAGGTTCTTGCGGAGCATACTTTCTAATAATATCACGGCGAAAATTTAGAGCTGAACTTTAAAGAATTTGGCAGCTAAATGTGAAGCATCTCCATATTCTTCCTAATTTGTTCCTGCTTCTTTATTTTTTAGCTCTATTTCCAATTAATTAAACAACCAAGAAAGTTATCCATTGATAAGGTTTCCACTTATTCTATTTTAACTTATGTTGATAAAAATATGCAGTTGGTCTGCACGTTCGAGAACAACTAATCTTCGTCTATTGATGCAATCAACACTAGTGGGGTGGTCGTAAAATACTCCCAAGGTCCTCAAGCGAGAGAAAAAGTTTTGTAGACAATCTTTATTTCTCCTAAAAGTAAGTATGTACTTGACTCCAGATGTTTTTTTTTTTGCGTCATTGAACAAGTTTTCTAACGATGCAATCGAAATCAAAATTCCAAGTTAGAGATAATAATTTTATTTCTTTCACTAATTCCCCAGACCCATTTAATTGTCTCTTTCATCTTCTTAAGAGCATTTTCCTGTTTATTCATTTGATTACCAAATCCAAACAAGTTTATTTTTGAGTCAAAAGGCTCCTGCTATTGCAGATGTCGAACCATGAATCTACTGTTTTGATAAAATCCGCTTGAGGCTTCTTTTAAAAAAATAGATATTATAGCGCAGAGACAGTTGTATGGCTCAATAGCTGTGTTGCTAGATAAACTATTTTGACTTTCTAAATGAATATCTTTAATGTTATAAGCAATTTTTAGTATGTTTGAATCTTTTGCAATCAATGTTAGAAAATATTTTTCAGTGATTGTAGATACGTCTGGCAAAATATATCCTTTATATCTTGAGATGTCTCCTCAATAGTTTGATGAGGTGAGGAGTATCATTTAAGGTGTAAATCTTTTTGGATGTGTTGAATGGATTCCAAAAGTAAGCTGATTCTTCGGATATTTCCAATCTCTTTGGCAATCCCACATTTGACGGACCCATATCAGATATCATTCCCACTACAGATATTCCGATTTATTTTATTTAAAAAAAAAAAAAAACTGTAAGGCATGAGTTTGGCCTTTAGATTTTTCTAAAAACAGTCTTCCTCAAAATGTTAAGAACAAACTCGGGCAGTTTCGGAATTGAATAGGTCTTGTTTATGACAAGCTTGGATATATTTTGCACGAATGCCCTTGGCTTTGGGAAATCTATGGTAAGAATAATCTTCACCGGATTTCACATGAGGGGAGTAGCAGATTGACACAGCACAACGTAAATGATTTCTTGTCGGATAATTCGAGATTTTTTAATATATTATTTATGAATAAGAATCCTCAAGAATAAGTTTATTTCAAGATGATTGTTGCAAAGACAATATAAACAATTTATGATTTAAATACAATTAGTGAAACAAATTTATTAAATTTAAAACTAAGCATAAGTGTAATTAAAACCATTTATTAATTAAAGTCACATTAATATAATACAATATACCATGATCACTGATCAATGATGACTCCTCTTTTCTATATTTAACATACCAAGCGTTCTCCTTCTTCTCTTTTTTGGTGAGAACAGGAATACCTCAAATCAAGAGTATCATATCCCTTGAACAGGGATACCTTATGCAACAGTAGCATATTTCTTCAATCCATATTATCCCTTCCCAGGAATGTCAAAAAAGCATTAAATCTCTAATATGAAGATTATATATAGTCACAGTAAGAAACTATCAAATTTTGAGAAGTCAAGGTCATTCATTGTCAATACGTATTGTACTCTATTTGTTATAAGTTATAATTAAAAACAAGACACATTTCTTTTGAGTAAAAGGAAAAAGATATGTAAAAAATATTACAGTAAAATAAGGAAGACATTTCTTTATTTCGAAGGTCATATAAATGATCATACCAAGTACTGTAAATAAAATAAACCTATTTTTGATAACTAATTACATATATGACAGTGTTGATCATATTTGGGAGTAAGCCCCCCCCCCTTCCGAAATGATCATAATATATATGTATACTATAAAAATAGTAATCACATTGGCAGGGATTCAATTTTATGCCATACACAATGTAAAATATACTTGTATGTACAGAAATGGTGAAGGCTTAATAATAATATACAACTAATGATGATATGATGAATGGGACATATACTCTAATTTTGTATAAAAAATTATCATTGGATAATTATGAATCTAAAGTAACTAGTATATTATTCAAACATAATCTTAAAGTATTTGCAAATACATATGCCTTGACTGTATTTAAATCATAATTACCCAAAAAATATGTGGATATCAGCCCCCCCCCCCATACACACAAAATATATATATATTTTTTTTTACATTAATTTTTCTGGGTCAAGATGAAATAGTTTTTCACGAAAATATGGTTAAAATTTTTAAAATACAAATATTTATGCGGACGCCCCTGAATATTGTAGATGTCACATATTCACATTTGCTAGGTGGGATAAGAAGGTGATGTGTTTTGAGTTATTCAAGGCAGTTAAAATGGCTAATGCTTAAATACTAACGACATAAAATTATTATTTTGATCAAACCTTCCGTGAAAACGTCAGAAAGTTTTTTATAATTTTGTTAAGGGTTAGTTATTTTTTTCAAATAACTCAAATTTTAAAGTTAGTTGAATGGTAAAATATTTACAATTTTAAGGTGAGAACCAATGTCAAAATGAAATTATAGCTTTTTTTATTAAGTAAATCTGTAACTTCTAACATATGGAACACCTGAACGGTTGATAATCAGTATATCTCACGTCTAATGTGTGAGACTTGACTTTTCTGTATTTAAATAAATTGTGCATCAAATAGTAAATCCTAGTCTAAGGTTTGAAAAACGGTTCATTATTTTTTTAGTTAAATTTTGAGAGGTCTCACAAAACGTTAAAAACTAAGAAACTGACACAGTTGAAACTTATAAAAGTTGGGGAATTATGAAGGATCCTCATTTCTACAGCTGCACCCTATACTGTTTTTACAATTAAAATTCAAGATGATAACTTAACAACTTGTCAGTTTACAAGATATCTTTTTAACTTTCATTTTTAGCATGATACTTGATGGTTTATTTGCAAGATTATTGTCCGTTTTAAAATGTTTAAGGTTTTTGTATTGTAAAAGTCCTTTTCTTGATTTTTTTTTGTATTCTAGTTATTTTATCTTAACTTGCTCTTAGACATATTTTTATGGTTTTAAACATGTTTATATTAGTGCATTATAGTATTTTGTTGTTGTCTTTTTATGAAAGTAATTTTGCCATAAAAAGTTTATTTATATCTGTAAAATGCAATTTTTCCGTAAATATAAAAAGAAAACAAAATTTACCATAACTTATGAACAAATTGAGATACAATTTAAATTTTGACAGGTCCAACTCACTAACAACCTTTAAACCATCAAAAAAAAAAAAAATATATATTTTTTCCCCGGGGGGAGCTAATCCATTGTAAATGGGAAAAATGATTTCAGTCTTAGCTTTTTACTCTACCGATTTACCGAATACCCTCCTCTTCTTAGCTCTCAAGTATCTTGTGGTGCTATCAGGACCTTAAGCTATTCTAATCTATTATATTTCAATGCTTAAAAAAGTGTGTCAGATTATATATTTGTTGCTTATAAATTTTTTAATTTCTCCTAAAAACATTTTAGGTGGTATATGAAAAAATAGAAAGATGAACGTCGATGGATCAATTTTTTTATAACGAGGTACAAATTACAGGTCAACACTTTTTCATCACATTTTGTTTCACTTCTCTTACAAATAATTAATTTTCTTTATTTGTAGTTTTTCCATAAATTAATTTATACAGATAATATGTTTTAAAATAAGAATGATTCATATTGAACGTTTCATCGGACATCATAAATTGCATGATACGCAAAAGAGTATTTCTTGTCCAAAATAAAAGTGTTTCATGTAAATGTTTACAAGCCAATAATAAAAAGTAAAACGCTTTTAATACTTTATTTCTTAACCGTCTAAAAAATCAGTATTGTTACAAAAATTTCACATTCCACAAATAAAATTGCCTTCAGATCGAACCAAACGTTCACAATATTACCATAAATATATCACTACCTTCTTTACCATCACAATAGATAAAGTCAAGAATCCCCTCCTCTTCTCAGCTCTCAAGGATCTTGTGGTGCTGTCAGAACCTTAATTGGAAATTTTTTCAACATTACATCAGACAAAATAGTATAAAATTGACCATTCCATTGGGTTAGCGTCCCACCTAAAACTAGGTGGGACGCACATCAAATTCTAAGAATAAAGAAAATGGAGTGTTCCTTTGGTGGAGGACGTGCTGGCACGTTTTTCTTGCTAGATCCAAGATTGATCTTTCATGGTTTCAGGGAAAGACTTTGGTGTGCAGAACACTTATGTAGACATTGGCGTTGACATTCAGGCCTTGCTTGGAGATGAAATGGCATAACTTGACCCTCGCTACTAACAACTACCCAAAAAATATAATTTATTTTTAATGTTTCATAGGATTACATCCAGGCCAATATTTCAAAGACATATTTGAAACAATTCTAAGTGTTGTTTTCAAATTTGTTATGTTGAGATAATATGTACAATCAATAACTTTAACTATAATTTAGAACCTTTATTTAATTTAAGAGATATAAGGTTGGTTCACTAAAGTACATACTCGCAATTTAGTACACATTTTTTTGTCCTTAAGTATAGTTTTTTTAATTAACCCTCTACTAAAAAACCAACCTAATAATTATACACATATCATAAAGCAATGGTCCACATATTGTATGTGTATTTATCATACATAAAAAGTATTTTTTTAAAACATATCCTTACTTCACTGCGTAAGTTTTTTCCATTGATGAAGTGTATTTAACCTGCTTTTCTTTTAAAAAAAAGAAGAACATTTAACAGTTCCTTATGGTTTATCTCTTTTTTGTTCGTTTTTTTTTAATTATTTGTAAGCCTTATATTTAGAAAATGAATGGTAGTAATAAAGATAATTAGGAAAGGCCAGATAAAGATATATATATAATATTAAACATTATGAATAAGATTAAGAAAGGGATTATTTTATAAAAAATGTGTAATATATCATCTTCCAACATATGTAAATACAGGGTTGATCTTATGTAGTGGTACACATTTTTTATATTATCAATCCAGACTGAAAATGGTACAAAATCATGAAGGAGGAACACAAAACATCTTATCTCTGATCAGAGAAAGCTGAAACGGTTGCAAAATACTAGAAAATTCTAATTTTTGTTAAGCCCAACAAAAATTTGCTCATAGTTTTGCAATTTTCTGATGAAAAAATTTCACAATTGATGCCACTGCGAATAAACAAAACAGATGCTACATCACAATTGAACCTCTAAAGAGGACTCAGCTTCAGCTGGAATCATAGTCTTGGGCGTTCTGTTGTTTACCGTCCCATTTTTGTAGAGAGGAAGAAGCGGTTCAATTCACATGCTTACATCAAACAGCTAAATACAAAAATGGTACCATGGTGTATGAAAGACAACTTTCTGGACTTTTGGGACCTCAAAATATGGCCATCCTCCTTTCTAGACATGAACCCCTCGGACTACTCTATGTAGACGTGTCTGCTGGAGAGGTTGTGTGCTACTCCTCGTACAAATTAGAGCTAAGGGCTCACATATTGAATGAAAGTTGTGCTGATCACTATTTTTGGATGATTTTGTAAAATATATATCCTCACGATACCTGTTTTTTAAACTTTAGTCTTAAAAAATTGAAAATGATAGAACGTGTACAACTACACAAGACCAACCCTATTTAGTTAATATAGCAAGTTCATTAAAACTCTATGTCACTTTTTAAAATAGAAGGGTCTTGTGAAACATCATTTAAGATTTACATCTGACTCGTTGTCTATGATTTCAATGCAAAAAATGTATAAACAATATAAATATAAGCTTAATTAAAGTAACACCCGGAGCTGAATATAAATTTTTCTCTATCATTGAGACCATTTGACATAATTCGACAGTAATAAAATTTCCGATTCCAAGTCCTGCATTTTGAATGTCACCAACTCACTAACACACAATTTATGAAATTATGCTTTATAGGTATAGTTAGTTAAATTTTAATGAAATTTGACCATACATTTCAATACGTAAATACATATAAAAAGCTAAATTTTCAATATAACACGGAATAATTAATATTTATAAAAATAATTAATACAGTTTGATGCAGTTGTACCTACATAATTAAGACACAAAATACAAAATGTATTGGTTATCATGTATATATTTTCAACTTGATTAAATGAAAAGATAATCACTAATAGCTCGAAGGATTTTTTTTAAATATGTCCAATTTTGAGTGTAAAAGTTGTATTGTACTGATCTCTTTCAACTTTGTTACGTTCTGTGGAGTAAAGATTCGTACAGAGTTAAAACTGAGGTTCCACATCTGTATCATTTTAGATAGGGTTAAGGACTTTTGGGACCTTGAATCGGGTGCTCTTGCCTCTTTGATTTTTGTATATACAGAAAGTGTTATATATGCAATGGAGAGCGTGATTGACACGATAGTTGATGGAATGGATGAGGAAATGGTGCTTACTGGATTGTTAGCAATGGCAGATATTAGGTGTATGTGGTACATCATTGTGCTAGGTATAAAGAAAATATTTTGAAGATAAAATATCGAACATGATGTACTACAAATGGAATGGATCAAAAATTGTATGATCCATATCTATTGCTTGTTCTTTCAATCTTAAGTTTTTGAATATAATTCATAGATTTGTAACTGAAGAACGGCAATAAAACAACAACCCACTGTAAAGTTACGCTTTACACTGACTATTCAAAATACTAAATAATGAACCTTCATGGCTAGTGGCTACGCTCTACGGCAAATAATAATTTGGACTTTAGAGATATCTGGGAATTGAGATTGTACAGATTATAGATTGTATAATTTATAAACATTTTTAAAAAAACTTTACAAACACTCAATGTAAGCCTTAGATTATAGATAAGTTTTATGTATATAAATTATAATATTTTTCATACCTGGAGTGCCTATATATTTTACGATGCTAACTCCAGGTATGAAAAATATTACAAACAAATTACATCTCTTATTGTGTATATCAAGTATACTTGATATACACAATAACAGATGTAAAGTTTTATCCTGGAATTATCTCATTCCAACAAAAAAGACTAAGAAATTTCTAAAATTAACCATTCAACTATCAAAACAATATTAATCCTTTGATATAGATATTTCATATCAAGAAAAATCTTAGATATAGTGACACTATTTTTAAGTACAAGGACTTCATCAGTTAAATTAGCTTTAATCCTTTAAGACACCCTACAAACTTCATGATTTCCTCAACCTCACTTGGTTGTGGAGCAAATGATATACCCTTTTCATTTATTTTCTACTCTCTAATGACAACTGTTGATTTTTGAAAGCTTATTGTTTATTAACCTGAATAGTCCCTATTTTGGATGACACAACCAGTGTTAACTTCGTCAAGCCTGACGGGACCAAATCATTGTGTTAACCAAACTTTTTTCATGACAAAGACAAAAATCTAACAAAAATCATGACAAAGACGAAATTCGGACAAAGACAAACTAACGAAGGTAAAACTGACGGAGACGAAACTCTGACGAAGACAAAATTCCCACAAAAAAAAGACGAAGGCGAAATTAAAGTTAGCTACGACGAAACAATGACATTGTCTCCCCAAAAGATTATATAATGACACTACCGAAACTCTGACAAAAATCATTGCGAAGACGAGACCAAGACGAAAATCTGACAAAAGTCATGACAAAGACGAGACGAAGACGAAATTGAGGAAGACAAAACTCTGACGAAGACGGAACTTTGACATAGACAAAAATCTGACGAAGACGAAACTCCAACGAAAACGAAATAAAAGATAACTACGACGAAACAATCACAATGTCTGTCCAAGACTATATCATGACATTTCCAAAACTCTCACAAAAACTAGTGACTTACGATTACGAACCCAAAAAATATAAATGCAATTACTGATACTGATGTTTCCTGCAATATGCGTATTAAATTAAATTTATAATTAACTGTCCATATAATGTGTATGGATGTATTACCAGCAATGTGCAAAATTCCCATCAAAGCGGGCATTGTGCAAAATGTCCGATCAAATTATAAAATTTCCAATAGAGTGGGCATTGTGAAAAATTACATAAAATGTAATAATTTCAAAAAATATCTTTTTGAACATACCCAACATAACTAATGTTACCTAAATATATCCTAAACATAAACACATTCACCAAATAAACTACTTTTGCTGCATGTTGTGGTATTATGGTACCGGGCCGTGCAGAACTATTTACCGATTTTTGTTCAGAACATATTGCGGACAATAATGATAGTTGAATGACTTGAGAAACAATTTATTCATACATTTTTAGAATAATAAAATAGTTTGTGATCAAATTTAATCAATGTAGCCACCATTTGACTCAATGACAATGGTCAGGCGACGTCTGAAGCTGCCACAGACTTGCTGGATGTAATTGGCGTCCATGAAGGCCCAGGTCTTGTTGACAGCTGCATTTAAGGCATTTATGTTCTTGTGTCGTTTTTTGCAGGCCTTGGTCTCCACGTGCGCCTAGATAGGGAAGTCTAGTGGGTTCAGATCTGGGCTCTGAGGTGGCCAGTAGTCCTTGGCCAAAAGTTCATGTTGTCTTTGAGCCACTCCTGAGCTTTCTTGGCAGTGTGGGCGGGTGCTCCATCTTGTTGAAACCCCAAGGAGAGTTGCCGACTATGGATTTGATCCAGGGAAGGACCTTGGACGCCAGAATCTTCACATAATCCTCCACTGTTAATCTGAGACAGTGGGGAACCATACCGGCTTCATGGCCTTCCCGTTGGATCTCCAAACATCTCCAAAGCTCACACCACGTTCATTTTGCCTGTTGAAAACAGGATCGACCGTAAAAGTTTTCTCATCTGAAAAAATGATGATGCGTCCAGATGAGCTCTTGATATCATTCAAGATTTTCTGGCACGCTCAAGCGGTGGTAGTGGCTAATGACCCAAATTTTTGACCAGCAGTTCACTTGCGCAACCCATGGGCTGGGGTGTATTATAAGATATTGAAAGGGGTCCTTGATGCTCATGGAAGCGGTGGAGGTGGGTAAGGGTCCAACTTTTGGACCAGTGGTTCACTTGTACAATCTGGAGTGTATTGTAATATATTAGAAGGGGCCCTTGATCCTCAGGATAATGGTGGGGATTGATTTATATCCTCTTTGTGGACAAGCGGGTCACTAGCGTAATATGTGGGCCGGTGTGTAAGATAATATATTCAAATGGGGGCCTTAATACTCAATTTAGTAGTGGAGATAGGTTTTGATCCACCTTAGGGGCCAGCTGTCCATCTGCACAACGTGTTGGCCAAAGCATATTTTGAAGATAAAATTGAGTCTCTTGTGATAATTTCTCATCAAACTATAATTTGATTGTCTGAATACAATATAAACTTCAATGAAAATACACTAGATTAGAAATGTCTAACATTTTAATATAATGGGTCACATTGCCACAAAAATGGACCTCAGAACCAATAAAGTTGAATTTCTTGAAAAATATCTAAAAAACCACTATTAAATACACATTTATTTCAATTTGAGACCAAATCTAAAAAAAGGCCAAACTGCTTAAAAAAAAGGTAATTTGGCAACCCTGTTAGAATCTCAGAAAATATAAGATACTGTCAAGTATTTATAAATGTTTGTACGTATTATGAGTGGTCTACGCGTTTTGATTATATTGCAACAATTTTTCTAAAAAAAATACTACTTGAAGTGACAATCAGTAGTGGGCTACAACTAAACAATATGTGGGCCGCAATCCACAATTTGGGCATCCCTGCACGGGATTATCAAATCTGGCATGAAGTATCTTTCATTTAAGTAAATAACTGCAAAATACCTCTTCAAAGTTTTTTTATTATAAGGGAGGAGGGGGGGATAATCTGAAAAAAAAAGTCACGAATATAACAATAATTAATTAGAATGAAATTTTACAATACGTATTTTTTTTCAATTTAGACACCTCATGGATTCGGACTTGAAGATAAGCAACTAAGAAAGTAAATTCATTTGTATGATATGATTTTGTATAAATCTGCATATAAATTCATAATTAGAAGGTGAAAAAATAAAATGAATATTTCTAACAGAGTTTTTCGAATAACTGGCACCGATATTTTTAATGTTTGTCCACTTTTTTGTAAAATCATTACGTCTCAAAAGATGTTGTACTCAATTTTAAATAATACTATACAACAAAATCACACTTTTTTGATGCGCTAGAATATCAAATACTTAAATTATTTCAGTTTGATCCCTAATTCCAAATATTCCTTATTTTTTCTTTCAAAGCTCGTCGACTTTATAAAAAAGACAATACATTTTTGGTTATTTTTGTCTATTTTTAACGTTAAAAGCTGTTTTAAGCCATCGGTGTCAATTTAGGGATAAGTTATGTTAATATATTTTAAAACTGAATGTTACAAAATTATAAAACCATGTTTAAAATGTCTGTATGATACTTATAAATCGAGTTATGTTAGTTCAAAGTGGAAAATAGGTGCTTTTTATTCAGAGGCTCATAGCTTCAAGACAAATACATAAATTAAAAAAGTTTAAAATTATCTTATTTGATATTTGAAAGTCTGAACTTTAATTTAAAAAAAAGAGCCTTCCAAAAACGCTCTAAAAGAACACTGGTCCCACATATTCATGAATGATTCAGAACTTGGACTAAAATTTAACAGATTTTGAATATTTTACTATTTAACTTCAACAAATGCTATTTAGCCTTTAAACATTTTTAGGCCTGAGACCCCATTCTTGATTATGACCCAGTGGTGTCCACAAATTTATAATTTGAGAAGGGCCTGGTCTTTTGAATTTTTGACAAAAGAATCAAAAAATTAGATTTTTTTGAAAAAATTTAAAAAATCCTTAACTATACACAAAAAAATTAATTTTTTAAAAAAATATAAAAAATCCATAGTTATTTACAAGAAAATAAATTTTTTTAAAAATTCAAAAATTCATAGCTATTCATATAAAAGTCAATTTTTATGAACCCAATTTAAAAGTAAAATTTCAAAAATCCATAGCTACACTGAGATAATTAAATATTTAGGAAAAAAAAATTGTAAATATTAAATTTTTTGCTCTGCTACATAATTTACCAGAATAAAAAAAAATCTAATAAAATACAATCCTTAATTTAGTGAAAACTACAGAACCTCCAGCCCACCCCTTGTGGACGCATTTGTGACTGCCATTGAAAACCCAGTATGATGTCGAATGGATCATACAATTAAAAAAATCGGTGTTGGGTTATGAGCCCAACTTGTGGGCAGAAAAAGTAAATAGAGTCTCAATTAAGGGGTTCCTTTTCCAATTACAATGATTTGGTTGTGGGTTTTGAACTTACTCCAGGCCATATTGACATATTTTTTTGTACTTAAAAACCCAATTTTTCAAAAGTTATTTATTAGTAAGAAAATTTAAATCAAACTAGAAAAATTGTTTTCAATGAAGATGAATTTCTAACTAAACGAAATTCTGACCAAGATGAAAATCTGACAAAAATCATGACGAAGACGAAATAAAATATACCTATGACAAAAGAATGACGATTTCTGACGAAGACAATATTATGACGAAGACGAAGCTGTGAAGAATACGAAAGCTGACGAAATAATGACGAAGATGAAAATTTGACAAACATCATGACGAAGACGAAATAAAATATACCTATAACAAAAGAATGACGATTTCTGAGGAAGACAATATTATGACGCAGACGAAACTGTGAAGAATACGAAAGCTGACGAAATGATGACGAAGACTAATGACTGAAAAAGACTAATGACTAACGAAGATTATTGGCTAACGAAGACAAGACGAATAGCTTACAAAGTTAAACCTGGACACAACCTAGTATTTTAAAATATTATCTTTTTAGTAATCTATATTAATTTAAAGTCAAGTCCAAGGTCCTAGCTAGCACACTCCTGTTAAATTGAAAAAAAAAATCTATATATGTACTTTAAAAAATAATAGTACATTATAGTAAAAAAAAATTATCGTTTATGGTAAAGGCTAACTTTATTTACATTACAATTTAGTAAATTTTAGTCAAATTCGTTTTCTCGTGAAAATTTCTCATGGAATGGCCGCTGCATAAATAGGAATGTACATGTAAATTTTTATTAATCTTGGACACAAAATGTGAGAATCACTATCTTCTAATATCGATATTTAGTCAGCATTAAATTTGGAAGTTTATATAAATTATCTGCATAAAAATTAAATAAATTCTTAGAATGAATTAGTTTAAAAATGTATCTATAAGTATATACGTCTATGAAAAAAACAAAAAACAAATTGAAGTTTAAAAGAATTGTGTATTTCTCTTTAAAAACCTTTCTTTTCTTTTCAAACATGATCGTTAAATTTGATATTTTTTTTTTTTTCAATAGTTTTTAATTGGAGCTTTTTCAATTTCAGTAAATTTTTTGTTAGTCGTTTTTTGACATATTTTTTGAGACGTTTGTTTAAATTACTTGAAGTGTTGTGTTCTCCTTGTTGATAATAAAGCACTTTTAAATTAAAAACCTTTATTTTTATCTGTAATATACAAATTTTCTGGAGAAATAATTAGTAAAAGAAAAATAACCTGTTTCTATGGTAACTCAATATCAAGAATTTGAGGGAATTGAGGCTTAGACAAAAAGGGCAGGGAGAATAGTTGAGATCATAACCTGATCAAAATTTGGAGGGGTCTGCTACATTGAAAATAAATCTCTTTATAATTTTGAGAAACTATATTTTATTGAGGATTACTTGAATTAAATTATATTTAATTTTTTTAGATAAGATTTTTATATAAATGATTTGTTTAGAAAATTAAGAGTAAGACCTTCAAAAATTGGTAACACTCCCTAGTTTTACCCATATACTTTTTTATGCTTGATATAATACACGTTGTCACCTCACTAACACCAAAATACATATTGAATTATCTTGTTAGCTGTGATACGTCGAAGGTACTTTATAATTTATTTTTTTGATGAATAAACGAAATCATTAGTTTTAATATACTTATAATCCGTTTACAAAAGGAGAGGAATACGATATCTTGTTGATCCCTCATCGTATAAATACAGGGTGCTCCCTCCATTCAAAAATAAACAAAAATTTTATTAAAATGAAATTTATCCTAAGCTTATCAACCCATTTTCATAAAAACCTATGCATATTGAAAGTTTAATTAAATTATTACTATACCTAATTCAGCGTCAATAACGGGTTCGAATAGACCTCAGAAATGGGAGCAGGTATTTATCGTAGTTTCCATATTTTTGAATTTTCCTCAGACATCAATTCAAATTATATGTTGCAAGAGGATCTGTTGGTCTGTCCCGCTATTGCACTACAAAGGAGTGCATGGTGCCGAGCTTGAATGCCAACCACAGTCCAACAAAGTTAAAAATTATAATTTGACCACCAAGTTAAAGCTTTCATTGCAGTCTGGCTTGGAGCAGAATCATAACCACCTGTATCTCTCTTTTCTCCTTCCTGACTCTTCAGACAAAGAATTTATCTAGGCTTAAAATGTTTGCAATCTCAATGCATCGCATCAAAGCCACTTCCCTTTTATCCGCAACTGTAGAAAAAATATTTCCTTGATCGATGTCATTGTTTTTAACGGACGCCAAACACTTCTGGCTAGCCGTCAAAATTGCAAACAACGTCTTACCTGCACAGCTGTTACAGGCACCCAAAATGTATTGCTTAACAACGGCTACATGCTGTATCCATTGACCATCTTATTATTTCTATAAAGAAACACCCAAGGAATTATGAGCTCTAACCTGTACTTCCTTGAATACTCGTTACTCGCCCTAACACATTTGCTCGCTAAAAACTCGTGAGACTTGCAATTTAAAATTTGTTTTGTAATTTATTTTTCAAATTCAATTGAAGATTAGTTTAACTTATTTAAATCATGGTTATATGCGTAATCAAGCAAACATTACTTTTCAAACGAACTGAGATTAAGGGGGGGGGTAGTACATAGAAAGTAAATAAAAATTGCAGGAAATTAGCTGGAAAGTAAAAATTTAGAAATAGGCATATTTTTATTGCCCCAAACATTTGTATTGAATCACGAGTCGTTCAAAAAGTATGTAACAGTAGGAATTGGGTTGAGCGGTTTACTCTGAAACCATTCAATAACTTTTTAGTTTAGTTAGTTTTTTATTATATTGGTTGAAAAGAAACCACAACTCTTTGTAATTGTTTATACTATTAACCCTCCTTTGATAAGGAAAGTCTTTTGAAAATTATGTAGAACAAGCTTTTACTATACATAAACTCCTCCAAATATCTTCTTACCCTCTTTCTCCCCCCCCCCTTTCTTCCTAGAATACCTGTTATAATAAGACTAAACAAAATATTATGTAAAAGGTAAGACCAAAAGATATTAAACAACAAAAATGTACCAGTTATAAATATACGATCAGTGAGCCATATTGTTTATTTTCGTCATTCTACAGTGTTTACATAATTATGAAGCGACTACGAACTACAAATGATTTCTATAATCCAATTTTTGATCTGCATCCTGCTTTTGATCATGAGGGATTCAAAATTAAATCAAATTGGTTCATCGAAGAAGAGAGTGTGAAGAAAAAAACATTGAGAAAGGTAATCATATAAGATAGTTTGGATTTAATTATACAGAGTGCCAAGACATCATTTCCTTTTTATAATGCACGGTGGTGATTAAGCTGTAGAAGTTGTTGCGAGCCAGGAGTGGTTTCACTCTAGAGGCAAGATTCTAAAGTTTTCTTGAAAATATAGTCAGTTGCATTTATACGTTGGAATAGTAAGGAGCATATGTTTGCCGCCGTGAAAAAAAACCATATTGTACAAGAATGGTTTGCCAAAACATTTTATAAAATTTAACTTATTGTCGTTTAGTTTTTAGTATTTATTGGTACAATTTATTAAAATCAATTAATTGCTTTAATTTGTAATATAGAGAAAATGATTTTTTCATATTTTGAATTTTGCGAAATTATTTGAAGAAGAGTAATTCTATAAATAATTATGCTAGAGAGCTGAAATTGGTGCTCTCAGTCCAATAAAAACAAAATTATAAATTGGTGCCGTTTGTTCAAGTTTAATATTTGGAACCGGATTTATTCGGAAAAAAAAACCCAACATTTTTAGCATCTTTGTGGAATTGCATATTCCTAATTTCCTTATCAACTAGTTATCCACAATTTGTAAATAAAATATGTTGTTAACTAAATTTTGCATCTTTTTGTAAAAAAATAACTGTCTTTCTTTAAACTAAAAAGTTTAAAAAATCAATTGGCATTAAAATAACAATGTTCGGTTTATGCAATGTATGGACCATGAAGGACGTCACATATCTATGTATGATTTAAAAATTGTGCAAAACAAAACTTTAAATGTTTATTATCATTATGAAAGAAAATTAAATCTCTTTTGATTCTTTGTGGAAAAAGAAAGTTATGTTTGAACAAACTGTATCCTATTTATATAATAAATGCATTAGATGATTATATTTTTATTTAAACTTTTGTTAAACTATAAGATCTTACTCATTAACAACCTAACTTATCTTAATTTATGAAATGTTATACATACAAAATAACCAAAATTCTCAATCTTTAATTGGTTACATATGGACGTAATTATCAAATCTTTTGAATTCTTAAAAGACAACAACTGATATATTTATAAGGAACCTTTTCTTCATAAAACTTAGAAGAGTATCCTCTATTACTGTTATGGATATAAACTGAGGTAAGCCAGATCTTTCTAGGTCAGAAAAAATAAGAATTTTCAGTTGGTGTGTCAAAGAACTTTTTTTTTCTCGTGTCGTGTCATTTTTCAATGATAATGGATTCTTAGTATGTATACTTTTCTATAATGGTACAACCTAGGCTGTTATCATCAATTAATATGGCATTATGATTAATGAAACGAATACATATGTTGCAAATATATTTAGTATTTGGTTTATATATTTTTTAAGTTATTATTATTATTACATAAACCAAACGAAAACAAGGATAAGTTGAAGAAAAAATTGTCAAAAGTGTTTGTATGAATTTTTGAGAACATTCAACATTTTCGGTATACTATTTTAAGCAAAAAATAATTATTCTTTGTCTTGATTACAAGATCCATCGATCTTGTTAGCTTATGCTTTTCTAAATTGGCTCTTAGATTTACTTTTTTTTTAATGGAATGGATTCTACCGGGTCCATCTCCAAATTATTTATTTTTAAGCATTCGATTAAATATATTTTCAGTTTTGTAAAAATGCATTGTTAGGATTTCTTATTACAAGTAAATTTGATATGCACTTCTTTGTTAAATAACTGGACTTTCATTTGAAATAAAATAGGCTTTTGCAGCAAACCCAATAACCTAATAATGATAATTCAAGTTCTCATAGTTATTTTTCAGTATTTGTAAGTTTTAGTTTTTAAATCACATTTAGGTAATATAGAGTTAACCTTCAAACATCATGATAATCCCAAACATAATATAAAAACTTTGTGTATAGATTTATAGCTTAACATTAAATTTATTTAAATGCCTTGATGGATCAGTAAATAATATTAGTCTACCCATCCAGGCATCATCATTTAACACGGGAAAAACTGTTATTATTTTACATATTCAAAAAAACTTTATCTCATTTAAGCATTCAACCAATCGTTCAATAACTTTTCCTTTACTAAGCCAACCCACATTTACAATCCATTATTAGTAGATTCTAGTTCGTTTATCAGGTAGGAATTTAAATTTGTACAATGCTCATTGCGATATCTAGTTCAAACCCTTAGTGTCAAATGATGCTATATCATTAAGTTCTTGATTTGAGTGATGCAATAAAAATTGTTACAACTCCTGAAGATAACAATTAATAGCAAATAAAATATGGTACACTTCATGTGGGTCGCAGAAGAAAGATAAAGCTTTGAAGAGCGGGAAGCAGAATATAGAACTTCAGTCAATCTTCTCCGGGTATAACTGAGAATTGATGAGACGGCAACAGCAAGGTATCTACAGAGAAGTGACGTCTCTAAATTCCGCCTCCTTTCTACCACGTGTGAGAAACATAAATTTCATTAATTTTTTTCAGCTAATCGATAAGTATTGTGCTTTGATACTTTTTCAGAAGGTGCGCAATTTAAAAATTTGAAATCCATTGCAATAATTGACATAAATGGTTGAAAATATTTACATAATACACCATATGTAACAAAATAAACTGAAAGGAATATGTAGATTAATCATAAAATACTTTAGCGATATCTCTTAGCTTTTTGTGATTAAGTTGAGTAAATTTATCAACAACCAACTGTCAATGTTTCATGATATTTAGTTTAGTTGAAGCAAAAATACAATGCAATAAGGTGAAAACTTTATATTCAATACATATTTGAAATTTTATTGAGAGAATAATGGAACAATAAACTTTCAATGGTAAAAATCACTTATAGCTAAATTAATATGTCTAAAACACACATTTTTGATTAGTTTTGAAGTAGTATAAAAATATAAATTATATTCAGTTCCACGAGATGAAGTATTAAGTGAAAAAAACACGGTAAAAGTAATAAGCAAAATTAAAAAAATACCAATAAAATTGAAGAGGGAATAAATGTCAAAGTACAATGTAATCGAGTTGTATTTCCAATCAAATATTATCTACAATGACCAAGTGTTTCCCAGATTATTAAGAAAAACTAGAACTCATTAGTGGGGATCCCACAATCATACAAATCTTTCCATTTTTACAAATGGTTGAATTTAAACAACCAGTAAATCTCAAAGCTATTATCTGTAAAGACAAAGAATTGGGACTTTCAAGTGATATACCTACCACCTTAAATGAAGGGCTCAAAAAGTGCAAAAAGGACAAATGCAATTGCTCCCCATCTCGGGATATTAATAAAGAAGTATTTACTATTCAACGAAAAACTGTTGTACATATTCTTCATTTGGTAGGCTCTGGGACAACTGGAGTAATATGATGCATTACTTGCGTAATACCCAACTGTACCGCCCCATATGTTTGCCAAACAGGAAGAAGTTTAAAGACAGAGTTAGAGAATAAATACATTACATCAATAGAGGAGAATTAGCTACTGGATTACATTTCTCCTGTGCCCACAAGATGAATTATGAGAAAATACAAATAATTAAAAAAATGACCCCAAATACAAAAGTAATGCGATTGACCAGAGAGAGAGTTGATTTGGAAATTCAGCACAAAGAAAGAAGGACTAAATATGTAATTATGAGGAAACTACAACTACTACTGTTTAAAAAAAATTAATTAATTAAAATATTTAATTGTCAGATTATGTATTTCTTTTATTTATAATTATTATATTCAGTTACGATTGAAAAGGCTCCCATGAAGGAGTTAGATATATTTTTTTATATTGAAAAATTGTGTTTCTTTTTTAAGTCCAACTAGGAGAATTGTTTGTTGTCTTACTCTAAAATTAATCTTTATTTAGATTAATAAAAATACAACTACTTAATTGGCAAATGTTCAATAACACTATCCAATAAAATTACACAATGAATCATAATGGACTTGGAAGAGTTTGATTCTATAATCTAAATACGACGATATTTTTACTCCATTGACCTTATGGTCTTCAGAAAAAGACCATACAGATTTGGTTATTTATTGCTATTTTTAAGATTAAAAGCTTTTTCAAGTGTTTGGTGTTAAAAATACGGATCTATTATTTAAAAATGAATGTCAAAACCTATTGTTTAGAAATTCCCAAACTTAAAATGTTTGCGATGTTTATAACCCGTATTTCTTAGTTTTAAGTTGATAATAGATGCTTTTTATTCAAAGAATTATTGTTTCAAGAAATATTTATTCAAAAGTACCTTCATTGATAGTGAAAGTTATCACTTGATTTTTTTTACAGAACTGTTTCAAAATGCTCCATATTGTTGTTAATTTAAGATAATCCCAATGAAAAAAAAATAATGTAAAGATTTTAGCTATAAAAAGATTTATAAGAATAAATTTGTAAAATATATTCTTCTTGAAGCTATGAGCTTATAAATGTGGCAACATATATTGATGTTTTATAATAAGTGGCAATCACGCTGTAGAAGTACTAGCGGGGTAAGCAGGGTTACATTTTACAGACAAGTTCCTGTAGTTACTTGGAAATACGGTTAATTTCTACCATGTATTGGCATAGTGAGGAATATGCTTTCACAGTCGAAAGTAAAGATTGCCGAAAATTATTGGACAGAGTATTTTTAAACTTAAACTGATTCCAATTGAACGAAATTTTAATTCTTTTTCATAATTTGAAATTGAAAAATCATTGAAAGCAAATTGGTGACATTGAATTCTGTGTCTTACAATAATTACAAATTGTTACTGTATTTCCTAATATGGTAATTGGAACCGGGTTTAATTAGGAAAAACCAACATTTTTAAGTTCTTATAACTGATAACCCATCTTAATTATGTATGCAGATAGAGGTACTAAAGTATTTGAAGTATTCGGGGTTCCCTTCGAGGAAGCAGATGTCCCCCGGACCTGTAAACTAATGATTAATGATTAGTTCATCTCAATTCTTGTTTACGACGGGTCCCTGTCACGTCATCTACCCTCTTTTTGTCTTCTTTTTATGTTATGATTTATGCACAGTGATGAATATTCTATGTCTTGCCGGTATGTTAAAAAAAAAAGCGAAAAATAACGTGGTAGCCCTCAAAATTTGATGAAAGTTTGATAGTAGAGTAGCTAAGCTGTCATGACGTTTTATTAGATTAGCTGTGAGCAGCTCTGAGAGAAATGGAAAGAAAGAAAGAAAACACAAATCATACTCCGTATGACGCGACCTCTGAAGCTCACCTTTTCAGTTAGTTATTCAAACGATATTGTTTATTACTATTGTAATACTTAGGACTTTTAAAATTGTCATTAATTACTTGTGTGTGACTAATAAAAAGTAAAGGAATCAGTTCCTGAACAGCAGCAAGTCTTCGGGATTTCTTATTTCTTCTTCAAATCACGAGGCGGAAAAGTATCTACTTCATTGTTGTCATACGAGATTCAAGATGTCAAATTTTACTCCGAGACAGCAAGTGTATTTCATTAGTTATTGTGGCGGAGAATATCCCCGCCTTAGAAAAGGGCTTAAATGAGAGAAAAAAGAAAAACACCAATCTGATCCCTCATTAATTTGGATAGTCTTTTCTAACCTTTAAACTCATCAAGGAGGGATAAAATAATCTATGTAGCTGGGTAAATTTCAGAATCATTAGTCCACGAGTTTTCCTAATTTACATACTACAACGTCAACATATATGATTATTTCTACGGCATCTGTATAAATGATCAAAACACGTTGAGGTTTTCTAGGAAGATTTATCAACATAAGCGTACGAATATATATCATATTCTATTCATATATAGTCTTATAAAGTTATTGGGATTTCCCGGTGGTCCGACCGGATGGTTTCCTTCGCCAAAAATGAAATAGGTCTGCCAATTACTCTTCTAAAGTTATTTTCCTTAACCCATTCATTCCCAATCTTACTCTCATCCTTTGGCCATGACTTCAAAAAAAATTAAAACGCAACGTTCATATGGCAACTCCTTTTGTCGTTTCCAATTCAGAATCCAACTACTGAGAAATATGTATACCTATTATAAACGATCTGAACAACGGGATAGAGTCGAATTAAACGAAGCGTATTGTCATTTTAAAAACGTTAACATTATATTAATTCAACTACTTATAAACCTACTATTTACATAGTCTGTGGTAAATAGTCTCTTATTATTTGATTTGAACTGCAAAACCTAACTAAATAAGGAAATTTGTGTATAATATAGTGATTATTATTTTTTATACTTATATAATACAATTTTTTAAAACTGAAATATATTTTTAAATTTCTTGTTGGCTGTGTTTGATAGTTATTGTATAATAAAGTTTTTTAATGATTTATTTTTAATATTATTATATAAAACAATACATAAATTATTACTTAGAAAGCTCTTCATTTTTGCTAGGAAATCGATGAAAAGAAGCTTCTTATGCTCTTTAACTTCTTTTCAAGAAAATTTTCTAATTTTTACAAGATAGAACTATTCATAGAGATGTCATCTATTTTTTTAATAAAAATACAGTTATAAAATTTAGTACAAAATGAATTTAGAAGATTTATACGGATAATTATAGTCAGTTATATTTATATTGTTTATGAATATCTACATTAATTTTTGAAATCCAAAAATATTCCAATGTAAGACTCTGTTTAAAAATTCAAATACAACTATTTATTTATGTCATTATTCAATGTATTTATGAAGGACTACTACTATTAACATATTTTCCTTCGTTATTATTAATAGAAAAAGGTGAGTTTTTAGATTTTGTTGACTTATAAAATTTCCACTCATCCATATATCTATTAATTCATGTTTAATGGTAATGCTCTAAACAAAGGTATGGAGAAAGTTGATTTTATGCACAAGAAACTGTTGTTTACAGTTTATCTATCAAATCCTAAGTCATCGACACGTTTTTGTTACGTAATTTGCATTGATACCATTAATAATTTAGCTCTTTTTAATTTCAATATTGTTATTGCCAAGAATCAGATTCAATATTATGAAGTGCACCATAAATGATTTACATTGTCATCGTTGAGACAAGCAAAATTATTCAAAAGCACTTGTCATGGTACTTACAAGTCCAATATTAGTTATTTTCCATTGAAGAAAGTATAATTTGTTTAAAATTAATAGATGTAAAATTAATTAACCATATTGTATTTCAAAATTACTTAATATTTATATAATAACTTTTAAAGGGTAAATTAATTTATAAATATTATTTGATCGCTGATAATTTATGTAAAAATATATAAAGTAACAACAAGGATTCTAGATTTTTGACATACCATCTTTATAATTATAGAACTATAGTCCAAATGATATTCAAAGTAGAACAACACAGTTAAACCCAAATTCACGAAAGGAATTTGAAACTATATACAAGTCATATAATTAATTCCAATTATGAACATTCCAATTTTACAGAAAATATAACCAAAATGCTTGTCTCCAGCAATATTCCTCTCCATATCGTTAATCATACAAATTTTATTAAGTTTATGGAAATTTACAATAGAAAAGTAATTCCCTCTCGCTTCTCCATCACCAAGTAAATGTAGTCTCAATGTAAGGTAGCGTTGACCAAGGCTTTGAATAACTTGAGAGGAAGGATATATTTCTTGCATTGGACGAAACTAATGACACTCGACAACGTTCATGACTGCAGTGTTAGTAGGTTGTTGATGTAGTTAATTTTTGGGTCGTCCTTATCTCATTAATTTGGAAGTTCACCATTGATTACATGTGTTGCTGTAAAAAGTATCAGCAACGTTCTTGTCTCTTGTTTCAGAGGCGAAAGATTGAAGGTTTTCATTACCAACGGAGCTTCATATTGTATTGAAGCAACCAAAAACCTAAAATAACATTTTCCAATTATGTTGCATATCACTTGTCTTGCTCATAGGCTGAACAGAATAGCAACGCTCTGAACTGATTTCTTTTAAAATATAAACACTATCATCTCTGAAGTGAATATATATTTTTTAAATTCAGGTGGTGTAAAACAATTGACTACATCGCCAAGCACTTCAATTCAGTCAAAGAGTATATGAATACTATGTATGGAAACTATGATGCAACCTATAAAACAAAAGATGTTTTGAAGAATGATCCACTTTTGTATGAAATAATGTTTATTCAACACAATTTAAATCCAATCCAGGTAACCAATAAAGCTTTGAAAGAGAAATTATCGCTACTCCCAAGTGTAACTATCGCATAAAATCTATGCCAAGATATTACTCTGGAACCTTTTAAAATTAATGTCTGTAGATGTTAGAGATACATCAAATTTAGAACATTGCTACAATAAACTATCAATCACGATATAGAGTTTTAAACATACAAAAACACTTCCATTGTTAAATTTCAATCTGAGAGGGTTTCCAACGTGATGTTGTACATAAATGTACCAAAAAAATCCCGTCTGACGAAGACTCACGTCAAGAATATGATAATCAAATGGAATATTGGTATTAACAATGAGGATAGTTGAATGATTTCATAATTTCTAAAAATAATAATATTAATAAATAATTAAAAATGGTTACTTTAATTTTAAATAATATATACCTATTATATTTTATTCTATGTTTTTACAACAATTCCATTATGAAATTTAACTACTTAAAAATACAAGAAATTAATTAGATAAAAACTAAGTAAATAATAATAATAAACTTGTATGATTTATGATAACATTTACTTATCTTCATAAATCAATGTTCCATTTCACTATCCTAATATCCTTGACATGACCCTCGGTCAAGCAGGACCTTTTCGGTATATCTATATCTGACATCACACTGAAAATTCTCTCATAGTTACAGTTAGCCATAGGGGTGTTTTTGTATTTAAAAAATGGCTATCGTGATTGATGGTTTCAGGTGTCAATTCTCCCAATTTGATGTATCCTTTGCTTTTCTCTATCACTTCCAGACATTTAGTTTTGAAAGGTTCAAGTGTAATATCTTGACATAGATTTTCAACGATAGTTACACTTGTGAGTAGTGGCAATCTCTTTTCCAATACTTTAATGGCTACTTGTATTGAATTCAAATTGTTTTGAATAAACAATATTTCTGACAAAAGGGACTCATTCTTCAAAACATATTTTACTTTTTTTATTGAATCATTATTTTCATCCTACCATTACTATACTATTTGACTGAATTGAAGTGCTTGACATAGTATCCCACTGCTTTATGCCAAGACCCCTATGGAGTGAGGATAGGTACTGGCGTGGGAACTTGGCATAAAGCAGTAAATTTACGTTTTCTATCACCTGAATTAAAAAATACTTTCTTCCCTTCAGAGATCGGAGTGTTTGTATTTTCGAAATAATCAGGACAGAGTGTTGCTATTCTGCTCGGACCATGAGCTAGACAAGTGACATGCAACATCATTGGTAAATGTTGCTTAAGGTTTTCGGCTGCTTTAATACAATATGAAGCACCGTCTGTAATGAAAACCTTCAGAAAACCTTTCGCCTCTGAAATCTGAGCCAAGAACGTTGCTGATACTTTTTACGGCAACACTTGTAATAGTTTTATTGTAGGCTTTGGTAACATTTTCCAAATTAACGAGATAAGGACCACCCAAAAAATAACCATCTATAGGACCACCAATACAACACTAGAAATGTAATGAATTATTGTACTTACAATACCAAATCTCAAGTCAATACTTTATTTCAAACTTCATCACGAAGCAACTTTACACGTTTCTAAAACTTATGAAAATAATCAATACGTAGCTCTTAGTTACAGGTTACTTATTTTTACATATATGATTAATGATCATGAATTTCGATATGTTTTCTCCACAAGAATGAAAAAATAATTATGACAGCTTCTAGTATTATAAGGATTATCAACTGCAAAAACCCGCTCCCGCTTATGAGGACATATAATATTCATATCCGTTTATTCACTAATATTTTCATTGTGCTTGTTTATGCACTATGTAAAGTGAAGACTGAGGACAAAATAGTCTAAGCGGAGGCAAAATATATTGAGAATAGCTATAATCTAAATATTTGGTATCAAAAATACGGCTGCTCCTTCCCCCCGCCTTTTTTTTCTTCACGACAGGCTGGGCTATGATTTTTTTATCTTTTTTTAAAGTCTTTTCTATTATGTATTTTTCGTAAATATGTATGAATGTATATGAAAAGTAGAATACTTTTATAAACATATTTTAATGACCATAATTAATAATTGGAATTTTTTTTTATAAAATACTCGACTTAGATTTGTTTAATTTATATGATGCGAACTTAATAAATTATTTTAAAAAACAACTAAACATCAATCATTATGGAATAATGTTTTTTGCCAGTTAAATTTTTGCACATTTTTGTAAAAACATTTTTCCCTGTACAGCTTATCAAAAAAAATTGTTTACAGAGAAACAAAAAAATCCCCGAGTTTTCTAATACTGAAAATTCAAAATTTTCAAGACTACATATAACAAAATTTTAAATGTGTACTATCATTTTGAAATAACACTTAAAATTTTTGATTGATAAAACTTGTTTGATTACCTTTAGAAAAAGAAAGTTATGTTGTCACCCTATATAAGTTATCATAATAGATAATTCAAAATAATATTCCAGCTAATTATTCTTACAAACATTAAAATATATTGACTTTAAGGATTATAACAATATTCGAATTATTTTCAACCAATATGTAATTATTTATTTTGTACAAAGATTTCTGAATTAAGAATATTTATTTTAGAGTTTATTTGAAGAATTGCCCATTATAAAATTTCAAATTGAGCCTAATTTGAATTTATAGTAGCTATACATATTTACTTTCGTGAGTATACAAAATTATGTATGTAATTTGAATATTTATTTTCTAATAAAAAGCTATGATAACAGAAAAGAAGGGGGAAAGTGAAAATAGCACGTATTTTTATTGACTTCATAAAGTTACAAAAGTAATATTTTATCGTTATAAACAATACCTTTATGGGATTGTTTATCTGCAATGTATTTGGATACATAAAAATCCTTGCTAACCCCACAATAGAGTTGAAGCTTCTGGATGTGTCATCACTGATCATGGTATGGCTTTTTTGTAATGAATTCACTTGTTCTGACTTTGTTGGTCAGCTATTTTGGAGCTGATGATAGATCTAAGACTATAAGTCTCCAAAGAGTTTTAAAAATCTTTTTAACGGCACGGATTGAGATGTTAGTCACATGTGAGACCTCCCCATTTGAAATCTCCATGTTATTGTGGATAAAAATCATCGTCACAGCACAACACCGATACTTTTCTATAATTGAAATCTTCTTTATATCTAGAGCACCTATCGCCATGATGCACAAACTGGACTAATGTTTATTTATACAACAATGATTGTGCCGGCTGAACACCCCGTATTAATCTAATGTTTAGGGGCTATACGACATTTATAAAACTTAAAAAACATTATTATTATGTTTTTTTTTAAAAATCTATTTTCATATTTATTTAACTCTCTGTTACTGAAATGATATATTATATACCCTTAAATTTATAAAAATGGTAGTTCTTCCATAGAATCTACAGAATTCAGAATTCCTTATAATCCCCAATATATTTCAGTGTGCTCGTAAAATATACAATTATATAATATACAGTTCTATATTTATCTTAATAAATCCCTATTTAGGATTTATTTGGATATGTAGTAATTTTTAATCGAGTTTCATACATTTAATTACCCATTTTGCTTAAATGTTTATTTTTCACTCTAATTTCTTGGATTAATCTTTTTTAAATTTAAGGACTGAGCCGTACTAAATGACTCTAGAGAAAGAGCGGTCAAGGGGAAAAATAAGCAACTCAATCTAAAACACAGAGAATAATATGTTCCTAACGTAGTCACTCTTAATCTTATATTTGATTCCCAATATTTGCATAAAGTAATGAATATTTCATAGAAATTTGTATCAAAAGTAAATTTTTACTATTATAGTCATGAATTTTAAATTGTTGATTCCCCAAATTCATTTTTTTAAGATTATTTTAAATTAAATACTTATTTTTCAGAATTTTATATTTATTTAAGCATTTGAAGCAATTTAATTGAAATGTACGAGTGCAAAATGTATGGAATAGTTATAAAAATGATTTAAATATATAATTGTTAAAATGTTCATTAAATACGTTTTATTCTTGTAATTTCTTTCTTACGTAGTTCACTAGCTGTATTATGACAAGAGTGTTTACTAACAAATATTTAAAAAAAATATTATAACCAAAACAGCCGCACTAATTACCAATATAACCCACTATATTTAATGAAAACAATATCACAAGATGTTTCTAAGCATACAAAGAAATTTTAGGCAAAAAAATACGTATTGCAATATATTTAAGCATAAATATATACATCCTGCTTAGAACATTATATTTAAAAAGGCAAATTATAGAATGTTACGGCTAAGGTTGAGTGATAATTTTTCGTTCCAACATTCCGACAATAATCATAATTTAAAAATGGAAAAAATCTTAAAAGTGATAATTTATGTCATTTTGTTATATATATATATGAATTATTATATAAAAATATACTTGATTAGTGATATAATATTCCTTACTTTAATTTTAATAGCCTTAGACCTTCTGCCCTAACATATAATATATATATATATATATTTAAAGATAATTTAGTTTCATATTTGTATGATTGTAATACAAATTGCACAACCAACACTCTAAATTTACCATAAACTATTTGTGTTTGTAAAAAATCTGATGTGCATACAAAAAAATTATGTTCTTCATATTTGTATATGTATATTTTTATATCAACTATAGTGTATACATTAATTTAAATGTTTCTAACGGAATTTTTGATAAATGATAATATGATTTTCACAAAAAAAGACTTTCCAATTAATTAGTTTGGAATGCATAGTAATTAGTAATATATTTTCTACTAATAGTATGTAATATATAATAAAATAAATATTAGTAGAAGGATAATTATCGATGCAATGATTTAAAGTGCTAATCTTTCTAAAAATATGTCGTCCCTACGTACCATCAATGTATATTATCACTTTTATGAGTATAATGATTAAATTGCTTATATATTTTTACTGCTCTTTTGACAGTTACAACCTATAAAATACGTGCAATAATAAACTTCTAGCAATATGTTTTAATAATACTATTATTTAGTAGGACTAACTATGTTCTCATTCAACCAATTTTTTATACCAGATTCGTTAACAAAATATATATCTGTATTTCTATACTTTTTCTAGTAAAAGTATAAAGCAAAATGACGTTAAAGGCAATTCAGATAATTATTTTACAGAGTTTATTTTATAAAAAAACATTTTTATTCTTATGTATGAAATCATCCTGTACTTTATTTTTTACATAAAGAGTTCCACTAAGAAATATATAATTAAATGTAAAATACAGTAAAGATCAACCATAAATTGATTTAAAGCACCCCTATGTTATTATATATCAACTTAATACTCCTACAATTTGAAAATCTTTTCATATCATCACTCAATGTTTTTTTATCTTGGTGACTGTATGTATATTTCAGCAATATAACGCCGTGATAAATTTTAGGTCTTGCGTCATTGGTCGGCTAATTTTATAGAATGACATATTGTTTCTGCATGTACCAGTTCCCATATCAATTTGGTATTGCTTTAAATGCGTCAGTATCTTCGTACAAGTAAAGGGTTTTACATTCAAACGTTTGGAAGTCTTAATAATAAAAAAAATCCATAGACTTTACTTCTTAACCGGTTGAAATACATAGTATATTTACAAAATCAACATTAATACTTAAATTTGATATTCAATCCCTAAAATTACGGATATCTCGTACTACCCGTTCACAATTTCCCATAATGGTCCCATTGCCTTCTTGACCGCCCAACTGGGTAAAGTCCAGAATGCCCTCCCTACCCCAGCACTCAAGGATCTTATTGTGCTGCAGAAAGCTTCATCGGATACTTGTCCAACATTGCTCTAGACAAAATAGTTTTAAGGAGTCCATTCCGTTAATTTAGGACACCAAGTACTCGCTTGGACGTATATAGCATCATCAGAATCAATAAAATCGAGTCTTTTTTTTCTGGTGTGACAAGGTGCTGCAAAATCCAAGGTCGGTCTTTCATGATCCAGGGGAAGACTTTGGTTTGCAGAACATTGATGTATAATTTTAGACTCTGCTTAAAGATGAAGAGTGTCATACCGTGACTTTTGCTCATTTGCCTTCATAATCCTAGGAACGTTTACTGTTTATTTTCCTAAACAAAACAGGACTCCGGACAATTTTGGTAACTTCTGGTAATAAGGCTTTCGGGAAATCATCGTCAATGTGTTTTGACCATCCTTTTCAACATGTTCGCTTTATAGTAGCGGTAAAGCACAGAGAACGTGTCCTTACTGACTTCATGTTTCTATATTAAATAAAAGTAAAATTAAATTAAGAAGCTTCATTATCTTAATAGGATGTTCCTAATTGCTCATTACTTGTTATATGAGTAAATAATTATAATTAAGTATCATGAACCATGCTTAACTGAGTTCTGAAATAAAGTCCTTCTTATTTATTAAACTAACTACTACCTTGTTATGATACATATTTTTTCTAACACATAAACAAATCTTCTTTTTTAGGAGGTTTTTTAAATATGACCTCTTTAACACGTCATTTTATTAGATTTAGAGGTATAAAACGTTTGACACTTTTAAATGTTTTCATCAAGTGTGCACTCTGCATATATGTGATATTATTTATAACCTCGTATTTAATTCATCCTTCATCACGGACCTAAAACTACTATTTTTGATATATCTTTTATTCAATTCTTTTTATAAGTATGTATATACTCGTACAATACATAAAACTTGTTGACATTGAAAGACCAGTTTATTGGTAGCATTACACTATAAATATATGTAGAAGAGCTAAATAAATAATAATGGTTAGCATATATATACAATAAATCTTAATATTATATAATGTTCAATATGAACCTAATCCACACACATAATTGTTAAAGTAATATAATCAAGTATTTGACTCAACATTTAATGTTAAATTACTCAACTCTATTCTAAATTATAATTTTTTGCGAGAATATCCCTCTTTCATTCAGTTTAATCCTTTGAATAATACTATATTAAGCAAACAACACGTATAACATCCATATTAATTAAGGAAATGTAGTACGTCTGAATGTTTGCCGATTCCTCATTTTTGAGTGTTAACATTAAATTTAAGAAATAAAAATATAGTAACGAGTGTTTGCAGCTAGAGCTCATTGCCTTCTTTAAAAAAAGTTCTTAGGGAATAGATATAAAAAATGAATTATATTGAATACGACTTTAAATGAGGTTTAGTAACGAGTGCAAACTGAACTTATAACTCGATTCCATAATTTCCTTGAAGATTCAAAATTGACTCGAACCCAAACGTAAAGACTCTAGACTTAACTCGAACTTATAAGAAATGATCTGCACACAAATATGCTACTAAATAAAATGATAATAGTTAAAATCCTTAGGAATCAGGAAATTTTGTCTCCCTTGAAGGCCGAACACAATATTTTTCTCCATGGGGGTTTTGTTAACCATTCGTTGTAAAGTTTCAATAAGTTTCTTATTAATGATTTATTTCGTATCTTTAGTACAAAGAGATAAATAACTTATTTATATAGTATTTATTCTTCCTTCAGAGAATTTAATATGCAAATAATAATTTGAACTTTTCCTTCATGAATAAAAAAAGAAATCAAAGTTTACTGTATTTCCAACGATAATTATTGTACATTTTGAGAAGGTTTTTGTTGCAATTGGTGATTAAACTTCAGTTAGGGAACATCCTTTTCATAACGCGGTTAATAAATCGTGTAAAAAAGAAATTCCAAAAATAAAAACACCTTTAATCGAAAGATGAACAGTTGCACGATTTTAATGATTACTCATTGTGATTTTGTATAATTTTTGAGCTATTACATCCACTTTGCATTCGTACATATCAATTAAAATGCTTAAAATAGTTCTATTAAAATAAGACATCATGAAAAAATAAATCCTTATTTTTAAATAATCTTAACAACATGAGTTCTGGACTTTAACAAGATATAATTTTTTATTCTTATACTAAAAATATTAAATTGAAGAAAATTGAAAAAGAAAAGAATAAAAAATCTAAGGAGAAACAAAGAAACGATTTTTAAGAAAATCAGTTTATTCAATTGACTAAAATTCCATTAAAATTTGCTAAATAAACAAATAAATCCTTAAAAAGTTATTATTAAGATAAAAAATATAACTACATATAATCTAATTCAACGTATTCAATTGTATTGACAATAAAATATAAATTTAAATCAATTAGAAGCATTTTTATAAATCTGGGGGTATATAGGATCCCAGTTAGCTAACGGTGAGTTAAATTATAAATATATATAACTAAGTTATCTTCAAGGAATATAACAAAGATGAAATCAGCTTCAAAGTTCATCTTTTTAAGAACTATATTAAACTTTGAGAAAAGGTAAAAATATAGATACACAGAGTAACAGTATTAAAGATAATTTTATAATTTTATTCAAATCGTTTTATGAAGTCACAGAGTTCATAATTAGCTCAGAAGATGTTATATAAACTAATTTATAGAATCATGGAAAAACTGATAGAAATGCTAAAATAAATCTAAACTAAAAGTCAGCATAATAAATAACCATATTCTTACATTCAACCATAATGAGCTCATCGTCGAGTTATTATGATTGTTATACATTAAGGCGTTAAGAGGGTTACATGTGGCGGATGTTACTTCTTCCTTATTGAAAATTATAATGGGAAAACAAATAAAATTGCAACTGAAACGGCTAAAACAATAACCCCTCCAATTATATTAGGGATAGATCGCTAAATAGTATAGGGTAACAAAAACTATAATTCCGGCTGTATATGCCAGGGGTTACTAAAGGGTTATCTGGAATAATATCCTCAAGATCTGCTGTAAATTTCTAAAAGGCATATTATAAATGCCTTTTAGAAAAAAAAAACAATCATCAAAATTAAAATAATGTATTCTGTTAAAAATATTAAAACCAAATATAGTTCTTCAAAAATGTTTTAATAAGAAATAAAACAAAAATGTCACTTCGATAATTTAAACAAGGAGATCTGATTTTGGCTTTGCTTAAAAATTTACTCATGGTAAAATCTGTTTTTTCTTGGTCCTTTAGTATATGTTAAACGATAGCAGTCATTATGCAAAAAATGTTGAAATAAAAGGCTCAAAATGAAATTCAAATTAAAAAAGTAAAGGAAAAGAGCCCAGCAAATTTAGTTTTGCCATAGCCTCTCCTACATTGAAAATGGGGATGTGTAGAGATTGTTTTCCGTTAATGTATAATGTTTTTGAAGAACATTATCATTAAAATGGGAAAGAGATGAAATATTCATACATTTCTAATTTTCTATTGTACTAATTTTTAGTAGTTTTATCTATTATAACAATATAGTAATATTTATGTTATATGTAAAATATATATCCTCAAAAATAACAAGAATTCGTTTCAGTAATATATACTTGTTTTTTATTATTATACTATGTTTGCACTTGTGGTTGGAAATAAAATCGGGTTTTTCACAATAGACAATAATAAAATGATTATAATTGATTTATTATAACCTTATATACAGTATAAAAAAGGGTTCTCAAAACTTTTTATAGTGTGTACTACAAGATAAATTACTAAGATTTCCAAGTACCACAATTAAGTATGACGAAACTAAATATATAGTATAATAGGCTTAGCCTATTTAATGCGATTCTAGGTCATTTGACCAAAATTATTTTTGCCGAAGAATATTTTGCAATAGAAAAATTATGTACTTTTCGCCGATGGAACATTTGGCTAGAGCACTATTTTGAAATTTAGCCAAAAATATGATATTTGATTTCATATTTTAATTCAATTTAAAAGACATCATTATAAATAGTTATTGTTTAATGTTCATATATGTAAATTAATAAGTGTTATATTGCAGAAAAATATCTTATTTATTAATTATTATTATATAAACAGAAAAAAGATCATGTCCGAATGTATTTAGAATATTTACCGTTGCAGTACTTTATATAAACCAACAGGACAGCGATTCGAATGGAAGAAGTGCTAGTCCCTTCTTTGTTATCAATTAATTGTCATTCAACAAGATGGATCATTCATATAAGATAAGACTCATGTCTGAAAAACAAACACAATATCAGACATGAACAGTTATTAATCATTCAGAATAAAAAAATATTTTTTTGAAAAGAAATGTGCAAATTAATTTACCTACTTATATGACATTTTGACATATATAGTGTATGAACAATAGCTAATTATCATACTATAATTTTAAATTGAATTAAAATATGCAATCCCCAATATAAATATCATATTTTGCCCAAATATCCTAAATAGTTTTTTGGAAAATTGTATCTTCAGCATATCGTTCTTAATGTAAAATGTATGTACATTTGTCCTTCTAGCAAATTTCAAACGGCAAAAATGTTTTCACCCAAGCTCTTGTATAAACAGTGATATGGATCAAAGGTTAGGGTGTTATATCCAAAATTATTCAAAATTAGTTTCTTCGTTAAGTGTATGTTTTGTGTCTGCATAAAAACAATATTGAACATAAATTAAGAAAAAAAGAAACCCCCAATTTATTTTTACTTCATAAATAGATGCAGCCCAATATGTCATCGACTTATTAGAGTCAATCATAGGCTTTGTAATCAAATTTGAGGAAATAGTTTATATAAACAAGAATTATAACTGTAGTTTATGGCCTTTATTTGATTTATGATATCTTTATTTCTCCTGATCTGGCCTTTTATATAAAATCTGTCAATTTCTTATTTTATTGCGAACATCAATTTTGGAACATTTTGGACACTTCCGCGGGTTTAATAAGAATATGATTATTTGACAGGCAACATATATAAAATTCTAATATTACAAAAATTAATTTTCTTTTTAAACCCTTTCCGATTTCAACGTGAAGAGGCCAAACCTAGTAAATAAAAGCTTTTTATATAGGATTTGTTGAAAGTTACTAACCAATGTTTTAACCTTTATTAATTTTACGTAGTTGTCGCGTACAAGTCATTTGAGTGAGTTGATGTGAGCGTTTTTGTGAAAATGGACAATTTGATTTCATATTTTTTTTAAAGTGCAATAATCTTTATATTGATTCAAATAGTAGCAGATATATTCAGGATTGTTTTGTTAAAATTTGATGGGTAAAACTCAATCTAACTCAGAGAATTTGGCAGAGTTACAAGGCAAATATGGTGAAAAATAAAATGAAAAATTCAAAAAAATGTAATATATTGTTGTTTTATAGCACACTATTCAGACAACCCTCGTACAACAAATAAATATTTAATTTTTTTGACATATTAAATTAGTTGCTTTACTCTATCATTTTTACTTTGATACTTCTTGAAATAAATCTCAATATTATTATTATTTTATTTTTTTTTTTTTGTACTTCGGGACAAACTGATTATATAAATTAAACATAAATCTTAATTATTATGCATATTAATTACATTATATTGCAATCATTAAGTAAAATCCTTAGGGAATGGAATTCTTGTATTTTTAAATTTATATATAATTTTTTTTACTTTATCAGTAAAATTTCCTCTTGACTGAAGCCTATGTAAAATATAAAAAATGCTTTAGCCCAAGGCTGTATAAAACAATTTAATTACTTAATAAATAGTTAAAATCTTTTAGAAGTCAGAACTTTTAGAAATTGAATCATACATATTAAGTTATTTAATGTTAACTTTTATTCTTATTATATTATTATATTTCCTAATAGTTTTTTAGTGATGGCTACTCTAATCATTTTTAAATGGAATATTAAATTACTTTCTTTTTCTTATTAAGTTCTTTGATGCATGTACATTTTTTTTGTAAATGCATTAATTTTCTTCTGTTCTTCGATGTGAAAAAATAGATATCAGATTTTTAAACTATTATTTTATGTGCTAATTGAAGTTATAATGTGAAATATTATTTTTATTTCATTTTTGCTTTATGATATATATTATTTGAAATTATAACTGTTCCACTTATATATCTGTTCACAATTTAAAAAAAAAATCAATGTCCATATATTTTGAAAAATTTAAGATTACAAAATTAGGTAATGGTTTGCTTTTCATTACAAAAGTAAAAAAAATAAACTTAACTATTGCGAAGCTATTTGTTACCTTTTACTGATATATTAAAATGGACTATTTTTTTATTTGATGTATAAGATATCGCTAATAAAATATTCACCAAAATGCTAATGTCTTCGTCCTTAAACCTTTGTTAGTGAACTGGGGTTTTCTGTATTTCATTAGATTTATTTAAATCTGATTAAAATATATTTCATTCCAGGAAATTTTGCAATTTTTAATAAAGACTTGTTGTTAAGATTAATATTTTAAAAATAGATTGTTTTTTAATCATTTGATTGAAATTTATGAGTATAAAACAGATGAAATAATAAGAAAATCATTACAAAATTTAAATAGTGTAATTTTGAGTCTATACTGACTACTTCTGATTTTAAAAAAACTATTGAATATTAAATGGATGGTTTTACACCTGTTCACAAATTTCGTTAAGAAGATGTTTCAGAGCGAAAATACAATTTTTTAATCTTAAAAATAAAATGGGATATAATAAGAGCCAAATCAATTCCAGAAGAATTATATTTCGAAAAAATTACAAAATACTCGCATTAATAATAAATAAAAAACTATTATTAAAAGCATTAATTATATTAATAAATTACTATTTTTTTTATGATCATTGCAATAAGTTTTTTTTTTTTTTTAATTGCAGACAATTTTGTTGAGTTAAGATAAATAAATTATACTTGAACGACTCTTTTCCACTTCGGTAGATAAGCAACTTTTTTCTAACTACTCAACAAATGATAATGGTAATCTATAGAGAAGTTTCACTTATGTCACAAATTTCTTCATAATTGAAGGGAGTGGCGTGGGAGCCTTAAAGGTCTAGAGATCTTAGACCCCTCCCCCAAAATTGGAAATATATATATAAAAAAATATGAAATATTTAAAAAAACGGATAAATGGAATCTTATTCAATTAATATAATATTTAAGGTTCGCAACAAACAAATCTATTTAAAATTGATATGAAACTGAAATTTCGGAGTTTCATATATATTTAAAATAAATGAATAAAAATTTTTATAATTTTTTAATCTTATAATAAATGAATTCTTGATTATAAAAGACCCCTAGGTATTTTTTTTTAGAAAAACAAAACAAAACAATATATGTATTATATAACTATGAGCATATTTCTGTTTTTATTTAAAGACGCATTTGACTATTTTCAAGAAACCAGTTTATGGTCTAAATTGAAGGCGAATTCAATTCTAAATATCCTAAAAACTTTTTCCAAAAAAAAAAAAAAAAAAAAAAAATACAGAAGCTTTCTTTTTTCTTAAGAAAAAGGTCCTTATATATGTATTGTATATACATATATTTGATGAATACAAATAAATACATCTAAGGAAAATTGTCGTTTTTGTAAAAATGTTATTCAAATTTCTAAGTTGTTTTCTTCTAAAAACCTAAAAATCAAAAACAATCAAATTATTAAAAAATACAAAACTTCACTTCACATACACTGTAAGAATATAAAACCTGATATAAGGCATGAAAAAATGTCATTACAAATAATAATTATTTAAAAAGAATCGATCTTTTACAACAAAAATTATGCACTCAGACATATTTTTATCTAATTTTTTTTTTTGTTCCATATCATTGTAAATCTTAAGGTTTTGAAATGTCTGCCAGTGATTGATGAATAAAATTTCTCTAAATTTGCAGCAAAATCCAAATTGGTTCTGTGTATTGAATATTTTGCTGCTGATAATTATTTCTGGTATATTGTATGTTTCGATAAGTTTTTCTTCTGTTAATTTATGTGCCACACAGACTAATAGCAACATTACAAGACATTATTTTTCAGTATTATTTACCTGCCTAGAGGTAATGCCAACAACATTGTAGCTTTTAAAACATTTGAATGCGTTTCCTTCAGACTCAATTTTAAAAACATACAGCGGAACAGTAAAAAAATGCGTAATTGGATGATTGTACTTTTCATATCATTCGATATCTGTAACTTGGAGGTGAATTTCCACCTGTCATTAATTCCCTATGGTGAAAAAATATTTTATTCTCCAAAGATACTGGCAGATAGTGTTGTGTCAGTCTTTATTTATTCAGTTCAGTCCAATTTAGTGTTATGCAAGGATTTAAAATGGTGCAATTTATATGAGTCGGGTAATTAAAAAAAAAAACATTTTAAAGACCTTGACAGAATCACGTAAAACTAATTACTAAGAAACTAATTCAAACTTTAAAATTTGACATGTTAATAACTGAATTGTTCACTTTTTTGAATAGAATAATTATTCCTCTGAAACCTTTCAATGAAAAGTTATTTAAATAAAAAAAAACAAATTTAAAAGCTTTAAAGCTTCAAGGTTTGGTTCATTTAACAATAGGAGACGTGATCTATCTGAAAATGATTTTCAAAACTGTTTAAAAGAAAGCTTATATAGTGTTTATATAATTAAATTACAACAATAAAACTTTTCATATACAGAGTAGGGTAGCAAAACGTGGATTGTTATTTAATGTTTATTTTTTCCTTAATTCGAAAAGATTTTGTGATTATTTTTGATCTGATGTTTCCTCTGTCCTTTTTACATAAACAAACTATACTATTCATTTCATAGTGTCTACATATGACAACTTGTTGGAAGAGTTTGTTATCAACACTTGCATGGCCTTCAGAAAACGGGTATAGGTTGTTATTGACAATGCAGGTGGCTAGATACACTGATTTTTTTTTTTTTTTTTGAAAAAACCTTGTCTTTATGTTTTGTAAAGATTATTTTTACCTATTATTGAAAATATATCATTATTAATGCATTTTTAAATCCATCTCTCGGGTCCACGTTTTGCTGTCCTATCCTATATATAAAAGTATTGTTGCTATTACTTCTATATCTTAAACATATAGAGTACCAAATTTAAAAAAAAATCTTCTTGGATTATATTATAGTTATATCGCATGGAAGAAAAAATTAAAATATATATCATATTTTTATAATTTCGACAAGAGCAATATTTTATACTATCAAAAATGAACAAATTTCCATAGACTTTGTCTTTTCATATTTTACTTAAAAGCTTATTCAAAGCTCTTATAAAAACTTCAGAATATAGATTAACATTTCACTAAGAACTTAAGGGAAAAATAAAAGATAAAAAAAGTAAAACTAAATGCTACTAAATGTTTATTGTTTAAAGTGACAAAAAGTTTTGTGCATTAAAAACTTAGATTTATTTTAGTTTGAAGGGTATATTTTTACATACACATTTATGTACTGTAAGGCATTAAAAGAACATTACGGAATCGTGAAAATGACTTTTTTGTCATAGAATGATCCGTTAAGGCAATTGTTTGGTCGTATAGGCTTTATATAACTATGAATCCAATTAATAATTTAGCATAAGAGTAAAAAAATAAGATTTAACTCAGAATTTTTAATTATTTTTTGTAGTAACTCCTTTAAAAAAATAGTAATAAAGACACTTTTAAGAAAAGTATAAATATAGGTTTTTAAAGAAAAGGGACCTTGTCGAAAAAGATATATATTACAATATTGTAAATCCTGTATGGACCAGTGTTTTTCTCATTTTTCAATGGAGGTGAATTTAGAAATGTGAATTGTCTTTTGAATTTTTGTTCAAAGTTCTGCATCAAGCTTTATGATACCAAATTATATTCTTAATTTTGGTAAAGTATATTTTGAGCAACTTTTCAAAAGATAAATCAAAATTAGACTATAAATATGATTTATATCAACAATTTTATATATAAAAATATTGTACAAAAAGCACCTAATTAAACTAAATGTCGACAGAGCCTAGGAAAACGATCCAAAAAGGTAAAATATGAGCCAAATTATTCATTAAAAAAGTCTTCTATTATTTTTGAGTTAAAAACAACAAACAAAAAAAACCTAATATCGGAATCAGAAAATTAGGGAAAATAATCATATGAAGATAGGTTAGAAGTCAAGAGGGTTGAGGTAAAGCTGGACGAGGTCACATGGAGGCAGAACAGAAGTAAGTCATAATGTTGCTGTTTTTGTTCGTATTGGCTGTAGAAGCCCCTGCAACACCATTCCCATACTTAATGAAAATGGATGTTGTACGAAGTTGGTATGGAGGTTTCAGCGATCTCTGCGGTCATCTCAGCACTGTCAAAGGTGCAAAAAAGATCACACACCCGCTGTGTTATTAGTTGTGGATCAAACATTTTTACAATTATCGCATTGCATTGATCGCGAATATTTAATTAGTTTTTCCATTTCAAATTTGGTTTCTGAGAATTTTCAATTCGAACATTTGAAGTATTTATATTTCAAATAGGAGCTTATATTTTATACACAGTCATCCAATCTTGTGAAAACTACAATTTATTGGTTAAAAATCACCATATTTCTTAGGGTTTGTTTGGAAATAAATAACGTAACGGGATTCGAATTGTTTTTACTCAAAATGAATTAATTTGAAATATCAATAATGATGATTTGATTTCTAAAATGTATATTTCGTTTGGTGTAAAAAAATCGATGCATTATTATTTTCAAACAAAATCAATACAATATCATTGTTTTATAGCTATTTAATTCAATTTCCTCAAGATTGGATGATGGCATATAAAGTAGGCGCATATTAAAATCAGCATACAATTTTTCAACGATTAGATTATTGGTATGTGTGTTACTAATTTTTTTCTTACTTAATAGTTGTTTCAAACTTATAAAAAGAGAAAAATACTTCAAAAGTTCAAATGGACAATTCTTATTAACCAGATTTGGTATGGAAAGGCTATATACATATTTGTGATCAATGTGTTAATTATTGTTATAATTGATAAAATATGGAATTCAAAAGATATTTAAAAGTATTTTTTTTTTTTTTGAGATATGTTATTATACTTTAAGGATGAAAGAAGGTAATAAACTTTATTCGAAAGGTTTTTAATTATTATAATTTGTCATGCATAAGAGAATGAACTATAAGTTAGTATTTAAAATCTAAAATAATTGGAGCATGAACACATTTATATTTTGAAAGAATTATTAATTTTACATATTTGTGAAACCTTCATATATATTCAATGTGTCACATTTAAGTTTACATTGAAGATAGTTTTACGAACTTTCTTTAAAACTACTTCTTAAAAACTATAAACACATTTATGTATAACTAAATTCGACTCTTTTTATTCAATATGATCTCCTTCAGCCGCAATGACTCTCTTTCCGAAGACGGCCCAAACCTTACTAATGTAGTGTTTTGAAAATTCAGTCCATACAACCTTTATAGTAGAATCCATTGATCTCGCAGATTCGTGAGTCTTGTGACCTTGTCGACCTTTCCCTAGATGTAATTATCCAAAACACTCAGATCGGAGAGCTGGGAGGCCACATGTTCTTGGACCAAAAAGTATCATGGTTAACCTCCAGCAATTTTTGTATCTTTGGGCTAGTGTTATAGGAAACTGAATCTTTTTCGAACACTATTTGAACCCCCTTAAATTCCTAATTGATCCTAAGGAACCATGTGGGTCCTAAACAGTGCATAATAGACTTAAGAGGTGACCTTCTCATTTTTCTAATGAAGATGGGTGGACACTGTACATTTTTTCCCATTGGACCCGAAGACGCGTGTGAGTATTTACAAAATAAGTTTGGCTTTAAACATCCTCTTCCCCTTTGTGACAAGCATTTCCAGTACAAGAATATTTTTGGATTCCTTTTTGTTGTGTTTGAACATACAGCCAATATTTATTAATAAAAACAATTTGCAAATGATTATTTTAATATAATACAAAAAATCAGTAACAAAACTGGAGCTGTGAATATTTCTTGAAGAGTAAACTGAATCCTTTCTCTCATGAATTGAAAATAGGTGAAATATAAAATTTTCTTTTTTGTAATGTTTTGAGTAAAAAATTAGTATAATTTAAAAAATGTTAAAAATTAACACATTATGAAAATGTACATTAAACAAAAAGCATATGAAAAAGTATTTTCAACATGCATTTATTACTAATAAAGAATGTTAATAAGAATTTCGTTTCATAAAGCACATTTTTTATTATTATTATTCTAATAAATTTACCATTTCTTAAACATAATTATATAAAGATTTTTGAGACTGAAAGGATTGGAACAATCGTAAAACAGGAAAACTCTGGTATTTCTAATTCTAAATGCATACTATTTAACCCTAAATACATATTAACCCAATAATTCTTGTAGGTCAGGTTTGAAAGAAAGGGTGTACATATAACTCAGCCAGGATAATATTTTCATTTTCATTCTATAAACTTTTGACCTGATTGTGGTTGCAAATGAATTAAATTAGTAAATTGTCTAACTATAAGTATATATAGATATGAATTAAAATGTCTTTATTTAATACATTCCAACAGTATCAAAATGTTATTTTTCTAATGACAAAAAATTTACATTAAGCAGATCAAAAAAACAAAAAACTTTGTACTTTTAAAACATACTATTGAGTAATTTTTACATTGTATATAGATATAATTATAGGTTTGAATAAGTGTTATCACGATACTTTATTTTCGAACAGGTTTCAATACCGAAATTTGAATTGGTATTTTGCGTCAAGGAAAATTTATGTAATTTATAAACTTTGTTGTTTGGACATTGAGTAAGGAATCGCCTAATTTAGATATGTATTGTTGTTATAAGAGAAAGAAAAGACAAATTTTAATACTTTTTTTGGAAAGGATGAATACGATAAGATTTGAATTGATACGTCCTCAAAGGATTAATTTTTTGTTGCACAATCATGGCAATGAAATTACAAGCTTAATTACCATTATACAGAGTGGGAACCCAAAACTTGTAGAAGTATTTCTACACGTTGATATTCCACATATTTTTCTATTACAAGCTTTCATTACATACGCTATCAAACATCAAATAAAGCAAAAAAAAGTGTCTTTTTATATTCCATGTCTCTAAGTTTAAAATGTCGGAGCAACTGTGAAAAAGACAACGTGTCTGTAATTCCGTCCATGTTGAAGTCAGAGCTAAGATGGCTGAATAGACCCTTGGCATCTCCAATCCAGAATGCCTACAACATCAATAAGGCTATAAAGGATAGGTGTGGTGTTGAAAGGAAAAAAACTGTAAAGAAGAACCAAAACTTTTCTAACAATGATATCTGACTTGTGGCATGCCTCCATACGTCCATCCTCCATTAATGACCTCAACGCCCTTAACTTTTCCATTTAGGGTGTCTTAAATAGAAAATCTGCCGCATTTGTCATTCAAATTTGGATTTACTCCGAGTAACGACCATGACAGTGCGATACATTATGGACACGCCTTCATCGTCTAGAGCTGTCTATCTGTTAACCGATCAGTCGAAGATAGTATTGCTTATGAAAGAGAACATTAAAAGTAAAAAACCTATCTAAATTTGGTAGTAAAGCATGTCAAAAATTAATTATATAAAAAATGAAGAATGTAACCTACTATTTAGCACAGGCTTGAAAAAGTAATATAACCCTACAAAATAAAAAAACATGATGCGGTTACATAATATATTATTTACCTTTTTACCATGAAGAATCACAGAAAGTACTAATTAAAAAGAAAAAGAAATTTTTTGAAGACCTTCTTGGTTTTCAAATAAAATTTTCATTCCAATATATGTGTAGTCAAAAAACTTACGTATACCTATGAATGACTATATCAAGGTAGTTATTTTAAGAGTTCAAAGACCGATGTTCTAAAAGTAGATATTAATTGTATGCATACATACATATACAACGTTGACCTTGAATGTTTATCTACTATGTATACACACAATATAGACAAATATTGTAATTTTATTTGCACATTGGGTATATCTTAAAAATATTTTAATAACAGTTGACTTTCTGATAACGAACAAATGAGGTAAACTTTTTCAGGAATGAAGATATGTACAAGATTGAGGCTTAATCACCCACTTCTGAATTGACATATCTTTATATTTTTCAAAATATTTTCCTATGGCTGTTACCATAGCCTCCAATCGGGGCCTAAAGGTAATACAATACTTCTTGATGAAGGTATCGGTCAAGGCCCACTGTTGCTCGATGGAGGGCTTTAGTTCATTTAAATATCGGTGAGGGGAAGTAAAACATCTCTTCTCGAGTACACTCTGGATAGAATAGCCTAGGGGCCACAGTCTGTAGAGGACCCATTACGCTATAACACAGTAAACAATTTATGGCCTCTTTAATCTGGTGGCCCTTGGTTGCTGTGTAAAGCAGTTGCCGATGTCGTCGTAGATAAGAGATCTTCTCCAAATACTCTTTAAAGTACTATAATTGGCATTGAGAGGCTTCCTTTTCTACTTGGTCGAAATTATGGTGTCCGTGGTGACCACATTCTTTAGGATCCTGACTTTCTGGCGTCTATCGATGCCTGTGTACCTCTCAAGGCTCTAATCTGGAGTCACCGTACTTTTTTTTTCTCTTGGCCGTATGACATTCTATATTTCTCTAATTGTGATATAAATAACATCACAGTTCATTTTTTACAATATACTCTTAAAATTATATTAAAAAGATCAGCATAACGAGCATATAATACAACATAGCAAACAGATTTCAAGGAAAATGAAAAAAGATATTTAAATAAGATTTAAAAACAGTTATTTAATTTAGTTACAAACTTTGATCGCCAATTTTATCATAGAAATTAGTCCTCGAAGATTTGTATTTTTTGTGGTACTTTAAGTATAAATAACCTCTTGGGTTTTTGTTATTAGGTTGTTTACTTTATCTTCTTCCTTGCCTTTAAAATGTGATAAAAAGTCTTTCCGAATAGTCTTAGCCTTAAAATTCTCTAAAAGAAGTTGTGAGACCCGTTGGTACAGGTCCTTTAATATGTCACAGTTCCGGAAAAGGTAGTCCGTTCTTTCGTTATCTGTGTTGCAAGATGAGCAACAACTCTTTGGTCTTTAAAAATTTGGCTCCAACCTCTAAGTTTCCTGATAAAAGGCGGTACTTAAAACAATTCTTAGGTGCTCCAAAGTATTCGTTTCGTACGGCATTGATGCTGCCTTTTGGTATTTTTTTTATGTTTCTCCTCTCCAAATAACTTTGAAACGGTTTCATTGTTGGTCTCTTTCCACATTTTCTCATATCTGTAGTTGATATCAGAAATGGGAGCAAAGACCTCTGAACTAATTTGGGGATTCCGAATCTGCCTTTGAATGCATGCCCGGCCATTTTGTCCATCAATACTTCTAATCTTGTAAACAAGACTCCAGAAACACTTTAGGATCTTTCCATTATTTGAAAAGATTTCTATATTTTGTTGTAAAAAGAGATTTTAATTAAGTTTATATTATATTTATATAAATTAATTATCCACAAGTTTTTGACCAAACATAGCAGTTTTAATTAACAAAAGTCAACAAAATTGTCTTCCTAAAACAACATTATACAAAATATAAAAATATATACAACCGTATTTCATTATTAATTAATCTGTTGCCTTCGTCACTAATTTAAGTTTTGAATGTTGATCTGGTACATTTGAATTAGTTCTTGCTTAATCATGAGGGTCCATAACATTAATTAATGAATACACGAACAGTTGGAAGGAGTAATGAAATATTGGTTAACTTAAATCATCAAGAATCTAATTTTTTCTCTGGAAGAAAGATTGAAAGGTGCAAAACTTTATATATAAAATTTGTCAAAAAAAATAAAATATTTTGGCTAGTGTTGTGTTAGTTCTTATTTATTCGGTCCAGTTCAGTCAAATCTTAGGACTTTTCCTATCCGTATTTGGCGCGGTCCTTAAGACCATCAATCCTTCTGATAAGAAAAGAAGAAATGAATTGGAGTGACGTCATCAAGGACCAAATATTATATGTTCAGGAATGAACTGGGCCGGATTGAAAATGAACTCCAGGTTTCAGTCCGAAATAATGACCGACGCAACACTAAATGTTGCGTCAGCCACAGGGATATGAAGTCACCCATCTTTTCAGAAAATATATTTACCCTGGATTATAACCAATATTAAAAAGCTTGTAAAAATACATACGCAGAAACTTTGCTCAAAGGATACCTTGGCAAATGACCACTTTACTGAACGGGCACTTTGCAGATTTATCACTTTGTTCTTAACTGATTGCTTGGATAGAAACCAGTTTTTATTTAGCTGTGAATAGTTACCAACTATTATACCATAATAATTCAATAGTTTGATAATTGGCCATGTACCAACTGATTTTTCTGTTTCTTTTCTGAGGACGCTGAGAAATCCAATGTTATTACTGGGTGCTACTGAAATCTGAAAAATAATTAATTCAATAACTAATGGAGATGGACCGATTGGAATTAATTCATATTTTGATATATTAAAGGATAAACAATTAGATACAAGAAAAAAAAAAACAAGCTCTCGAGTTAACTTACAAGTTGAAAAAATGACACTTGAACGGGATCGACAATTTTCCATTGGCACCCTTCAAACAGTTGAACGTCTCTAGGACAACGGTCTACGCCGTCACCAAGCCTAAAAAGTTGGAGAGCTCTGTCAAAAAGGCCAAACTGGACCTAGGGGTCTTAGAGAAAATAGGCCAGGCCAATCCTCTTAAGTCCATGAGAACTCACGCAAGAGATATCGGAGTTTTACACAAGACTGGTTTGAGAGCTATAGAAAAACGTGGTTGAAAAGAGCTTTGTGAGTGACCACTTTTAATACCATAAATAAAAGAAACCGATTTCCTCTTTTGAAATACTCTTTTTTGAATAAGTCTTTTGAGTTCTTCTGAACTCTTTTTTGACACTTTTAGCTCCTCTACAGCCAAGATGCCAACTCTCTTTACTCCAACTTTGGGTGCATGTTGAGGGGAAGGTCTGCAGTGTCCATTATCCTAATATTGAGGCCCTCAAGGCTACTTTCTGCCAGCACTGGGACTCCATGGCAGAGGACTATGTAGAGCAGCTACATTAATGATTTAGAGAGCTCAGACATACATCTATTTATGTATAGATGTAATTTTGTTGAAATTCTACGGTTTCTAAATAAAATAAATCTTGTATATATTTATAAAACAAAGTGCTTAGATTTTAATGGACCACTCAGGTTAACAATGATTCTAATATAAACCAATAAATATATTTTAATACTAACAACAATGGGCCATTTATTGTTTTAGTGTAAATTATCATTAAAATGAAAACTTAATCCTGAACCTATTTTATTTACGTCTGAACTTCTGGAAAAATATTTATAAAATTATCTACATGTATCTGTATAATTTTGGTTTCGGATCTGGATCCGACAGTTCAGGTACCCCAAATTTAATACATAGATAATTTAGAATTTTAATATGTCTTTAACTGTGTATACTATTATTTTTTCGTTTTTGTCCGGCTTATACTCCCTCCCTCCTTCATGTGAGTTTCTTTTTTGTTGTATTTTATATTACATCATATTTTTGTATTGTTTTTCTTAGGAATCAGTTTCAAACTTTGAATTTTGTAATTCTATTTTGCTATTTAACATAATTTATGCCTATTATGAATGTATTTTTTTTATTATTTTTAAAATTATTAAATAAATGAAGAAAAAAAATAAAATCACAGCTAAAAACAGTATTTTTTTTAATAGTAAAAATGAGAAGTTCTCAGATTTGTTAAAAAAAAACTAACAAATCATTAAAAAAATTATAAAGATTTATTAGAAAAAAGAATAAATCTTTATTTTTATAAAATACACATGCAAATAAAAAAAATAATTATGATATATTTTTTAAAAATTTATAATTTCCAGAAAAATGTACAAAAACTTTATGTTGCCTTTTATTGCAAATATAAAAAGCAATGTCACATTAATTTATTAAATATATTTATTAATATTTATTTCTTAACAACAGAATATTTTTATATTAAAAAAAAGATTTAATCCTTATCAACTGACCCAAAAAAGTGATATGATTTTGAGTTGATTAATTTCTTTTCAAGTGTAAAGACGTGTTACATCGCGCTCTCATTTGATTTTCTATACTTAAGCTTTTTACACAGTTACTTCAGTGTTTTTCTTCTGGTATTAGTGATATTACTATATTCGTGATTTAGAGGAAGCTCCAATCAGAAGATGGATACCTCTAAGGCTATAAATAATCCGAACAACACCGGCATTATACGAGGAAATCCTGACTCCGATGTTCAAGGAGGAGAAGATAGCAAAAAGAATTATGTCACATCAAAGGTAGATGTTTCATCAAGGTCACCTTGTGATACTCCTACAACTACAGAGAAGGAGGGCCAATGTGTGTTCTCACTCTGATATTGTTGGAAGAAAAAAAAGATCAATACAAAAAAATGACTCCTCCCATTTGCCTGTCTCTCAGGCATTTAAGCGTGATAGAATGGACAACATCAAAAAATCTGAGAGGGGTTGCATTAAGTTCTCACCATTTGTTAGTGATGAAAATAGTCGTAGAAGAATAACCTTCCAACAGATGAATTCGGAAAAAGTTGCTCTCATTGCATGGGATACTTTTGGTCTCAATCTAATCGACGTTAGATCTGTCTCCTGTGAAACAACCTATAAAACGGAAATAATTTTAATGAAACATCAATCCCTCAGTCTTCTGTGTGGAAGAATATGTTTCCATCTCATGGTAAAGTTAAAAGACAAAGAAGGCAACCCCTTTAACGCAAAAATAGAATGTCGAGATTTTACTGACATGATGCAAAGAGACCAAACCTTAAATATCAGATTGAAGAATGCCTGGGGCACGGTATCTTATGACGAAATAGCTAACAATTTAGCTGTTGTTGTTAAAGTTGAAGGAATTAAAGTAGCTTAGCATAAACCTAATGAGATAATGGAGCTTAGAAGTTCCTCAATTATGAAACAATTTCCCCCTCTCCAAAAACAACTAAGCTCTTCCGTAAACGTATTAGTTAAGGGCTCACCTATAAACTTCCCAGCATTCCCTCCTATAAAATGTTGGATCTTTCATATGGAATTTGTAAATGCCATCAAGCAACGTTTAATTTGCTTTTTTGGAAAATTAAAGACGAAATGTAATCAACAAAGACTAAACGACGTGGATTTAAAAAAGCCTTAAAATAACAAAAATTGTCCATTCATAAAAAAAAGTACAAATGAAGAAATAATCATTGAAAAGACTGAACATAAAAATAATATGGAAAAAGGAATTAAAACTGGAAACGATACTCACAGCAGTGCATGTGAAGAAAATACTGAATTAACAACACAGTGATAGCAGCAAACCCTCATCATTATGACAAAATCAAATGGAATCACTATAGCTCATGCACAATGCGCTCAGGAGAGGTTATTCTCTTGAATTCGACGCGCGTTCGCACCCAGGCGATTCCTAGAGAAAGAAATATAATCTCACCAAAAAGATTCATAGATCAGGTAGAGTAATTGTAATACTATAATGTTTAGTTATACTAAATCAGTGCAACTCCATCTTACCAATTAAAGGAACATTGTTAATGGAAGAAAAATCAAGGTTAGTGAGGATTCTGTAACTAAAGAGGGACGTAACAACAATGTGAAAAGGAAAAGAGAGTAAAGTAACGAGGAAGAGAAAAAGTTATCCTCCAGGATAATACTGAGTTGAGTATTATTAACCAGGTCAAGACAAGTAAGATTCCAAGCAAAAACTTAAGTCATACATCTTTAATAGGCGAAAAGGAAGTCATAAAGATGAAACATGGTATATTGGACGTAGTTGTTGAACTTCTAAGTAGTTCAAAGAAATAAATAAATGAGCTGATATAAAATGAATTAATTAAAAATCAATAAATGATCAAAGAACCACCTCTCTATAGAGTCCAATATTTTAAATATTCATACCAACATAGCGACACATAATGCATCCGCTTGTGGAATGGTGAGGTATATTCAAATAAGTATAGGGAATAGACTATTAGCACTGCTGAATTAAATCAAAAACTACTGGGATGGGATAGCTGTTTCATAATGGCAACTGAACCATCATTAATCAAGGGTGCATCAAATATTGTTAACTTTACAGGACTATCTGCTTTTGTAAATCATAAGCCAACGCCAAGGGAAGCAATTTTACTCTCACCAGACCTAGTGGCCTCACAGATGCCTAAGTTTTTTTCGAGGGATCATGTAGTATGTACGTTGAAAACAAATAACAACAAGGACCTAATTTTTGGGAGCTATTATGCCGACATAACATTAAAGGATGTTTGTGGACAAATAAGACCTCTGGTTAAATACTGCGATAAGAATCATAAGCCTTTGTTGATAGCTGGTTACTTTAATGCTAGAAGCTCAGTATGGAAAGATGCAATAACTAACCCTTGGGGGGAGAAGCTTGAAGACTTTATGGCGACATATAATCTAGGCCTTTAAAATGTAGGATGTGGGACAACGTTCGTGGTTTTCATGGGAGAATCAATAATTGATGTAACGATTACGAATCGCTGGAGTAACCATCTATTATCAGCGTGGAAAAATGACTTGGAGTATTTTTGATCTAATCATGGCATAGCCGTTAGAATTATGTAGTAATATCAATTTAAAAAATGCAAATTGGAACAATTTTAAGCATGAACTCAAATTTTTTAAATCGACCTAAAAAAATAATCTCCTAGATAACAATGGCATTGACTTAAAAGCCCACAGTATTGGTACTATTCGTCTAGAATCCTTACGAAAATCCTGCAGTATAAGATTCGGGATTCTCAGAAAAGAAAATCTATTGTGAAATGACAAACTCAGAGAACAAAGACGTATAGTGAAGTATCTTTAACGAAAAAAACTGATATTCTAATATAGAACCGAAAACAACTTTACAAAACCATGACAATCAAGGCTAAGCGGGATGCCTTTAGAGAGTGGGTTAGCACACTTGAAGGTCCTAAAGACATATCCAGGTTAACGAAGGCACGAGCCAACCAAACAAGCGTTCGTGTTGGCATTTTAGGCGATCAAGAGAGCAAAAACGAGAATCTGAACTGCTTCACAGGACGCATTTTCCCAATTCCATGGATTGTGATGCAGGCAGCTGTCAAGAACAAGTTTGTTAACAAGAGCCGTAACATTGTGAGGTTTATTTGATGCTGGACTTGTGAAAAGTGCTATACACAGCTTAAAAACGAAAATATAAGCCAGGGTTCAATCAAATTCCTTCAGAGGCTTATAAAAATATTCCTGACTGCATGGTGGAGTGCTCAAAGGTATTTACATTGCAGTTTACAGAACTTCCTACTCTTCAAAAATTTGGAGAGAAGCCAAAGTAATACTTATCCCCAAACAGGGAAAAAAGGACTACTACGACCCAAAAGCCTTCTGACCAATCACGTTAACAAATGTGGCTATAAAAATTCTTGAACGTATGGTACAATGGAGAATCTATGAGTTATGTAACATAGTTTTGCAAAAACAATATGCCTTTACACAAGGAAAATCTACTGACACTGCGAAAGCAGTTTTCATCGTAAGGAAGAAGCCTTAGTGGCCTTTGTCGATATAGAAGGCACTTTTGACAGAATCCTCTTTGATCATAATATTGATGCCATGCATATGCATGGTATTGACGAAACAACAACTCGCTGGTATAGTAATCTTCTAAAAATAGAACTATTTTTGCCAAACTTGGTGGCGAGAGCACATTCGCAATACCAACAAAAGAATGTCCGCAAGGTGGGATCCTCTCCGCACATACCTGGAATCTTTCTTTTCATGAAGCAGTTGATCTTATAGAAAGACCAATCTATAAGATTGCATATGCGGATGACCTTGCACTATGTTTTAGAGGGGTTGATCGTCAAACACTAACACAATTGATGTAAGGAGATCTCGATAAGCTCTCTCGATGGGTGAAGGCAGATAAACTATTTTCAGTGGTAACAAAACCAAGTGGATGTTATTTACCAAAAGAAGAAAAGGTTACAATTTTACCCTTTACATGAACGGGACTGAGATACAGAGAGTTAAAACCTACAAGTATCTTGTGCTAGTCATAGATGATGGGCTAAAGTAGAATGAACATCTAAAATATGTCATGATAAAGGCGAGAGAAGCCTCTTTGCCTTGAAGACATTTATGGGCCTGGACTGGGAAATCAGCCTACTCAAATCAAGTTGGATTTATGAAACTTTCGTTAGATTGGTAGTTAGTTATGGAGCGATTGCTTTCTCACCTAAACTTTAATCTAACGAGTTAATGAAGACTGAGCTTCACAAACTACAAAGATTAGGCCCACTGGGGCCATGCAGTTGACGCCAACAGGAACTATGGAAGTTTTATGTGGATTAATTCCTTTACATCTTTATGTAATAGAACGTGCCTGCTTAACAAGACTACAAACAAAAATAGACAACTCACTTAAATGGTTCGATCATTAACGTAAAGGGCATCTACAATACTTTGATGGCTACCTAGCGAAGTATTTAGTCCCAACCCCGAACCAATGTACACAGGTCTGGTCATCTAGGCGACGGTACAAAGTGACATGGGTATGGATTATAGAAGAATATGCTATAGTTGGATATACTGATGATCAAGAATAAATGGTCACACAGGTGCTGGATGGGCCTTAACACAACATGACGCCATTATTTGGGAATGTTCATTAAGACTTGATAATACAAACACAATATTCCAAACTAAAATCGAAGCTTTAAGAAATCTAGCAAGCAATTTCCCTTTTGACACAACAAATGGCAAGAGGATATTAATATTATCTGATAGCCTGTCCGCTATAGATAGCTTAAATATATATCCAAGGAGCATATTGAGATAAAAAATTTCTTCCTGTAAAAATGCCCTCGACAATTCCGAGAGTGATCTCACAGTTGATTCGATCAAGGGGCATAATAATAGCAAAGGGAACGAGTATGCTAATGCTTTGGCTAAGGTGGATGCAGAAGGGGGTACGTCAGTCTCTGTCCCCAATTCTGTTTGTCAGACTAAGACAACTCTCAGAAAAGTCACTTTGAATGTGCAGCGAACTATGTGGCATTGCTGCTGCCGATATAAGCAGTTTATCGTCGAGTTATACATCGGAAGAAAAGTTTACAAATACAAGAAACATCAAATATCAAGTATAGTCGGTATGGTCAGTGGCCAAATACAACTCAAGATACATCTTTTTATTATGGGAAAGCCCTGAGCCCGATCTGTCGACTCTGTGAAGAAGATGAGGAAACACCATTTTATCTTATCTATGACTGTGGGCGTACAATGCAGGAAATGACTGAACTTGCTATGGAGTCTGTGGAAAAGAAAAGATCCATGGAGAAGCAACTTTTGTGGAATTATAATACGTTGTGTAATAATTATTTATTTTATAAATATAAAGTGACAAACTTATACATGAACCTCTATCGGCTGATATCTGATCGAGTTCGAGTGTGGTGGTCTGTGTCTAGGAGCTAAACAAAAAGACAATGATATAATAATCAGAAATTTTAGAAATACACTCTTGGATTTTAACTTGTTCTTATTAAATAAACAAATATTTCAAAGGTAAACAAACTCACTTTTTGGAGAGAAGAAGTTGAAATTATGGACCACATTTTTATAACAAATAAATTTTTAAAATCTTTGATGACCATAAAAACATCACTAGAAAAAACTCTGGCACCAAGCTGGAAGAAAAGGATATAATCCTACCCTCCTTGCGATTGGAAAACAAAAATCACTTCAAAAAAATAATAACATCTAATTACTTACGCCATTAGATTTTAATTAACCCTGCCAACAAATATAATCAGTATTATTTCAAGAAAGAATGCCAGAAACCTCTTGTCCTTATTTGGAAGAAGTAAAAAATACAGAAATATAAATAATAATCTCATGGGAAACGATTACTTCTTTCCATTAATACACGTTCCATGTCTCAAAAATGGTCTATTTTCTTTTTTGAACCATCACCCAAAAAAAATATAAAAGAATAATTAAGAGGATATATGTTCCATCAACATAAAAACAATCGTGAACAAAAAATAAAGATAAGGAAAAACTCCCATCTCTTATACAGGGTATAACAACAAAATCCGGTACTTTTGATCAATCAACTTTAAATTAAAATAAAATGTTAAGTTTTAAAAAAAAGCAATAACATAGCAGCAGATAAAATCAGTGATAATATATTTCAATCAATGTAGCCTACGTTGGTATCAATAACGGTCTCATTTCGGCCTCTGAACCGCGTGCAGGCTCTGAAAACTAAAGCCTATCTAAATTATTGTATTCGAGGTGGAATTAGTCAATTCGGGTCTTCTTGGTGGTGTGGGGACCTTTGTTGACATTTTACTTGAAGTAGCTCCAGATTCAGGTTAGAGGAGCGACAATCCTTGAACACCCAGTCTTTGCAGTGCTCCTGGACCCCATACGGAGTACGCTTGGATGTATGGATCTAAAGTACTATGAACAGAAACTCTGTATCCATAATTCTGGACATTTTTGAGACCTAAGCATTGCTAATGTTAAAAATTAAAATGTTTACAAAACAGCGCACCTGCGTTCTGCCACTGAAAATTTAATAGTCTTAGATCTTATGTTACTGAGTCCATAGGATTATTAAAGGTACTAAATGAAAATTTATTTTATTTTATGTGTTTGTTTTCACACACAAAAAGCAGTACACAATTTTCTTTATATATATAGCGGAAAACCCGGAAATTTGAAGGGCTGGATTTCATTCTTATACTCTTACATACATGCCAATATTTCATAGATATATTTGATTAACTTTTTAGAATGAGTTAGTTTACACAAGAATTTTAGCTATAGTTTATACCCTTTATTAAATTTAAAAGATTTATATTGGCACGGGTATCCCTCTGGATGTGACGGGAGTTTTTTTCTTAAATTTTTCATATTTATTATCTCTTTGTGTACTTTTAATATATTTTCTCTTTGGCAAACAATTATAAATGACACTAATTCGTAGAATAGAGCAGCAATTTGGCATTAACAACAAAATATGTTAATTATTTTGTCTAATAAATTATTGAAATTTTTTAGGTGGGATATTTTTGGAAGCATTTTTTATCATTTAGTATGTATATGGGTGCAATTTATACATACAACCAGGACCATTACTAAATTCCATAATTATTTTTTTTTTGGGGGGGGCAGATTAGCCCCAAAAATATTAACAGTGTAGTACGATTACTTATATAAATTGGGATGCTATAATGTTGTATATGCAATAGAGGGTGTTCTAATCAAATTGCAATCAGTTGTTTTGTTGTTAGAATCTCTATGAATTGGCATCCCAGCTTTCAAACAACAAAAAATTATTTAAAAACAAACAAATTTATTGGGCTATAGGGTCCCCTGCCTGCAAATGGGAATAAGTTCTATTAAATTAGCTACAAGCATCTATGAGAGGAATTAAATTAACTAAAATCCCACTCCGTGTCGAACATAGGGAGGAATCATTCAATTGTCGATCCTCAATTCAACTATAAGTCTATCTGGGATACACACAAAATCCTCCTTGTATTTCATGATAATACTCACACGTAGTTACTTTATGCTTCAATTACAGTGCTTCAAGAATGAAATAACACTGATAACAGCATTGGAAAATAAGAAAGTATGTCAATAAAACGGTTATTATTCTGTTATTTATTTTATTATTATTAGCTTTTTCTCATATCACAAGTGTACAACCTTGACTTGCTAGATTCCTTAATGATAGTATTTGCATCTTTATATATAAAAAAGTCATACTAATGGATTTGTAATTGTTTTAATTTTCAAATTCCTATAATAGTTTTTTAGGTTGATTCATCAAAAAAAAAAAAAAACAGTTATTGCATCAATTTATGCATTGAATGGCTTTCTTTTTGCAAACTTTTTTTTAATATTATTTTAAGTTGATTGATTAAAATAAATAGTTTTACGTTTACAAATAACATTTAAACCATTTTTCCTTTCATTTTATAAATTTGTTGAAGAATTTGCAGCAGAAAAAAAAAACTATTATCCAAATTTTTGTAAAAATTTGTCCATAAAAGGTAAAAATAATAATGTACCTCAACTTTTTTGTTTAAATGTTATTGACTGAGAGAAAATGAATGTCTCTTGGCATAAATTGATAACATTCTATAGAAATAAAACATACACTTTTAATTACTGTGTATCGTAGTAAAATTATAATTAACAAATTTTTCTATTGAGCTAAATATATTAATTGAAAAGTAACATACGATGTATTTATAAAAATTATAGTATACATTTTTTACAAGTATATAAAAAATTAATTTTTTTACACAATAATCAATAATAAACTATGATATTATAATTAAACATTCATGTTAGACAGATATTGTAAGCAAATAATTAATACCATGTATAAAGTCACCTTTACACAAAAATATAATATATCCCTATCAACATTTCAATACTTATTGTAATAGATAGTTAATTTATGAAGAGGTATGAAATATATTTTTTTAGGCAGTATTTGTTAATTTTGCCACTCAAATAATAACAGTATATCAAGGTTAAAAGTATCAAAATACATAAAATTTTATAAATTAATAAATTCACCTACGAAAAATAATATGATTTAAAGAAAATGCCAAATCCTAGTTCATTAAAGTTCGAAATAATTTCTTGCTATGTTTAAAATAAAAGCACCAATTTCTTATTTTTTTGCTGTGATAGCGTAAAAACAGTAATGTTGTTGTACGATCACTGCATGCTAGCTTAGCTTAGTTTTTGACGTGAATACAATTAAATCCTTTCTTTATAATGGCCTCAAAAAAATTATCCCTTACTCTTTTACCATTGCATTAAAATATGTAGCATTTTACATTCATATAACATCCCCAATATTGTTTCTTTTTTTTTTGCAAGGGAATCAAAGTGTATCTTCACTTAGAAAAGCTGATATTTCCAGTGTTCCAGTAATCACATAGTAAGAAAACAATTTTTTAGGAGTTTATAATGAATTCTGAGAACTTTTCATCCTTGACCTTCAATTGATCGTATTTTCTCCTCTTTAAAACATTTTTGATCATGGTTAGTTATGACTCACAACACATTCTTTTAACAAATACGACTTGAATCTCCGCAAATTGTTCCCTAAACCCACGATCTGAGGTAATAATATTTATTTTTTTATATCGTATATTTTTAATTTATAATTTTTTTTATGTGTCGTTATAACTTAAAGTGTATTCCCATACCGAAGAAGATGGGTGAAGAAGAAAACTAGCATCTTCTAGAGAGAAGTGATTATTTGTACTAATTTACCTTTCAATTGAGTATATCCTCAAACGGCCAATTAAACAGTGAAAAAAATAACAAGTACTCTTTTAAGTAAGGAGCTCTAATATTATAACTTACATATATTTCAAAAATTGAACATACCATATAGTTGAATATTGGGGGATAAAAGGTTCATAAGACATTTTAGAGGCCCAAAAGTTCAACATGCTAATACATTTTAGAATGTTTCCGCCAAAGAAGGTTTGAATTGTAGTTTATTTATTCATTTTTTATTCTTGGTCCGGAGTTCGGGAGGTTTATTATCCTCAAAGTAAAGACATAAAATTAAAATCAACATAATTACCTTCCAAATCAAAAAAACATTCAAAATAACCAACATACAAATATTTTATATAAAATAAATTTGAAAATGCCGAAATAAAGTCATATCAATAAATAGTTAAAATATCATTTAAAATAGAACATTCATAGGCAATAATCTTCCAGTTAGAGCTTTTGTTTTCTTATGAATCGATAATATTCTATAAATTGTAGACACACATTTTAGTGTAATGATATCAGCTCTCATTAAGTCCGATGACCAGTAGATATCCCCATCGACAACAATTTCCAAATAATGTCATATTCTTCCATTTTGTGAATAAGGACACTCCAGGAATAAAAGAATATCTTCCTCTTCATTTTTCTTTCACAGTCGACAAATACTTGTACTATTCGTTTTCCCCAGGGAAAAACATAAAAAATACTTTGTACCGAGTGTATCGGATTTTTCATGTTATAATTGATTTTAAACTCCAACTCTCATAATTACATTCTTATTGTAATTTCCAAAACGGTCATTTAAAAAAAAAAAAAATTGGTACCTACAGTACCGCTATGGCGAAGATTATTATTTTCAGTTATTAGGTTTGCCATAGATGTTTTTTATTACTTTTGTCAAACGTTTATGTTTATATAATAAGTGCATCTTGTTAATGGGTTATATTATTCTCGTCCAATTAAACAAAATAAATTTATTCTAGAGCACTCATTGTAATGTAAAAAGTTAGAACATAAATGCATTAAAAAAGTATCCATTTCATGTATAATAATGGGCCTTAGGATGTCATAATAGGTTGGTGAAAAATTAACTTCGTATTTCTCGCTTTATTTCAATGTTTTATAACAAAAATGTTAAAATCATCCTGTTTAAGATAAATCTGTTCTGTTTGATAATTTGTTGCCAACAAGACCAATAAGACCAAACTCGTACCCCCAAGCACGTTGACCATAGACAAGAACAGGTGGTAGCCACTTGGTGCGAGGAACGGACTGCATAAAAACTTTACATCCGAACTTCCAAAGCTTCTAGTGCATCATCAAAGATGTTTGCAGCCTGGAGTTAGCTTGATGATGCCTTGTTGTATCCTATTCACCAATGCCGACCCCTTCTATTCGATCACCAGTTTCAAACGGTCAAGTTGTTTAAATTAGATGGTAGAATTGAGCGTTTGGCCATAGGGGAGAAGCTCATAGTAGATTATTTCCTGTCCTCCTCACCAAAGAAACACCATCTGGCAGTCAATCTTGGCTTGGTCACAATATAGACCACTTCGTTGGCTTTCGAACACGACATTGGCGTAAGTGATTTATTTTTCATTGTCAGTCCCAATCTGCTTCAGAAATGACGCTTTTTTCACTTTCAGGTAGTAAAAATATAAAATATGGTGAATTTCTTCATATTGAGATCTATCTCCATACTCGACGAACTATAATTCACGACTAAACTGGACAAGTGCAATACTGTACAAAAGAAATAATATCAGTAATATACCCTCACAACTTTACAACGCCTTATCGTTAGTAGATAGGTATACTTAGTTATAAGAAAAAAGAAAAAAAGAAGAGGAAATGCGCAATTACTTTTTCCCAAACCCGAAATTTGTCAAAATAAATGTTTTTAAAAGTTCTTTAGTGATAATCAGAGAATCGATATCTCATTTTCCTACGAAAAAAAATTATTTTTTGTAAAAGATAAAGGTTTTTGTCAAATTATTAACGCTTACTTCTAAAATTGTATACTTTTGAGCTGAACGAAGAAAATACTAAAAAACACAGGTCTGAACATTGTTTCTTTTAAAAAAAAAAAAAAAAAAAAAAAAAAAAAACCATAACAACAGATTTGAGTTTTTTCAAATTTAAAACTATATTAAGAATGTTAAAAAAACCTACAATTAGGCTTTATAGAGTTTTAGGATGTAACTCTGGAACAAGTACAGTAATCATTGTAATGGTTCTTAAAATTAAAAGAATTTTTAAAAGTAACGGCTGTAGTTCTGTTACAATATTTAAGCTCTATAGCCCAGTTTAACCACTTTGACTTAAATTTAAGCAATGATTGCACAATTTTATAGTTTCAATCTAAATTGAGATGGTGCTACCTATTGTTATTTTAGTCGGCAACGATTAGACGAAATGTATTCTCAACGAATGTTTTGCATGAAAATTACGAAACGAAACTAAACGACTTTTTGAATGTTTCATCTACTTCAAAAAATATTGTATTTTGTTATTGAAATATGGAGGAGATTAAGCACGACAAACCAAGAGATCATTAACACTGGTGTAACCAGCATACAGAATGGGGACCAAAGACTTATCATGACGAAATTACGAAAAACTTGATTTTTATGGAATCAAGAAAAAATAATGGAAAAGCAATTGGTCTTGCAGCTTTCTCGGCACTGACAACGGGTTAGAGGAGATTGCAAACTCGTTGCCTTTTTTGTTAGTGCTCCTACATTTTTTAGAGACACAGTATAAAAACATACCTTGTTTATTTTTGTTACAATTGTCGTTTTATTGCGTTTCGCAACCTACTAATAAAATAACGGGAATACAATCTTAATTAACTGCTTCTGCTCTAGTTTGGGTCCACATTCTGTAGGCTAAATAACATACATTTCTTATTCGTTGGTACAAATACATATAGATCTAAGCTTAATTTATCATCTAAAATAATTCACTTGTGACACATAATAATGCCAACAAGGTGTGTTTTAATAAGGTCTAATTAGAAGTATATCTTATCTTATTTAATAGTAGAGCCACACCAGCTATTTCCATTAAATGTTAATTCAACACATTGAAAAGAATAAAGTTGTACAATATAAATGGAATATCCGTATTCTTCACTCTCTTAGGTATACACACCTACCAACATATAAGCATATACCAATTTTAAATGTCAATCTATTTCAAGGATATGACCCTCAAGATTGTTTTTTTTAAATTGTAAAAATGAAAATACCAAATTTTATGTCTATTTATGAGAGGTGTTATCTGTTCCATGGATGTAAATTATTTTTATCTGTAAAGCACATTTAAATGAAATTATTGATTAAGAATCCAATTTAACAATTCAATATATATCAATAGAGTGGAGAGATTTGTGGATTTTAAGCATTTACACGCGTATAAGATTTTTAGTAGTTGGAAATCTAAGCTGTAATTTTATTTTTCATTGCTGCTATTAATACTCTGCAATTCTTGGAAACAAACGCTTAATATTAGTTGGGGAGTTATAGGTGTAAAAAAGAGATATTTAAAGAAAAATTGTATTAAAAAAGTACAGCGATTAGAAAGGGAAAAAAGGTTGATTTGTAGCTTTTTCTTCTCTTTTGTTTATTTACGTTAATATCTTACACTAAAACAAGATTTTTTGCCTATCTTTGGTGTAAATTTATTTAAAAGTTCATAATACCAAAAATATATATGAATAGAAATATATTTATAATATAAGGTTAATTAAATTTCCTCTAAATTGAAGTATAAACTTTTTTTATCTACATGGAACATTTATAACTTATTTTTTGTATCTGTCGTCTGGAATACTTTACTTAATATTAAAACAGTAAATATTAATTTATTAGGGAACTGTTTTACTCAGGACCCTACTTTGAATCGAAAATGTTGTTCAATTGAAATTATGTCTTCCAGGAAAAGACAAATATCTCCTGAAAGATAAGGCTAACAGTGGTGACCTATATTTTACAGGTCGACTTCTGTTGTTCAAGCCAGGCTACTAATTAAAGCTAGAACAAATGTATATCTGTCTTTTTTTAAATTTATCTAATATATAGACTTGGTTCCTATCTATTTTTGAAGGAAACAGCTAGCAAAAGCTTGAGAGGCGACCTTATTTGGTCTACATCTCGGTTTAGAGGAAACAAAGGTCCAAGGTGTATATGTATTGTTTATAATTTATTGGTCATATTGATCCTGTTTCTATTAATTTTTAGAGAAGCCGCAAGCAAAAGCTTGTAGGGCGACAATGGTATTCTCCTTATTATGTGTGCCCCTCGGTTAAGACGTCGCATAGGTCCAATGTGTAAGGGAGAGGTGAAATTTAGGTGTTTTAGATGCAATATTGTTTATCATCCGCAATGCTTCAATGATTATAACAAATAAAAGGAGTTATACTATTTGTATGTTTTTTTCATGAAATTTTGTTCATATAAATACAAAATAAAAAAAATCTAAATATGTGTTTTATGATTGAGTTTTTTAAGATTTCTTAATAAATATAATTCACAAATTTCAGTAATATATTTATAAGCACTTTCTGCGAATTTTTTGTAACTGTTCTAAATAATTATCTACTGTAATTGGTTAATTCAGTATTACCTTTCCCTCTTACATTCTCCTCATGATCTTACACAAATCCCATGTCTACCTTCAGGCTATTTATCCATTGTGTAGTCTTTGCATTTTTTACTGACCCTTTGCCCTACGGGTCAAAATGACCCCCTTTTAAATATTTACTATAAAACCGTATTTATTGTAAATTCAAGATATATCAAAATAAAATAATTTTTAATTTAAATATTAATTTATTCTATATAAACAATTACTGTAAAAAAAACTTTTATAATTTTAAAACGAATAAATTATTTGCTATTTTCCTTTCATTTATTAATAAAGAATATGAAAAAAAAATAAATAAATAAACAATCGAAAATATATCACAAAAAAACTATTAAGTATTTAAACATGTTAGACAATATATACCAATCATAGTTTTGTCCATAATTATCCTATTTTGTCTGTACAATAAAATACATCAATATTTTTTGAGTTTTCTACATATATATATGATTTTCTAAAATTATTTCACAATAAAAAATATAATTTATAATAACCAGGTCAAAATAGTCCATATCTCAATTTTTTGACACAAGTCATTTTCAGCAAAAATGAAATTTAAAAAAAAAATGATTTTTCATACTTTTTACTAATGTTAAGGTTAATTGAGGAAACGACAAGAAATACCAGATCTTAAATATGTCAATATGAGGCATTTTTTGTTCGTTAAAGTTAAAAACGGGTCATTTTGAACCGTAAGACCAAACAAGGGATATTAGATTTATTCTATATTAATAATGATGTTCTGAGAAATAAAAAAAACATCCTCTGAGAATCTATTTTATCTATGAAATAGTTTTTGTTAATATGATCACCACTCTCAAAATTAACAGTTTATACAAATAACTGGTAAACAATTCAAACCCATCAAATAAAAAATTCTTAAATAACTTAGTTCATCCCATAAGTTGCACAAAAAGCTCATCATTTACACAGATGTATCTATTAAAATATGTGAAGTAAAACAATAAATTGGAATTTACTAATTTTCTTGATTGTTTCCATGTTGACGCAAAAATGTACAATATTGCTAATGAATCGAAATATCATACTCTGTTTGTATTCATTATATATTTCATCATTAAAATTCATATTATAATGTTAATTTGATCCTTGTTTTGTTTAAAAATCGATAGGTAAAATTGGCATTTAACACTCAATTCAAAAATATATGTGCCCCGCCCAGGATGAAATTTTTCTAAGCAATTTAATTTGATGCTGGAGTTATCTGAGGGGTAAAATAAAAACAATATTTAATCTACCGACAAATTAGGTTTCACTTTAACCCCATAAATTTATAATTTTTTGAATCAAACCAAACATGAGTGCACGGCAAACTAAAAGAGAACAAATACCTGTTATTGCTGACTGAAACTTTCTCGGAAAAGAAGATCTACGGATGAGTTCCGAAACTTCTGGAATGACAAATGCATTACAGAATCAAATGTGATTAAATTTCAAAAGAATTTCTTTTCACACCCTGTACTACTATAGATTAAAACACACGTTCGACTTATTAACATTTAATAAAGTGCAAAGAAATTTATTTATTTTTGTACTCTTGTTCCGTATATTTGGTCTGTTGAAGTCATTATCTTATACAAAATATATCATATTAACAAATAAATATGTTTCAGTATAACTACAAATATAAAAGTACGAGGTTATATTAACAGATAAAACTATATCGTGAAACGATGTTAACATATTTTTCCTTCACTTTTTTTGCAACAAAATACAAAATTCGTATTCCTTTCCGATTAACTAGTAACAAAAACTTTTATGGAATCCAGATAGGACGACTCAAAACCAACTTTTTATGTGTTTAAAAACTATATTTTATATCTTCTTCTTCACAAGCAATATCAGACTCGATACGCAGGCGAATAGATTGGCAACTTTTGACAATGAAGGCAATGCCAATGAGGTACCGAACTATTATGCTGGTAGCTCGGGTCGAATGCAAATTTGGATGAGAAGTGCAGCAGACATTCCAAGCAGCAAAGTCCAAGAGGTTGGGTTCAGTTCCGGAAAAGATCGCGTAGGCATTACTGTTCTTGTTGTTGTTCCTACATTTTTTCACGTAGATACACCTTGGATAAAAACATAGCCTGCTCAAATTTATTTCAGCTTTCGTTTGGTTGAGTAAAGTAACCTCGTACTTAAAACAAACGGTGTTAAAATCTTAATTAAACTCTTCTGCAAGTTTTGGCTCCCCTACTCTGTATACTTTTATGATTTGTAAAAGAATAATATCCATACTATTTTCTCGATAACATTGAATTCAACATAATATCTATATGAATATCAAAGATCAACAAACTTTGCCTTTTTGAAGAGGTTCAAAAAGATTCGTTAAATTTTTGAATGAATTTTAAAATATTTATTTTTATAGGACTCTCTTGATTAGATTCTTTAAAAATTCTTGCTGTTAAAAATAAAATGGCTTTATAAGCCAATAAATAACTGCTTATGCAATTTTTTCTATAAACAATTAAATTTAGTTTACACCAAACTTGACTTTGTAGATCATTCAATGAACAGTATTTTATATTTTTTTTCTATGATAATTTCAAGAACAATATTACGAATAAGTTATTGGAAATTTGTATTGGTGTTCATTATTTGATTTGATTTGTACAAAGGCACATTTTTATGTTATATTGCTCTAACTTTTATATCAAATAAGGCATCATAGTTGCAATATGGCGCTGATATCCTGAACCCAGTAAAAAAAAAAACGTTTTTCGGTTCGTAAATGTAATATCTTTTCCGCTGTTTTCTCCAGTTTACTCTTAATGGGTTAAAGAAGCCGACATTTTTCGTATCTATAAGTTCAAAAGGGTTCGCTTATCTGAAAATACTTAAACATGCCAAAAAATTTCTAGTTACTATAAGTTTTTATTGAATATTTTCTATTCTTTTTGAAAATCGATCTTGCGTGTGCATAAAAAAACTCACCTGCAGAGATCATACTCTATTACCTGTGACAAATTACGCTATAATACTAAGGACAGGTGTTCAGAATCCGATTTTTTTTTTTCAGTTGATTTATAAATACTATAGCTAAAACCGATTAATCGATCTCATATTACAACTTAACAAGAGCTGCTGTCAAAAAAATGGTCGATGGGATTTATTTTTTCAGTTCAATTTTTAACTTTTTTCTGGAATATTTAATAAATATTCAAAGAGGGGTTGCATGAAAAAAGTTAAAAATGAAATATATTGATTAGTTTCCTTCATTTTACTATACTTATTTTTTATTGAACACATTTTTCAGGAATTGTAAACAAGATAGTTTAATAAACCATTAACTTTCCATATGCTGAAATACTTTTATCAACTCATTTTAAATTTTATTTTCACCTACATAGTTCATTCACGTCTTAATATGGCTCTAAATCAAAATATTACTCTAAAAAAGTAATTTTTTTTTAAATCTCTTAAGACCATATATATGTCTGTAGAAAGTTTTAATGGTCTTTTTTGTATTCTTTGGTTAAAGTAACAATAATAAATGTGGGTTTCACCCAGCTATTAAAATGCTATTGCATAGTCATTTGTATACAATTTCTTTGAAGTACTGAGATATATATATATTATTATGTAAACAGTGAAATTGATATTGAAATATAACTCCTGCAAAAGTTAATGCAATATTTAGTATAAAAACCAGTTAATTAACAAATATATAAAAATCATTTTGTATCAAATATTTTTTATTAATTTACGATATTTGTATCTATTAGAGAAGTAGGGATGATGAAAGAGAAAGATAAACAAAAATGTGATGTACAATATTTGATCACAATGAATAAAATATAAAAAAGTATCATGGTTTTATTTTTATTCGATATTTTTTTTTCTACCCCAAATTTACAAAAAATAATAATAATAATGAGCTGTTTTATATTTTTTTTTGTATATTTATAAATTATTATTATCATTAAATAATCAATTTTTAGGGCAGTCAAGAAAAAAATTATTCAATTTTTTTATTTTTTCCATTTAATTCGAAGTTTTGTTAAAAAAGAAAAATATGTTGGACTTATTAGGGGTTTATGGTTTGTATATACAGAGAAGGAAAACGGATGAAGGAAACAGGACATGGTGTGTTCTTGCTAACGCAAAAATACTCAGTGTGTTTTGTGATCAGCTACTGATTCCCTCGTATCACTTGATACTTGAACACTTTAAGGTACACAAACTATCTATGTTGCCACTTTGGCGTACTCTTTTGGGCAAAGTGGGCCCTTAGGAAGCTGGGTTTTTTTTTGTTAGATAGCTTGTTCAAATTTGCACCAGATGGAAAAAATTGGAATTAATTAAAGTATTTTGCCACACAGATAACTTGCCCATCCTGCATTTCATAATGTATTGTTTTCTATGATTAAAAAAAGTGATGAAATAAAGTATTCTCCTTTTCCAAAAGTACAGGTAAATATTTTTCTTTTATCTCTTGTACATAATACGGGTAGTCAAAGGTTTACATTATTTTTCCAATTGATGGCTTTAGTAATATGTATCTCACTTTCTATAAGGGTGATCAGTTTACACTAGAATTTATTAAAAAAAAGGGGGACAGTTTTTTGATTGTTTGACTCAGGTTAGTTTGAGCGCACGTTAAAGTTGGACACTAGTAAAAAATATTTTGCAGTTTTTCTTCAATCAAGTCAAAAAACAGGCCAGGCAGTTAAAAATTTTAATACAGTTGTTGACCCTAATACTTCAAAAGCAAATTACAGGCAATTTCAGTTTCGTTGGTAATTTTGATACACCATGCTCTTCAAGGGTGATTGTCGAAAATGTGGATAAAAGAATTGAAATCGTGGAATCCGATCACTGTTTCGATTGCCAAAGAGATAAACGCTAGTGGAAAAAATCATGGATTTTTAATAAGCTGATACCAAGGTGAATAGAAATACAATGTTAAACCATCAGGTTATTGGACTAGCTAAAATTTTCAATTTGATGTATCGTATCGACTAGTAAGCAAGACAGACAAATTATGACAAAAAAGCAACCAATTGTACTCTATGACGTCACTATTGCTATAATATTCAATTTGATGTATCGTACCGACTATTGGGCAAGACAGATATATCTTCACAAACATGTAACCCTCCATATTCTATGACGTCACTATTAAGAAACGTAGTGGGAGTCAAATATCAGTCGTAGAGTTATTTTCTATTAACGATTTAAACACTATGTAGGATTTTAATATTTTGAAATTTATATATTTAATTCATTTTAAAATTGTGAATAAAGAATGTAAAATAGTAGTCTGGGAATTCTGAAGATATAAATAGCAGTTTGTGTGATTTAGTTATTTCAGTAACTCCCAACTGATTCTGTGTTTTTTTTGTTTTTGTTTTTTCGTTAATTTGTGGAGAAAACATTATGTAATACAATAAAGGTGATATATGAAAGATTGACTAATATATCCCCAAAGTGAAGGTATAATATACACAGTTTATCACAAGAACCAAGAACGTCGTGGCTTGGTGATAACGTCTCTGAAGCGATTATGACCAACGTCTCTCTCTCCATGGAAGGGAAATACAAATAAAAATTCCACAATGTGAATATAGAGTTATTTGTCAGAACTGTAGTCTAACCTCTCTTTTTGATCTTATTAATTATCATATCTGTGGATCTGCCGTTTTTTTTTTTTTTACTCCTTGTGTTGCTAAACTTATTTTCATTTAACATATAATATTACAAATTCTTACATTATTTTATTTATATTTTACAATTCATTTGTTTTTTGTAATCGGATTACAAACTTTTATGATTTTCAACTAATCTGTAAAGAATTGTAAATGCGATAATTGGATACTAATAAACTATTAAAAAAAGATTGCATGTGTTAGACTAAATCATGACGTCATTCTATATTTTTCATATTACTAGAGATACTAATCAAATGATAATAAATACTTCCTTATAAATAATTAATAAAAGTTCATAGATACTCAAAGTGTTAATTGATTAATAAAAATTGATCTAAATTTACCAAAATATTATGATTATAAGGGAAATTTTTATTATTAGAGTGGAGAAATCCCCACTATATCCTTCTAGTATGTTCGTTTTTGGTGTTGCAGGATGTTTAGTAGGTTTGTCTTATTCTACACAAAAAAATCAATTGGATTCATATCTGGCGAGTTTGGAGGCCAAATGAGTGGTAAAATGTAGTTGTTAAAATTTTAGGAGCCATATTAGACTCGGCCAGCATTGCTGTTGCAATCAAAATCACCTTTAAATTCCTCAAATTCCTTTCTAACCTTACAAACAACCGTCTCACTGAGTCCAAGAGTTTGAATAATTATTATATTGTCGCTCCCAGTCCGGTTTCCGTCCCTTTTCTAAATATTTTGGACACATAACTCGTCATTGATTCAATTTTTTTCCAACTGTTGTAGAATTAATCAAGTTATCTATGAAGAAAGTCAGCTGCATTGGTGTTTACGTTTGCCCAAGAGAGCGTATCAAATTGTATGTATAGATAGCTTGCACACCCTGTACATACATTTATCTTCAAGTAAGTAATATTCATTATTCATATTTAATCAACCCACTTCTTGATGATGAGGATGCATATTGTTAAAATTTGTTGTTATTTCTTATTAAATATTTCATAAGCGTAATAAATTACTTAATCAAATTTAATACTGATCATATTTTTTTATCGAAAAAATCATTATTCAGTTTTTACATAAAATTTTATTATTTTCGCTGGTGAGATAAGTATCCTATTAAATCTGATACAAGTTATAAATGAGTTGGTTGTTACAAAACTCTTACTACGAAATTTCGATGCTTAAAAGTTTCCTCCTTAGTATCTTATCATCCCTATTAATAAAACAAAATTGCACTCCAGGGTATTTATAATAACATCAACTCTTCCTTCCTTCACTCTTAAAGTATGCTCCATTAAGAAAATAGGGCATTTCAGAATGAGACAAAATTAGCGTATTCAGTGTGTTAATACAATTTGAAGGAATTGACTGAAAAATACACTCTTTTATAGAAAAAACTTGCTAATTTTCATAAAAAAGTTTTTCAAAATTAACATTGATTCAAATTTAAAGCCATCTCACACTTTAAAAAAAATTGTATGTATGAAAAAACGTCACCGGGTGCACTGTACAGAGTTTGAAAGATATCTATGCCGCCACTACGGAGTACTCTCTTGGCACAAGTACATGTATATTATTAACATCACTATTACAAATTATGTTTTTTCATATTTTATTTATGTATATCGTATATGTTGGGCACATCATTACTGGAAGGACATAATAAAGATATAATGTATGTACTTATTTTGAAACATGATTTAATGAAACAATTTCCCTTATTAATTACTTATACATTCATTAATTTATTTTAAGCATTTACCTAAAACAGTATTTTTTTATTTTCCAAAGATCTAAATTCTTCAGGAGATAATATTTAAGTATTAAGTGAATGTGTTAATAAAAGATGAAAAGTAACATTGGGCATTGATAAGTGTAAGTAATAGGTGGACTTTGCAAGGAAGCCGGGAAGAGAAGCCCCATACGTTTTAAGGATAATGTATATTTTATACAAGAAACGGATATTGAATTTATACAAAAAGTCAACATTCCCTCTTGAGGTGGTTTGATACTTTTATTTCAAAAGTATGAAATTCAAAAATGCTTGGATGAATCAACTATAGTGTCTTCCAGTCTAAGATGACAAGAAAAGGGACAGCAAAATTAAGATCTCTACACTCCAGCCCGAACCTGAACCTGTTGGACTTAGTCTTGTGGATGTACCTTAATTTCAAAGCCTGTAACATTTTTCACCCTAATAGGGATGCCTTCAGGGCCTCTGCTGATGAGTACTGGGACATCATGGACGTTATGTTCATAAATAAGTGCTGTTATTCTTAGATGAGGAAGCTAACGGCAGTCATTAAGGGAGAGGGAAGTAACATTGAGTAAAGTATGTAGTTATTTCAATGTATGAATATAAACTTTTTAAAAAAGTTTCATTAAATTCGGACATTTTCACTATAAATACATCTGGTTAAAGTTATTCAATTCATTTGTAAAGATTGAAAATCTACAGCTGTTATACCTAGAATGAATATAACATCTGGACTACTTGTACAAAACTTCATAGTCTTGGCCTTTACTCCGATTATAAATTTCAGACTAGGCAAGTCAGAGTTAGACTCAGAGTAGAATGGAGAATCGACATTGGAGTAATTCCTACGTAGATATATATTTTGTAGATTAGGAGGGAAATTTGTGCTTATTTCCTTTCTTTTATAACTGCTTGTAGTAATATAATAAATCATCATGACAGCTTAGGGGCTCTTTTCCAAGACATTATTACAATTGAGTTATTGTGACAATTTTAGGTTTTTTTTACATATTGAAAGGACATAAAAATTACGAATCTACTTGTACATATGCTTTGTACAAGTTGGATATAAATAAAAAAGCAGAAAAATTGCAATCAAATAATGAAATGAAACATTAGAAACTAGAATGAACACTCAGTATAGCCCAAAAACTCGGCCTAATATCAAAATGAATTATGTATCTAAATTTGTTTTAAAGTTATGATTGATCGTCATTTTTTACGTTTACGTTTTATGACCTCTCAAAATTTATTAGCCTCTTATTGGGAACATATATATTCTACGTACAAAATTTGATCTTAATCGATTTGTAACTTTTGTTGTAATCCTGTTGACTAACAAAAACAGGGGCAAAAACATAACCTCGGTTATACTTGTTTGGCGGAGGTAAGGAAGAATCTACAGTACCTGTGAGGATGATACTGTAATTATTTAACTTCCATTAGATTAGTATAATATTGACTTTGAAAAGGAAGGCTACGAATTGATCAATATTTTTGGCCCAAAATTAAAGCTAAAAATTACTTTATACATACAACACACATTCTTTTTTTTTTCCTTCCTTTGTTTACTTATTAAGGGCTATTTTTTCTATTTTACTATAATTTGAATAGTTATGAAATGAAATCATTTTGTGAGTTAAAAAAAATGTTTTTATTCATTTGAATCTACATTTAATTGTCAATACTTATCAGCATGCTCTTAAAACATTAAAGCTAAGTCATGCAATCCTGGATTTATTCGAATACTTCACAATTTATTCATCAAATTTCAGTTAATTTAATTAAATTTTTCGCTTAAAAGTAAATTATTTGTATTTTCCATACAATTTCGTAAATTCTTCTTTTTTTTTTCAATGTGAGGAGTGAGTTGAGATATATAGTTAAAAAACAAAGAGTGGTGATTTGAAAAAGAAATTGATGCCGACGTGATTTACCTTAATATTCAAAGTAGTACAAGTATGTTTAGCATTTTAATTAATACTTACGAGTGGGTAATGTATGAAATTCCTCAAAAAAAAATCTAAAAATGTAAATGACGAAATTATTAAAACTGTTCCAATGTTTGTCATGTAGTAAAATACGGATTTCTTTTTTATCCAGTTCACTGATTATGTTATTAAAATAATTTTCACAAACCCAAGGTTCAAAAATTTATTTATTAAATATTATTCTGTAAATATAAAATTAATATATGTATTTAAAAATTCTGGTAATTCCTAAGATATATTTTAATCAGTCAAAAATAAGTTGTATGTACCGGGTGATGCGAAAAACTATTTACACTTTCAATCTAGAAATTTATCAAGGTGTATTTCAGCAAACAGTTGTAATAGGGTATGTCGATAAAATAAAAATAACTAATATGATGTCTTCGCTATCCTAATCATTGATGTAGCTCCCCATGGCAACAATGATGGTTTCCAGGCGGCCACGGAAGGCCTTGCACCCATTGCAGATGTAATCCTTATACATGGCATCCAAGTGATGTTTGACGGTGTTCTTGGGGTTGTTGATATTTGGGTGACGGACAGTGGACTCAACATGTACCCAAAAAGTGAAGTCCAATGGGTTGTCATCTTGTTAGTAGGGAAGGGCCACATTTTCTTTGCCAAGAAAGGTAAGATTTCTTCCAACCCCTTCTGGGGCTTTTTGGAGGTTTTTGAAGGCAACCCATCCTTTTGGAGCAGCACGTTCATGTCCAAGTAGTTGGTCTTGATCCCCAACTGATTTGTAATCTCCGTTGGTTTCTTGCCAGCGTCCAAAAGTATATGGACCGAAAATCTTTGGTCACGTTAAGATGGAATTTTCTCGGCTTCTAAGACACTTAGGAAGATCTTGTTGTTGTTTTATTTCTGTTTATTTCATTTTTTATTTATTAGTAGTTGAGTGGATCAATTTTACTACATTCACAAAAACCTTGGCTTATGTTGCAAAGACGAGGTGTAAAGATTTTATCGCTGCATCTGGTATAAAATGGTTCATTTTTAATTTGAAATATGTGACGAAAAAATTACAATTATGCAATATGAATTGGTTTTCAAAATTGATATATTTTAGAGGCATTTCTGGCTAAGGAAAATTTCAGGTTAATTATAGGAAAACATTATTTATTGTCATTGTAAATCACAACATTGGTATAAAAATATGAGATAACACCTATTATATATATATTTATATACTTATGAATATTCAAATTAATATTTGACATGAAATGTAAATTTTATCTTTTTTCATCCATCAAATAATATGCTACAATAAAAATGAAGAAAAATTGTTCTCAATTTTATCAATCATTTTTTTCTTTAGTTTAAGAAAAATGATGTTTTAAGGTCTTATTCATATTGTTGATACATGTACACCAGGGCTGTTTGTTATTCAACTTTTTTCGAACTTCGATTATGGCTAGTGCAAAAAACCTGTCATATGGTTTTGAAAATGTCATATGCATGGATTTTTTGCCCACGAGGTCATATTTAGGTCGCAATACTTTATCAAACTATGAAAAAAGACAAAAACACTTGATTTAGTAAATACTATATGTTTATTTTTAGTTATTTTGCCCAAAATATTTTTGAAAGATATTTTTGAATCCTATAAAAAGTGTTGATTTTTTTATCATTCTTCTATGGAGCAAAAAAAAAGAAAAAAACGATGAAAATTTGATGATCTGCGTATTACACACATCATTTGGTTAAATTTTGAGGAAGAAAAGATCGAAATTTTTCTTATGGTATTTTTATTAGGGTAGCTTTGGAAAAAAAACTTTATTTTAATATTTTTTATATATTTGGTTAGAATAATGTCTAGCATTTTAAACTGATGTAAAATAATGATTAATACTATATATTAATCTTCTTTTTTTTAACATTTTTTATTTGGTTTAAATATTATATATATATATATTAATCTGGAGCAATTGCGAAACAGTACATAAATAACCATTATAGTTTATATTAAATGCTCCGGGGTAGAATTTCAAAAAATAAATCTTAAAAAAAAAAACGAGTAAACATGCAAATGAACAATCATGATAAATATTTGATAAAATTTATTAACACCCTTTTTAAAATATGATATGATGGAAGGTACCGGATTTCTTCTCCTGCAAAATTCCATGACTCACCTCCTGATTTAGGAATTTTCATTGTGTGAGAGACATAGCTGGATGAAGCTGCCAAGAAGATACCTCTCACTGTGTCAATTGAAGCTTGAATAGGTATTGGGTAAAACACCGGATATTTTCCTACTCTTTAAAAATCTCTTTAGTTCAAGCACAATTTTTTTGTTAAGAATTGTTTGCTTCTATTTAGCCAATATTCCAGATTCTATATATATCAGATATATATTCTATATGAGAGCTATAATTTGTCCCATCTCCTTTATTCGGGATCATTGCAATTTTTCTTTTTTCTGTGATTTGGGTAGTCGTCCAAATTTTTTCCATAGAATTTCCAATTTTTAAAAGATAATGAATGAATTCATCGCTAAAATTCGAATAGACTTTGATACTCCATTTCGACCACTGTCTTTATAATCCTAATAGTACTTTCCTATAAAGTTAGAAATATTATCATTCGAGAAGATATATTTCCCTTGAACTGTGGAAATTACCTCTCCTTTCCGAAGTATCCTCTTTTTGTGAAAGTAGTCAAACACATGTACCAGTTTAGCTATAATATTTCCTTCATTAATGATTTTTTAACACCAGGGGCAGAAAATCTGTCTTTTAAAAAAAATTTCTTAAGCCTTCTGCACGCAGATACTTTAAACTCAACTTTTTCTTTCATTTCAGCCACAGCAATTTCTGCTGTTCTAAAAAAAAAAACAGAGAATCTGCAAAATACGTGTGTGCAAAAATTGATCCATTATTGAGAACATTATCTACTTGACTGGCGTATGACATTGTTTCTTTCCTATTTTCCAAAAGAAACCGTGAAGGCGTTGAATGAATTATTATGAATTATGAGCCGTTGTGTCGCATGGTTGGATGAAAAAGAGTCATTAAAATCTCCTAGTAATTCTTTTTTAATTTCGTTTTTTATTTATCGTATTTAATCAACCATTTTGACATAATTAATTACGAAGTTTTATAAGGTATGTGTAATTCCAAACAAATGAATTTATGATCAGAGGAAGGTTCATTTTCATAAAAAGTTTTTTTTTACCATATGAGTCAAGGTAGGAGAAATCAAAGCCAAGTCAATTCTGGAAGACTGATTTGATTCCCTTTCCTCCAAGAAATACTTTCTTCCAGACTAAATTTTTGTCAAGTCATCGAGATTAAACTTAAAAATTATATTTTGTAGAGCAGCTAGGTTTGGATAGTGTGAATAAAATTTATGGAGATGAACGTTTAAATTCCCACAATTAACAGGAACCCAATTGAATCCTTCATTTGATTATTAAAAATTGCTTGAAAAAAGGAAGTAGACCTTTCATTTGGCCGATAGGCATTTATTAGACTGAAATTCATTCCATTCAAATAAATTCGAATTTTATGCCAATCACTTTTGTAGGAGAACTCTTTAACACAGAAAGCATTTTTGATTTTATTTGAAACAAGAGCCAAGACTCCTCTATTAGGTCAATTTCCACGTAAAAACAATGAAATGGGATAGTTATTATAGCAAGAAGAAGAGATCTCTGATTTAATATTTTGAAGACAAATGATGTCAGGATCCATTGACATCATGTGGTTCATTATTACATGTCTAGATCTTCTATCTTTACCTCCTCTCATACTTAAAGAAATTATTCTATTGATGCTCGTATTCAATTTTTGTTCCTTGGAAATTTTATTCGGAAAAAAAGTCCACAATTTGGGTATGTATTTTTTTAGTTGAATGTTCATTCTATAATAATGTTAAAAAAAAAAAGAATACCAGGAGTGGTCTACCAACTATGAAGAAGCACCAGACTCAGAGCTCTTTGACTGTTTCTTCTCTCTTATAGGGGAAAGATCTGTATCCAGTATACTTTTTTCCCCGACAGAGGAAGCACAAGAACGACTTTCCAGAGTTGTATGGACGTCCAAATGAGTCTTGGATTGTTTTTTTGTTTTTTTCCTGGCTTTCTACTTTCTCATCATTCGTCTTATCACTTTCTAAATGAGAACATTAGTTTCTCTTATCCAAATAATCGTTATGTACTTGTTCTACATCACCATTTGCCGAATCATTGTTTACTCCGGAAGACTTCTCTTCAACTTTTTCTTCTACATCGTGTGTGTCACTAACCTCTGCAATTTTGTTTTTCGGATAGAAGATCTATATCAATTCTGGAAGACTTTCCTATAAATTTTGTATTTTCCCTCCGCTTTGTCATCAATTGTGTTTTTTAGTATTTTACACTGATGCAAAATAATGACTAATGCTACATTTTAATATTCATTGACGAAGTAAAGAACTTTTGTCTCATGTCAAACTTTGAACTATCTGTGCACCAAAAGATGACATTAGTAAAAAAAAATTCAATTTGTTACTTTTTTACCAATGAACAACTTTTTCGAAAAAGCTGCAATCGAATTTTATAAAAAAGTTGAAAATCAAACCGTTATTATGTACACATTGATTTTCAACTGTACAAAATCTTATAAATAATTGTTAAACTAAAAGCATAAATAAACTTTGAAGTTTAAAGTTAGACAACATGTTCAAGATCTAACAATAATTAAAAGTATATAAAGCAATTGACTAATTAGAATTGAGAATTATACTTCTTCAACAAATTTCATATTGCAGGAATATCCCTTTTAACGTAGAATAGTACAGAAATGAGAGAAAAAGTGGCATATCAAGTAAAAAATTTATGTGTCGGAATATTGACGGAGTAAGAATCCTACACTTCATTGCTTCAATCTCTAAATTTAAAAAAATTTCAAGACCTTTGAGAAAAGTTAATTTCAATTAATTCTGTCTAATTATATCCATAGTTGATGTCGAGTCATAGATATGTTTGCACTATCATAGAATATTTTGCATTGCAGCTCATGAGGGAGAAAGTGAACTCAAGTATTCATTGGAAAGGTCTAACATGAGTATTAACCATGAGCATATACATGAGTTAGAGATGAGGCTGAATTCCTTTCTATGGAAAATACACAGATGCCATTTTTTATCCTCTTTGATTGTAATTTCTGCTGAAATAGGAAATACTGAAGTATTATGCACCATAAGAAACTTAATATAATAGTCACACCTTGTTTGAATATTCAAATACATTCATTAGGAATTTTTCATACAGCATAGCCCTTAGTGATCACCAATTGGTATTGAATACCAGATATTTTCCGTAGAATTTATCTATTATATGAAATATCTCTTTCACGCAACATCCAACAACTTTTGTGTCGTTTACAGGATTTCATAGTAAACGAGATAAATGAATGTTTTCGAAATTATATATTGTATTTAAAATTATAAATGTTCGACTTGGATTTAAAAAAAAGGCCTGAAAGACTATATATACTCTATAGAAAAAAAAATTATGTTTAATCCCTCCACTATGGATTGAAATTCCTGATGGAAGAAGAATAATATATCTTCATCTTCGATAAAGATTCTGCAATTTAGTATGTAGGTATAATTGTTATTTTAAGACCTTCAGAAGCTTCACTAAAGTAATAAAACGTAACTAAAATTGTATGGCAATCACTACCATCAATTAACTCTTTCATACAAATATATATTTTCCTTTATATGAAGGTAATGATTCCTTTAGAAGTTCCTGATCCACTAAAACTATTATAAAAGGCATGAGGATGGGCAAGAAAGTTCACTAGATGAAGATTCCCCTGATTATTAATCTCGTAAGTAAATTTTATATGTGAAAGTTAACACATGCTTCATTTAAACATTCGATCTCTTCCTCCTCTATCATTCAATGACTATTTTCCTTAATCCAAGATTCATTTGGAGAATAAAATATTTTCGAATGCAGTTTAGAAAAAGATGATAACCAAAATAGGTAGTTATGATCCAATTCTACCCCTTAGCTGAGGTTGAGGAGTTTAATCTCTTTGGGGTTGAAATTGAATGAGATCTATTTATTATACTGGTATATTGAGAAAATATTATTTTAGGAAAACAATAATAAAAAGATTTACAAGGTTTATTGTTCATCTTTTATATACTTATATTTACTCGATTTCTTCTTAATTTATTATATTTAATAAAAAACGCATATATTTATTAAAAGTATATTAAAAAAAACATGTTTTTCATCAATATGAGCTATGATTAATCCATGTATAATTTTAAGTCTATGATCTAGGAAAAAAAAAGTTTTATTCTTAATTCTACGATTATATCATATATCTATCAGATGCAACACTGAAATCTAAGTACTAGGTTATTAGCAAATTGGGAGATTCTTGTGAGTTTTGAGAGTAGGACATAAATATTTTTAGGCACGTTGAACATTTCATAAAACTGAATATAAATTTTATTGTTTTACCTATTTTTAATTTATTAAGAAAATGATGGCTGAACGTGACACTTGTATGAAGATCCACGAGTTTCTTGATGAAATAAATATAATCTGGAGGCTCACTTCCTCCTATGGATTTGTGTAAACTTCAAGGATGACAATGTGGTCCTACATTAAGACACCACTACTGGCCACACGGCCAAGGCTGCTCAAATATGGTTGCACAATAATATCAAATTGTAGCCCAAAATAAATATAGCCTTCTTATTCACCCAACTACTACAATTTGGACTTTCTATTTGTCGAGTCCAAGAACTCTACCATCGGGCACAATAATATCATAGCCATGAAGGCCATCTTAAAAAAAATACTTGGCCGATATGTCCAAGCAATAAATAGGAAGGGCGTGAAAACCCTTCAGTACCTGTCTTGAGGACATTGTGGACGCCAAAGAGAGTTAAATTGTAGATTAGATGAGACTATATAACGTTACAGCTTGTTTGCAAATATTTTTTGTACATGTATAGTAGCTACAGAAATATATCTCGTTTAAGTTAAAAGTATTAAATGTTAATATTTCAACGTTGCACCCGAAATATGACAATGGTGTCTAAATTTATAGTCATATCATTTTATCCTGTATCAATATTCCGATGAACTTCATTTGTTGTGATATTCCTGTTATTAAATAAATAACTTTTTAATAAACGGAAATAATATTGTTATGGGTCATAAATAACCAATTTTCCTTCATTCAACACAAATGATATACAACTACTTTATATTAAATGACTTCAAGTCTTAATCCTTCTTTTTTGAGAAATGAAAAGAAAATCTTATATAATGAATATATTTTATTTTATTTGATACCTTTTTTATAAATGCTTTGACGTATGATGATTAATTAGACCAAGCTTAAAGACTCGTTTCCACTTAGTTAAGCATCAAGTTATATTTTTTTAGGACTTTGATTGGGGCAAAATTTGAAAGACTATTTAATGCATGTATTGATCTACAAAAATATTCTTTCTGAAAAAGGTATAGAAAAACGTAGAAAAATATTTAACTCTGATTGTTTAAAGAAACTATCCTTGGCCAAGGTTCAAATATCTTGCCATCCTTTTGGATATTTTCCCCCACAGCCTCGATGACAATTGGTATCCTTTTTTATCTCGACAGAAGCATTCAAAACAACCCATTTTGTAACATTTTGTCTCTTGAAACTTTTTCCAGGTCCTACACTTAGCGACTTGCTTCAAATTGATGAGGTTGGAAATAGAACCATAGGATTTTCCGTATTGAGTTAACTGAACAATCGCTTTCCCTTGGTTATCAGTCGGATTCAAGTTGCAGAAATATGTTTAATGAATAAAAAAATAAAATATGCATAATTATGAAATTTGCTGTACATGTGTACAAAGAGTATTGATCTGTTTGTTATTGTTCTACAATACAGTTGTATATGCATTAAACTGTATATACATATATGTGAAAATTTGAATAAAACATAAACGCTTGTGTTGAAAAACGATTTTTTTTTTGTGTAAATGAACTTTCTAGAGACTTAAATAATTTTTAGTCATCCCAATATATTATTCCTTTTCTCACACTCTTAGTATTATTTTTTCCTTCACACATATGAACTTCTGAGTGTCCTCATAAAAAATGGGAAGTAGCACTTAGGATTTCTTGTGTAGTTATCTTCTATATTATTAAGGAAAAAATTGTTTTTTTTAGCATATGCTTAATAACTTTGGAGAATTTCGGTTACTACCGCTAGTTGACAAATAAAATACTAATTATTTTGCATCAAAAATTGTCGACTTTGTACAAGATATTGAATAAAAACAATGTATAATATTCTTCTTTGATAGAAATATACTTATTTTTCAATATTTTTGCAAATTATTGATTTTTTGCAGCAAACTTGTTAATTTTTATCCAAATTTTGAATAAATTCTAAAACCAAAAAAAAAGGAAACAATAGCAGACCGATGAAAATATGTTGCTTTTAATATTGATGTGCCCTAATAAAACCAAACCCACCTAATTCAACAAAAAAAAAGTGTTGTAACTGTCGCTGGTCATCCTTGCACATACAGTGTGTGAGATAAATTGTGAGGTGCCCTTTTGCTAAGGAACAAATATAGTACACTTTTCCAAGGATGAAAATGACTATAACATTGAGGGTATATCACACTATTAGTAACTTCTAAATTTATATATCTTTCTATTTTTCAAAATTATTTCCTTGGGCTACTACCATGGCCTCTAACCTGAACCTAATGGCATAAGGTCTTTGGTATTACTGTCCACTGCTAGTCGAAGGAGGCGCTGAGGTAATCCAAATTTTGTTAAGCACATGCTCCCTTTTCAACTATATCCCAAATGGCTTAGTCGATAATGGGACACTCTTGGGAAGAGATGCAAACTGTTGACCTATTATGCTCCAAGCCAGGTAAAAGTACTTGTCTTTTTTTACCTGGTTGGACTTGGTTGCTGTTGAATGCAGTTTTAAATCTTAGCGGGCATAAGAGGCCTTACCCAAAATCCTTCAAATTCCTCCTCACAATCCAATCACTGACATTGAGATAATTGGAATGATGCTTCATCGGATTTCTGGTAATAGCGGTGTACAAATCCTAAAATGATCCAAAGTTTCCCACATCTACCTCTGCCAAGGGACCTCTCAAGGCTCTGCCCTGAAGCCCCCGTTCTTTTTATATTGTAAAAAAGACTCCAGGAGCACTCTATGAACTTTATCATCTCTTTTAGACTCCCTTGAGTGTAAAAAAAATAAGAAAACAATTGCCTTTTCGTCTCCATGCTGAAAAATGTTGATTTTTGAAAGTTTTTTTTTTGTTTCTTGACCCAAATAGTTCCTAATTTTTATAACGTAACCTGACTTTTAAAATATTCACCTAAAGTAATCCAGATTAATTTAAAATCAAGTTCATAATTTACCTCGCACCCTGTATATATAATAATAACTTTTTTTACTGTTAAAAAGGGAAAGTTTAAATACCCTAAAACTAAAGTCTCAATACCCAAAGTAATAAAACTCATAAATACGTAATAAGCATGTAATTTTAATAGATTCAAATGAAATTAATGTATCACTGTATTAGTAAATAATTAGTCTGACCAGGTTTTTAAAAAATAAGGCATTTTAATTATGAAAAAATTGAAATGTCTACAATTTACTTATAATAGTTGCAACTTACATTGCCATTAGTACACACCATAAATATATCATATTTATGTTTGGGAACAATTTCATGTATTTCAATTTTTTCATAATTAAAATGCCTTATTTTTTTAAAACACTGGTCAGACTAATTATTTACTAATACATTGATACATTAATTTCATTTGAATCTATTATTCGATGAAATATTTAATTTCATTGACCAAAAAATGTTAGTATGATTTTATTTTCCAAAAATCAAATTCGTTTTATTTTTCTTTTGATATCAATTCAAGGTTATTGGTTTCATAAGCCAAAATATGAACCTTTAACTTCAAAGTATAAATAAAGAATAAAGGTATTGCAAACATTCATATGCTTGTAAAAAAATGTAGATTGCTTACAGACATACTTGACCTTAAAGAAACATATATATATTTATTTCATTCAAGGCCGTTTTATTTGTCTTTATACTTTTTAATAGATCAAGCTTAGTATATTTGAATATTTACTATACGTCTAATGGTATAATTTGGCATTTTATTTGTAATATATAAATTAAAACAATAAAGTTTCTACAACTTCATATCCCTGGGTTATTTTTGGATAAACTATAGTTTGAAATTGACAAAGAAATTACTTTTAAATTTTTTGAGCCAAAAAATTTGCAAATAAAAGGATTACAAATTAATATTATTAGTTAATAAATATAATTTGGAATGTATAATGAATTTATATTTATTTCAATACAAACTTAAGAATCACATAACCAGTGTTAACTTCGTCAGCTATTTTCAGTTTGATCTCGTCTTCGTCTTGTCCCGTCTCATCTTTGTCGGCCAATAGTCTACGTCATTGTTTCGTCTGCGTCATAATGTTGTCTTCGTCAGACATCGTCATAGTTATTTTTATTTAGTCTTCGCCTCGTTTTCGTCAGAATTTGTTTTCGTCACAGTTTCGTCTTCGTCATAATTTCGTCTTTGTTAGAGTTTCCTCTGCATTGCAAACAATTTTTTCTAGTTTGATTTATATTTTCTTAATAATAAATAACGTTTGAAAAATAGGGTCTTAAAGTATAAAAAATATGTCAATGTGGCCAGAGTAGGTTCATTACCCACAACCAAATCATTGTAGTTGGCAAAGGAACCCCTTATTCGAGACTCTATTTACTTTTTCTACCCACATAACCCAATGCCAATTCACTGTTTTTGATATGACTTCTAGAGTATAACCAATTTTTTTAATTATATGATCCATTTGACTTCCTACTGGGTTTGCAAAAGCGTCAGCAATGTGTGAGCTGGAGGGTCTGTATCCCTCCTCAAATTAAGGACTTCTTGTCTTTTATTAGAAATTTGTTTTCGTTATTCTGGAAAACTATGATCTAATGATATGAAAAATATCTAATATTTACATTTTTTTCCAAAAAAATTAATTCTCTCTGTGTAGCGATAGATTTTTGAAACTTTTTCAAAAAATTTGATTTATGAAATTTAACTTTGAATTTTTTTTTTTTTTCAAAAAATTTAATTTTTTCTGAATGGCTATGGATTTTTGAATTTTTTTCCAAAACAATAATTTTTGTAAATAGCTATGGATTTTGGAAATTTTTTCAAAAATTTTAATTTTTGAATTTAAAAAAAAATTAGTTATGAATTTTTTTCAAAAAAATCCAAACACCAAGTACCTCTCAAAATATAATCCTGCAACGCCCATGGGTCATCATCAAGAATGGGGGCTTAGGCCTAGAAACTTTTAAGAGCCATATAACATTTGTTGATGTTAAGAAGTAAAATATTCAAAATCCGTTAAATTTTATTCTAGGTTGTAATTCATTCATGAATCTGTTAGAAAAAAAAAGAAATCTTTTTGCAGACATTCTCATTCTTTGTGGCCAGTGTTCCCTTTTCGTTGTCGTTATAGGCGAATATTTACGTATTTAATTTGTTTGGTGTTCTATAATTTATTGATTACACTGTCCAACAGCAAAAATGGTACAAAAAAAATATATGCTCAATTTAATACAGTTTGATCCCCTAATCCCAAATATGGCCTCATTTTTTCTCTCAGAGCCTCGTAGCCTTGTAGAAAAACGCCATTTTTCATATTTTTTTTGTCTATTTTTAAGGTTCAAAAATGTTTGTATCATACTTATAACTCGAGTTATCATTGTTTAAAGTGGGAAATAGGTGCTCTTTATACAGAGGCTTATAGCTTCAATAAGATTCATAGATTCAAAAAGTCTTAAAGTATCCCATTGGATAGCTTAAAGTGTATACTTTAATCTTTTTAAAAAGAGCCTTCCAAAACACTCTATATCATCGCCAATTTGAGATAAGGTCATTATATTATTTCATGGATAAACCTAATTTTTGAATTGATCTCATAATAAAAGTCCATATTTATTGGTATGCTCCAGCTTGAGAGGATGGAAGCAAAGAGAGAAAAGAGATTGACACAAAGAGATTTAATAAGAAAAAGGAGAAAAATATGTATTATAAAATTTGTTATAACATATGTCTCAACCTTTATAAATAATTATTTCAAGTTCCATGGACACAAAATGATTTGTTGCATACCCGTTTTGAATGAGGATTTCCAAAAGACGTACATTCAAGGGAGTCCTAGGACAAAATCCTTTTTCTTTTCTTTCTCTTATCTTCTCCTCTATCTCTTCTAGCTGGGGCCTTATCTCAAATTGACAACAATATAGAGCGTTTTTGGGACCCTTACAATATTATATAATACGCCCCAGCCCATGGGTTGCGCAAGTGAGCTGCTGGTCAAAAGGTGGGGCATTAGCTACCGCCACCGCTTGATTGAGCATTAAGAATCCCTTCTAATTGTCTGTTATAACCCTGGGACCACATGTTGTACAAGTGAACTTGTGTATTGAAATCCCTATCACTCACAATCTCAGCAATCATATGATAGAGCAAATGAAGACATTCAAGGCATTTTTTTGATGTGGCAACGTGACAACAAGAAAAGTAAGTTGGCTTATAGACAATGTATAAATACCAGAGTATCAAATTGTATCTTTGTCAAATCCTTAATGACTAAATAGTTTAGTTTTCAATTATTTAATAATCAAATTACCCACAATCATTTCACCTGACAATGTAAATGAAGTTAAAATGACCATTGCCCACTCCATTGGAAATTTTATAATTTATTTGGCCATTTTGCACATTGCCCACTCTGACGTGCATAATACACATTGCCGGTGACACATACATACACATTACAAAGACACTTACTTTTTAATTAAATTTAATATGCTTAAGAAAATTTTTGTGTTATGAGTTTATTGTAAGGCCATAGGGGGTATGTTGCACGAACCATAAGTATCAGTAATTGTATTGATATTTTTTGGGTTCGTAATTGTAAGTCAGAAGCTTTTGTCAGAGTTTCGTCAGTGTCTTAATATAATCTTTGTCGGGTATCGTCATTGTTTCGTCGGGGTTATCTTTTATTGCGTCATCGTCATGATTTTTCTTAGATTTTCGTCTTCGTCTTGTCATCGTCTTGAAAAAAAGTTTCGTTAACGAAATTATTTCTTCCCTTCAGGCCTGACGAAGTCATCACTGTACTTAACCCTCTGTTAGTGAACATCCATTTTTTAACGCAGTTAGTTTACTATATAAAAAATAAAACATATTTGACTACATGAAAACCATTTGAATTTATAAATATTCCTTCCATTTTGTACTCCTAAATATCAAATGCTAAAAATATTGTATCAATTCACTACTTTATACAAGCATTGGCAATGAAACGAGGATCCATCATTTTTTTATGAGGTTTTGTCTTTTATATTAATGTGATAGCTAGAATATTATAATCATGACGCTTGTCTTGTAGGCCTCAGTCATCACATTGACGAAAAAAAATATCCCAGTAATCAAAAAGAAAAACAAAGATATTTTAGAAAAACAATTGAAGTCACTAAACCTCGATGATCAATCACTAAACATAGGAGCAAATCTTGATACAGACATTATCAAGATAAATAATTTTCGTGATATTGTCAGATTCAATGATTCAGGATTATATTGAAAAGTATAGGTGATAAAATGTAGATCTCAAAGAATAAAATGCATTTATATAAATATCAAGGTTTATAATACATTAATTCACTAACGGAGGTTTAAATATAAAATCAAATCAAAATCTTTAGACCCTTCAGCAATTCCACTTAATTGTAATAGAATCATCGGATAATATGAAGATTAAAGATAAGTTATCTCTTTTATCTGAAACCTCCAGGTTCTAAATATATAATATCTACGCACTAGAATATTTGGTTACTTTTATATTATTACATTCATACTAATGACATTCAAAACGGTTTATGCGTGACTTTTTTTAAATTATAATCCAATAAAGTTTATTTACGTAAAAGCTCATCGTTTGGCGCAATATAGTCAAATTATTTTAGTTCAGATATATAGGATGGCTATAATATTTTAATCTCTTTATTTTTATATTTACATTCACGGGTTGACTCAGGGTAATGTTCCAGAAATAACTCTTACAGATAAGTAATTTAATATTACTTATATAAAGGCAATCTTCATTGTATTGGAAGTATGGCTATAAACCAGGGAAGGACCACGGGCTCTAAAACAAAGTTAATGTAATCACCCTCCCTCATAAAAAGGACCTCTAGGATAAAAATCAAGCGGCGTTTATCTCTTTTACTTGAAACTTCTACGTAAACTACGAAAGACAGACTATTAAACTGCTAAGAAATAGTATGTTTAAAATTTAGTCTTTTTGCTGGTTGAACTTTTGTGCCAGGTTTAATGACTTACTATCGGAAAATTATTTGGAATTTTACACATGCAATGGTGTGTGAAATTCAAAATAATTATGACATCATTCAAGACACTTAGTCTATCCATTATCCGTAAGGTTATGACCATAACGAAACTGTTGAAAAGCTAAACTAAGGTCCTTATGAATGATTCGACTACTGATCGAAACGGACATTTTCCCCATCGATCTCTAAAGTTGTATGTAATTCTTAGCTTTAACTTTCTAGACGTCCCTAGATTACTAGCGACCTTGAACGTCTACTTCTGAACTCGTCATCAATGCTTACAATCTCTTGAATCTTCTTGATATTATATTTCAAGAAATTGAGTTTTATTTAACCACCCAGAATCCAAAATATTTAAAGGAAATATTTACTAGTATGATATAGATTTTCGACTGCTCTTCTTAAACGGTACATCTCGCATGATAAAATTGACTTGAATTACCTTTTTTTTTTATCAAAAGAGGTAAATTGAACACAGATTGCTTTACAAATAATCAGTTTCCCATTGCAATTTTTGCCTCAAAAATATTAAGTGTCTCCAAAAACTTAATGTTTTTTCCCCTATTTGTAGCTGGGCTAACTTCTTTTCACAGAAACAACACACGTGTATGCACGATAATGTCTTTATTAAAAATACTAACAAAAACCACGGATAGGATTTGACAATTTCTTTGGGCACTACACCTAAGCTAGTAACATCAGTTGGATTTTCATGTACAGAAGAATGTTTCCAACAGTTTGGATTAATGCTCTTCCTAATATTTTGAAACATTTTGCCATTGGATGTCATTCATCGAGAAGGGTCCGATTTAACCTAATACAATACTATCGTCGAGTCTGTCCAAGCCCTTACAGAGTTTACTTGGAAGGTATTGATAGATCCAAAAGGAAATACAAAAATTGAAGCCATGACAGTAGCTTCTAGTTCCATTTGTGAAATAAACATAACAATTTATAACCATAAACTAGGATTCTATTTAAATTAAAATTCTAAAGAATTAAACTTTTTTAAGGCAACATTTCTTGTATTTCCAATGGGTAGTACACTCTTCTTTAATGGAAGATGAGCCTCCATAGCACCATTTTCAAGTTTTCTAACTATAAACTCAAATATCCTTTGAGTACACTGTTCTACAATCGATAATAAAAATTTTTGAATTAAGACCTATTTATTCTAACTTCCAGAATTTTGAAATATCACAACATTTACCAAATCCTGAGATATGGGAAACAAATTTTCTGCTGGTTTTTCAATCGCATTGTATGTCACCACATATTACCCATCCAAATCTAGTATATTTGGTGAAGGGTTCATTTCATTCTCCAAATCTTGCAGGAGTAGAAGTAAGAAATCGTGATATCATATCCACCTCAATCAGAATATCTATCTTTCCAGTTAGATTTATACGGTCGGCAAGGTTTAGATTATTAAGATGAGGTATGAAATGGCAATTCTAGGTACCACGAGTCCAAGGTCATATATCCTATTAATTTCATAAGCCTTCATACCTATTAGCGATCCATCCAATACCCTTAAAAATATTTCATGCACATAATAACTTTTCATTTGACTCTCCATATTAGCTACTCCACTAATTGCCATCGATGTCTTCAATCTATTTACCCTAATGATATGACGAGTTGAGTAGTTATCAAGGTATTTTGAGAACACGGATGGGCGTGTTCCTTCTCTTAAATACGATATCAATGCGTGTTATCATCAATAAAGTTGATTTTGTAGTACCCGTGTGTCCCACGTTGATTTCACTTTTGTTAGATTCTGAATTATCTTTATGGAGGAGGAAATTATGCCCTCTATTACAAGTCATGAAGGTACCTTGGTATAAGCAGTTATGAGTGGTATGTCCTCTCCTCAGACAATTAAAATAGACTCCAAATGATCTTCCTGGGCTTCTCGATCCCAACATTTTTATTTCAGAAAGTTGAGCGTTGGTATAATGTATGTCTTATATCATTACAATTTTGGCATACCTACATATGCACGACTGCATTAGATAAATTGCATAATCATGTTACGGTCTTATCATACAAAATAAGTAACGGGATTCAGCTGCCTCAGCAGCAATCAAAATGTGCTCCAAAAATTCAGAAATATTTGCATTCTCTTTTTTATGGACATGAGCATGTTTTTCCCCAACCATCGCAAAACAGCCATGAGCCTTTGTTTTCTAAGATAGATATTACAAATTGACAGGCGTTGGATTAATCTAAATCAACACCATTGCCTTTTAAGGATCGTTTTAAATTTAATATATCATTATAAAATTGAAAAAGTTCATTCCCATAATTCTTGAGAGATGGCAAAACCAGTATTTTATGAACCAATTTTGAAACTACAGAGCGTCCATTAACATATAAATTTACTAATATTTCATGGCTTCTCCATAACTTTTGTCAGAGATTGAAGGCGCTGATATCTTGTCCAAGGCAGTACCCTTTCAACAAAATCTCAAGTAAGTTAACTTGAATAATGGTTTTAATTCTTTGTGATCTATGATAGAACAGAATGTGCTGTTATAAACAGAAAACTAAACTAGATTTCTATCAAATTTAGGGAGCTCTAACTTTGGAATATGAGTTAGACCATTCTTTTTCACTGATGTACCATCACAATTCATAGTCTTCAATATGATATTATTATTTTCAATTTTACATATAGCTAAGTTACTTATTTTATTAACTTCACGAAATTTCCTTTGACTACAATTTTATTCCTTAAATAACTCCAAATAGTCATTTTCATACACAAAAGAATAAACTGAATTATATATATCCATCAAATTATCAAATTTTTCTAAAATACATTTTTGACAATATTTTAACCTTAAACAGGTAATCGATTATAATTTTGGCGGCATTTTACAAAATTTAGGGGGGGAATATCCCTATATATGAAGGACCATATGTAAGCCCCCAATACTATCTTCCCAATTTGTGGTTGGGCTGACCTCGTTTCACAGTGCATTTGCTATAAGGTTTTTATCAACAATACTAATAAAAAAGAAAAAATAACAAATACTAATACAAAAAAGTTAGCATATATACAAACAAAGCAAAGAACGGCGAACAATTAAAACATAAACAACCCCAACCCATCTTGAAGGGTTCAATACACTATCACTAACAGTGTCTAATCATGGAAGTTTAATACTTTTAAACACCCTTGTACAATATTAATGTACTATGGTTTAATATTACTTAATGTTACATTTTAATCATATTAAGTGTGTTTTTACAAAGAATATCAATCCCTTTAGTATTCAACCATAGTATTAAAGGTAAACATTGGGAGCAAAAAAATTAAAAAAGTAATAAATTTATAACAGCAATATATGAAACTAATACTACTTGACGTTCTAATCACGAATCTGTAATTTTCGGGAGGTTTTTTGTTTTTTTTGTAAAAAATATAATTTTCTTTTTCTCTGCAATGCTTTACATTTATTGCAAATATAGGATTATATTCTATCTGAATTCATTCAATCTCAATGAAATGTAATTTAAATGTTAAAAAATAAATTTTCTTTTAAAGTTTATTTAAGGTTGAAGTAATTGGTTACTCATTTATGGAAGGTTATTTTTTTAAGGGGCATAGCTCAGTAGTAATATTGATTTGCTTCTAATTTTTAATACAAAATCACTTGAGCTTGATATAATTAATAAAAAGCACAACTCTATTGTTTATCAATTTATACTCATATTCATTTAAGTTAATTTTATTTTTCTCAGAATTTGAACTCCTCCTTCTATTGAAATGATAATTTTTTTAAATTAAAATATATTTATAAGTCTCTAAGTTTACAAATATGTATTAAAGTAAAAAAGGTATGACTAAATAAAAAAAGCTAATGAAGATATTCTTTAGTTGTTGTCCAAACTAGGAAGAACTTGATAATGCTTCCCTTATATCGAAATGATATTTTTTGTATTAAATGGATTTACGAGTTTTAAAATTTGTACTTAATATAGGGGAAGCTACGCATCGTCAGACACATCCAGGAGGTGTTTACGTTCATATATTTTATATAGACATCGTGTGTTATATTTCAGATTTTTTTTAAATAAACACATTACCACATGGGTTATCAGGAAGTTTGTAAGATAATATTTTTAAAACATCAAATTAAGAAGAATTATTAATGATTTAAATACTCAATAAAAAATGCTCAAAATTCAAATATTCGGTCAAGTTTGAAATTAGAATTTTTAATTTCGGACATTATAGGAATCATGTTTCGTAATTTCAGACCCCATTAAATAGCAAAAATATAGAAGAAAAATAAATATACAAGTTGCAAATGCTGTTTTGAATATTTACCTGTTGGATGGATAAAGTTCAAAATACAACGTGCATACTCTTGTTCGCAAAGAAATTCCTGATTATTTGGCAATCCCTGAGATGAAGGATCTCATATATTTTGTAAAAATGAATAGAAAAGGGCACAGACACACAGTACATAAATTAGTTAAAAAAAGAAGAATCCTTCTTCTTTAGTCGTATTAATATAATTTACAAAGGACCAAATCCGTGTTTCCAACTCTGTCTCAGGAAGGAATATAATGGACCCTATTTTGTGATATAATACCATATATTCCATGGAAAAATCCATAATGCTGTTAAATCTCTACGGGGATTTAACTCTAGCTAAGTATCGTATGGAGTCTCTCCGAGTCTGAGTCGATTCACCATAATGAATGGAACCTTGCAAAAGTATCAACTTTGTGGTTATCTGGTCTTTTTTTGGTCCTATCGCCAACTCCAGAATGTTATATAATCGCTTCCAATACGATCCTATATTTCATTAAGACTCTTCCATGTCAAAATTTCTATTATCCTGATAATAATATGTTGGATCAATTATGAAGAGGAAGTGTCTCCAAATCTAAATCCTTCATTTATTTCAACAATCAAGAGTTATCATTTTTATTCCGATGAATGATGTTGATGTTCTAGCCTTTTATATTCTTTGGTTTCATTTATCAATATTAATTATTAATTAATACACAACTATCTCCTTTAGATATCTACAATATCCAAGTTATCATCTTTGTTGAGAAAGGCTCCATTCCCTAACTTGGGAGATTCATATTCGATTTGGTTCGACTTATTTATCAGCAAGGAAGTCAATGGACTACCTTTCGCCTCGATAACTCTAATGCTATTAAGAATAAAAAATGCACTGACTTCCTACAGGATTAAAGAACTAACAACTTACTATTTACAAGTCCGTTATTGCTAAATCAAATTTTTTTATTGATTCAATGATTAAAGATTTCATTGATATTGTCTAATTTATAGTTTTATTAATCAATTAATTTAATATTATAATACAAAATTTATATATGAATCAATTTGAGTTCTTAATTGAAAATTAATCCTAATATATCACCTTGATTGTGTAAAAAACAATTTTTGTGAGTTGGAACATAATATTGTATAAAGAATCCTCTGTTTTTCTCTCATATTTTCCCGTAAATAAAAGGTATTCAATCCAAATGACTATAGAGAGTTCAAGATTCAACTTAATACATTGGCAATCAACATTGCTTCAAGTGGAATTGTCGCGTTCATCCAGTCAGACTTGATATATTCGTATGAGCACCTGTTGTTCCAAAACAGTTACTTATACTTCAACAGAATAGGTTGATAATTTTCAGAGGTGATGAGTCGAAGCAACTCGGAGACACTCCATACGATATTTGGTTGGACTACCTCGGAATAAGTGGCTCGTGCCTCGATTTATCAAATAATTCAATATAATAATAAACAATTCATATTTTGAATATAACCCATGGATTGAGTAATAAACCATTGGGAGAGGTAGAGCATATATTTGCGGAAGAATCTTCTGCTGTCTTCTCATATCTTTACCTCAATAAAGAGTATTCATCCAAATGACTTCAAGATTCAACTACACACATAAACATTGCTTCAAGTGGAATCGTCGTTTTAATCCGTTCAAACTTAATGTTATTGGTATGAACACCTGTTAGGGATCCAAAACAATTATTTATGAATGAACACGAAGGCTGATAATTTCCCAAGGTGATGAGTTGGAGTGAAGCGACTCGAACTCTGAGAGACTCTATACGATATTTGGCTAGTTATAATTCGGAGAGATGTATTTTATCCGAGGAATCCATGCATTATATGACATTATTTGGCTTAACTATAGACGTTATATTCTTCTCCGAGACGGATTTGGATGCACGGATATAAATGATATCAATTTTATTAATTAATAACGGTGAGCCGTGACTCGTGAGAGATTTTTCTTTCTTATTTTATGTACCGTGCGTTTTTTCCTCCATTTCTTTTCCTCAATTACACAACAATCTCTTTTGATATCCTAGGTTGAAGTACTAAAGAACTGTTGATACTTGACCGTTAATTGTCAGACAATTGGGAATGTCCGACGATGCGTAACTTACACTATCCCTTTGTAATTTTTCTAATAAGTCTTATAAAATTTATAATAAAAGTAAAAAATGTCGTTACACTACGTTCAAAATTTAAGGTACAACAACTTTAAACTTGTTCTAATGGATATAGCTACAAATATTTATATTTAAAGTACTTCATATCTAAAAAATATTATTATAAGGTATTATCTAGATTAGTGGTCCCTTACCTTTTTCTAATTGTGGACCTCTAAATCTTTCACAATTTAACTGCAGGGCTGGGGGGTAAATTATTATAAATAATGAACATGAATCCATTGTGTACTCATAAGAAAGTTTATGCGCAAATTACTCTCAGACTACAATGCTGTTATAACATTGGGAAAAACAACATTTTAACAACTTTGTTGCAACAATATAACGCTATTAAAATAGACCCTGTCCGTAATGCTAAATCAATAGGAGCTCTGTGACTGTTTCTTTGCTACAAGATGGTCCCATCTGGTAGTAATGACAGACAAAGACTCCAAAAATGTATTGCTTATGTCCAGTCTATGCATTATGCATGTTTCTTTAGTATTTTGCTAGGTGGGATACATGTTGGCGTGCAAGTGAGAAGAATACGATCTTTTCAAACTAAGAGACTGCTTGACTTATAATGGGACTATATTAGAGGGGACTTACTTTTCTATGCATAGTTTGTCCGAGAAGAAGAAAATAATAAGTATTTATTGCAAATATCAAGAGAGAGTGCAGAGAACATTTAGGTAGCATGTTGCCTATAAAATCCAATGAGTCAATTAAAAATTATCAACTTAAAAATGAGAATAACCACCTCGCAAAATTTATAATTTACATTCATACTAAACTGTTTATTCTTCTCCAACAACTGTAGATGATGTAGTAAGTCCATTTTTTTTTATCTTCCCAGACTTACATAATAAATAAAACATAAATAATAACTAATTTTTGCTTGTTCAGTTACTAATTGATCTACGGACCGGTACCGATCCATGGCTATGGGGATTGGGGACCAGTGTTTTAAAGAACTAGGAGCCTCGTTGGCAAAAGTTCAAAGAAAATTAAATATTCACAGATATATTTAATATTTAAACTGGTTTTAATAGAGATGTAGAAAAATATATACATCGTTCTTATTGTAGAGTATACTTAATTTTAAGAGAAGTTTTAAATATATGTATCACTTAAACTGAAGCAATTTCATACTTTTAAATAAATCAAATCATATCAATACCGCTTGTGATCTACATCTTGTAGATTTAAAAAACCTAACTATTTACTCTTTTTCCTCCAAATTCAATAATTTCAATATATACATTTTTCTTTTATATATTATATAATATTCAATTTGTTCCAAAAGTTTAGAATTACAATATAATCTATCTATATTATGCCCTAATTTAAATATGAATTTAAATTAACGTACAATAAAGTTGATTACCTAAGGCTATTTAAAAAAAATGTATATTTGACTTAATTGTTGGCTTTACAATGTATAATTAATTCTCCCAAGAATGAAAATATATCAGCATTCTTTAAAAAATGTCTTATTTTACTTTATTAGAATAAATATTTTTTTTAAACGGTTGTATCTTATAATATTTTATATATTTTGGATTATTGTATAATAATTAGGCATAAAATCCAATAGGATTATGCAATCATAAATCTAAGTAAATAAATTGTTTTGATATTTTTATCCTTACGAGAGTTGTCTGAAAAGTTTCCGACCTCAACGTGAATTGGCATCACTCTTAAATAATAAGAACTTCCCATATCTATTTAACATCCGTTGACTCAACAAAGTTTCAGTAATTCAGTGAACTACAAATATTTAATAACAGCTTGATTTTGTCTGTTATCACAATAACACTCACATTTCCTCACTGAAACAACTTTTACATAACAACTGCTCGTACAAAATGGCTCCAACTGCCATCATGACACCCTTGTATGCCATCAACATGGCTTGCATCTTCAATTTGTTCACCAGCGTGTCGAGGCTGTTATTGCTTGTGAAAGAGGACAAATTTGCTACAAAAAAAAAGCTTAATACAAAATTGAAAAATAAAACAAATTGGCTTTGAGTTGTTTTATTTTGATTCCATAAAAATGACGTTTTTTGTAATTTAGTCATGTTATTGCAAGTTTTGAGTGCAAACCGTGTACCTAAAATGGACTAAATTCAAATAAATCTTGATTAAAATCTATCAAATTTGATTAATATAGGTTTAAGAATTTAAACATTGGCCAATGATATGCAGTGACATTTGAATGAAATCAAAGTTTTATATACTGAAAATCTTCATGAAATTTCTTTATTTTTATTTTTATCAATAGAAAATTATTGTATAATTAGAAAAAAATATATAATTATTTCTATTGGAATAGTTAGTTGGTATCAACAATATAGAAATAAAATTGTACAACAATAAAATAACATATTTATAATACATATTAGTGTGTGATATTTTCTTGGAAGGCAGATAAAATTAAGTCCGTTTATCTGTTGACTTCATTTTGACATTCAAAAGTTCACTATTTTCCTTAATAATAGTTGTAATAAAAAGTAATCCATTATTTTTAATAGATTTTGGTAAAACTTTCCGAAAAATTTTTTTTATTAGGAAATCTTATCATTATAACACCATCAAGCGTAAACCGATCGCACTTATAAAACGCAAGATACACATTACTTAAGTCATCTATCGGAAAAAGTATTAGTTTTTTTTTTACTACAACTGTTAATAACGAAATTTTTTTAGTGTTATAAAAATTGTTTGCTTAGGTCCATAAATGCTCAAAATCAATAGTGCTGACGTCACATGTTGAAGGGAAAACGGAAATTTAGGACATATGAAGTTACCTGTATATGTGTAGGAGGGTATAAAAATGCTCATTGTAAACGCTGTCTGTATAGATTATACAAATATGAATACTATTTCGTCATAATAACCTTCTAATATACATGTGTTGCTAACTGTAGAGATAAATGGTTTATTAAAATAAAATAAAAAATCTTCTAATGTCACATATTAGTATTTTTTCATTGCTTCAAAAAAAACATAACAGTTCTCAATATGATATGATATATCTTATTTTTCAGGCAAATTACTCCACATATACCTAGAAAAACAAAAACCTTTATTAACTATTAATAGATGCCTTAAGTCATAGTATTATGCTGGCTTTATCAAAATTGTCATACAATGACTCATAGCAGTTTTGTTATAATATTCCATTATATTAAGCAAAAACCATGCTTATGTAAACTTATTACTTATTTAATCTTATAAGGAAAGAACGGCTCAAGGACGTTTCTTAATTCCGGAGGTTCTTTATTCACATATTTGTAATTGTGCAAATTAGATAATGAGTTACTGACCATCAAGGATTGTAAATTCACATGGATACATCCTGTCCGTATCCCCCTAATTATGATTGGAGAGGTTCACAAATGCATATACCTATGTGAGTAACTACATATTTACTTCAATCATGTAACAATTTCAAATAAATATTTAAAAAATGTTTACATGTTTTGTCTTCTTATGAAATAAAACCTTTGCAAAAAGGTTTAATTAAATGTCTACTTTCAACGATTAAAAAGAGAAAATTTTAAGAATCTTATAAAACAAGTTTTATAAGATCTTCTTTTAATTTTTTTCATCTGTAAAAAGTGTAGTAAATAACTAATATTTTTTCCAATAGATGGCTTTAGTAATGTGTATCTTGTGCTTTATAAGTGTAATCGTTTTACGTTTGATGACGTTATAAAGATTAAAATGTTTAAGTATGAAAACATATTATACATATAATAAATAGAACCATTTTGTACATTTGTAATTAAAATTGAATCTAGTTCTATTAGGGCACCTTCAATTGCTCTCCCTCATTTTTCTATCGTATTTATTATTATATAACATCCAACTTGTATAAAAATTGTACTGAATATAGTGCTTCCTGATGTAAATCATGTAAATATTTTTGATAACACAAATAACAATGTAATCGTATTAATGAAATATTGCCTCCTTCTGTATGTAAAATAAAAGAGCTGTTTGTTTTTTTCTTATTGGTCTCGTATTTGTATATTCTTACTCGTAATTCATGTGCGTATTTGGGAAAATTTGAATAAATTCAAACGCTATTATGTTAAAATCAATTTTGTTTGTTTTTAATGTGAGTCATCTAAAGACCCATAAATCATCCCAATATTTTTTTTTTTTAAACTCTTATTATTATTTCATTCTTGAGGAGGAAACACGTCATATGAACTGATATACGTACTATTGTATTGAGTAGTTACGTGGAAATGTGCTCATGAATAACGGAGTGTAACACTCAGGATTTCTTTGGGAGTTATCTTCTTTATAATTACTGGAAAAATAGTGTTTTATCCCACACCTAATTATTCTGGGCGATTCCGGGTACTACCGCTAGTTATTAAATGAGAGCGAACTAAAAAGTATGTATTTACATTGCATACATGGAATTATCAATACACGTTGATCATTATATTTGAAAATAATATGTTTTGCCAGTTTAATAAAAAAATAAAAATTGATTTATTATTTAAATTAATGTCAATTCCATGCGGAAACAAATTCTAAAAAATAAAATAAAATATATATGTAAAAAATCACATATGAAATAACAAAAAATAAATATGGTAGCCCTGATCCCTATGAAACAGTAATTCGACTATTGAATTTTGAATTTTTGGAGAAAGAGGAAGGTCATCATTTATAATTAAACTGCAGCGAAAGAAATATCAAGAAAAAATTGAAGACAACTTGGGTCTTGGATCCGTTAATGTATCAAACCTCTGGGAAGGCTAAATCCATGAATACCTTTTTTGTTCATCCTCATCGAAGTCATCATGATCAAGGGTTTACATGCATGAAAAAATGTCTCTAAAGTAGTCCCTGCATAATATAATTTATTAATCTAGCATTCGAACCTTATCCTAAGCTCGAGGAAATTATCCCAGTTTTAAATTACATAATATATTCTTCTAAGACTCCATGTTCAACAATGACTTACACTTATAACTCTGTAATAAATCCTCATACTTTCCTCATCCTCATACTTTATACATAAAAAAATTATAATATATATATATAGGGATGTAAAAATAGTGGAGGTCAAATGACTTAATTTGAATTTTAAAAAACCTGATGTTCTAAGCAACGACTTAGTTTTTTAAGGTCATATATGCAAATTCAAGCTTATAGGAGCAATATCCATATATATGAAAATAATATAATATGCAAACACATTCGTGGTTACACTTTATAGTTTATACATATATGTTCTCTTCGCCATAATAAAAGAATAATAAGAACAGTTTTAAAAAATAACAAATAAACAATTACAAAAATTCGTCACTATTTTCATCTATGGCAATATCAATCAATTAATGCAAACTTAGTCATCCATTACAAAAATACTTTAAACAAATTTGTTTACTTTTTATGTTGTTTTTTATATATTTTGGCTTTAGTTTCCTTTTATTAAACTTAGTCTAAAAAGTATCGAATATTTATGGCTAATTCTCCTTTTACAACAATACATTTACTGCAGATAAACATAAACAATTAAAATTCTTGTTTATACCGAAAAAAAAATTTGGATTACAAATTGGTACTTTAAAACTTTACTCACCCTAAAAAGAAATAATTTTTCTATTGATTGCTTTCACATAAAAAAGTAGATGAGGAGATGGACTTGCAGCTATTTAATGATATCTATATTTTTAATGAACCCTATGAAGAGATCCCATTTAACATCTCATAAGAAAATAAATATATAAAATTTGTTATTTTTAACAAATTTGATCAATTTTATATATTTCTTATGAGCTAATATTTAATTAACAAATAAAAGGAATTATAAGAGCTTTTAAATACTTTAGTTAACCATCAATTTGATAAAGCTTGTAAAATACATAAATTATTATCTATTATTTTGTGCATACCCTTTTGGTTAGCTTCTAAGAAATAGGAAAATCAACTGTTCGTTAGTTATTATACTTTCGAAGAATGAAAAAAATATTTCTTCAAAATTAAATTAATTTCAAAACTATGTCGTGATGAAAATAAAATCATAAAAATAATTAAGTTAAAATTAACCATATAAATAAAAATGTACACAAATTTAAGAGTCAAATGATAATTACTAAATGAGAAATGCCTTACACTTCTGCTATTCGAATCGTTTACATATTTTACTAGTTTTATTACCTATTGCGTCTTTGGTTCTAATTTATTATTTACTTTGTTGGTGTATGCATTGAAATTAAGGGGCATGATTCTATCATTTTTCAAACAGAAAACAACTATTTAATGCGTTTTATAGTAATACACAGAACATATTTTAATTATAAAATTCAAAGGGTACATGACTTTTTACCAAAAAACAAAACATGTATAAATATCATTTATCTATATATTAAGGCGAAATATCTTTGAGGGAAAATTGATTTAAGGTAAAATGTAAAAAGGCAAAATGGTTTAAGCCAAAATTACTTACGACCATATATAGTGATTCATTTACTGATATGTCCAATCTACAGAAAGATCTGACCTATTTAATATCTGAAGATAGTATTTTGTACATAGTCGTCCATCTGCAAATGAAACAAGTATCAACGTATCTTTAAATGGGTCAGATTGGTAGATGAAACACTATAAATGTATCGGAAATGACGGAAATATTCCGTAAAGAACAATTCTCTGCACACAATTTCTTATAAATATTGTTTTAAAAAGTATTAGAAACTTTGCCTGCAATTTTAACATTTTTAAAAATTTAATATTAAAGTTTTTATTAAATTTCTATAATGTTGCGATTTAAATAAAAGTTTTTTTTTATATAAGACAATGTTTTTTTTATCTATGGAGGTGTCATTAATTATGTTTGCTTAATATCTAAGAACTACGAGATTATGTACTTTTTTCTAAAATTATAACAAAGTAGCAACATGCATGTGTAGCTGAAGCTCGGCGAATCATATAAAAAGAAAAGGTGAGTACTCAACTATATTAATTCAGCAAAATTTGTCTGTTGACGACGTCTAATTTATTGTAATTTATGAGTCCAAGTTTTTTTTTTAAAATAAATTAAAAATACATATTTGCTAAGCTTCATAAAATAGAACCATGTGATTGTCATTTGTAGATGTCATATCAATTTAAAACGAAAAGTTTAAGTGTCTGTTTATTGACTGAAGAATATATATTGCAATATTCTGTTTTTAGTATTCCATAATTATTTATGGTCTTTGTATGAATTGAAATCAACTATGCCATAAATTGCATACCGTGAGTGAATATAATTCATACACACTTTAAATAATTTTTTAGAGGTAGGATTAATTGCAGTCCAAAAGTTCTATAAATAAAAATAATTCAGTTGTTATTGTTCTGCGTTTACTGCAACAAAGTTTTCAAATATCTTGAAGCATATTTGAGATGTTTAACAAAACACACAAATGAACATAAGTGTTGTTTACTTACAGGGTGCGTAATTCATATATGCTGTCACTTTGGTACACTCTCTTTGGTAAACATAGGCACTTAGATAGCTGATTTTTCTTTTGTTAGATAGATAGTTCAAACATGCACCAGTTCAGAAAAAAAAATATTCAATTGATAAAATTGTTGTTCCAAATATTTGGAAGACGCACGGAGCCCTCCTTAGAATCTGCACAAGAACTCCAGGACTCAGTAAAAACGTTCGTTCGTAAGGTAAGGAGGGAGTTTGTGGACTATAAAAGTCATGCAAACGAAGTTTCCAGACCACGTATGGCGTTTGGGATGGTTAGCTCCAAAGGCCATGTCATGTCTCTTCATGTGTTCCATAGGGCATCAGTATCAACACCTATGCCAACCTCGACATACAAGAGACCAAGGTGATACCCTGGATCAACATTGTTGCAAATAGTACGCCTTACATGTGACAGTAGTACTCGGCTCCCTGTCACACCTCGAAAAAAAGTCTGAAATGGTTCAAAGCCAATTTGAAAACTTCCTCTTGCCAGACTGTTGACCTCAAAACTTGTCAGATCTTTATCTGATAGATATCTTTGTTTGGTGGGCAATTGAACCCAAAACAACCGAATTCCTTACCGGGCCGTGCATAATTATTTACCAATTTTTGTTCATAACATATCGCGGACAATAATGACATTTCGAATGACTTGAGAAACAATTATTCATACATTTTTAGAATAATAAAATAGTTTGTGATCAAATTTAATCAATATAGCCACCGTTTGACTCAATAACACTTGTCAGGCGACGTCTGAAGCTGCCACAGACTTGCTGGATGTAATCGGCATCTATGGAGGCCCAGGCCTTGTTGACAGTAGCCTTTAAGGCATTTATGTTCTTGTGTCGTTTTTTCCAGGCCTTGGTCTCCACGTGCGCCTAGATAGAGAAGTCTTGTGGGTTCATATCTGGGCTCTGAGGGGGGCAGTAGTCCTTTGGGCCAAAAGTTCATGTTGTCCTTGAGCCACTTCTGAGCTTTCTTGGACGCGTGGGCGGGTGCTCCATCTTGTTGAAAACCCCAAGGAGAGTTGCCAACTATGGATTTGATCCACGGAAGGACCTTGGATTCATGGCCTTCCCGTTGGAGGCCACGAGACCCAACATCATCACCGAAGCAGGGTGCTTTGTTGTTGCCACATAGCAGGGCTTATCTTGCACATCTCCAAAGCTCACAACACGGTCATTTTACTTGTTGAAAACAGGATCGACCGTAAAAATTTTCTCATATGAAAAAATGATGATGCGTCCAGATGAGCTCTTGAAATCATTCAAGATTTTCTGGCACGCTCAAGTCTGACTTCTCGCTGACGTTCAGTTAGCAGAGGGCGTTCAGTACGTCTCAGGGACTTTCCTCCAGCACTTTTCTTTGCCCTTGAAACAGTTGATCTCGACGTTCCCATCTTTCTGGCCATGTTGGCAATGTACCTGTTGGGAGTCCTCTTGAACACTGCCTTTACTTGCCTTGTTGAGACAGTGGGTTTCCTGCCAGCCCCAGGGGAATGCTTGAGATCACCCCCAGCCTCCAAGGGCTTGGAAACGTTGTAAATTGTCTTCAACGAGGCCCCAACCTGTTCCTTAATGTTGTTATGAGGCACTCCCGCTTGGATGAGGGCTGCAATTTCGATCCTCTTTGTTTCCTGATTGGACAGGGTCTCACGTGTGGAAGTTGTTACGCTCTCACAAGAAGGATTTTTGTTTATTTTAACAGTAACAATGCGAAACAATCAGATTGGTTGCCACCAAACCTCTTAAAAAGTATATTTACATCATCGGTAAATAACTTTGCACGGCCTGGTACAACAACAAAGACAAACTTATCGGATCATGAAGGAATTTTAGAATTTGCCCTGGTAGCTTGTGTTTAAGGCCTTCTCGTTCTTTCGACCTCGTATGGAGACTGGAATTGAGGATGACGTGATTTCATAAAATTAAAAAAGTCATAATCCCTTTAGCTGTCAGTATGTAGTTATATTTTATCAATCTGATAAATTGTTAGAGATAAAAATAGTGTTTTAATTAAATCATTTTCGCAGCACAGATAGCTTCCACACCCTGTATATTCTTTTTTTAAATAAAACGACAGATAGTGGCGACATCAAAAAGAAAACCTTAAAAGTCAAGTAATATAATTAAATAAATTTACAATCGAAAATGTTGAATATTTTTTTTGTTAACGTTTGGTTCTAATGGGTCAAAAAGTGCAATGATTCCCACGACTTGGATTTTTTGCTAAATTTTACATTCCTACATTCATCTTATATATCCAAAATCTTCGTATTAGTCGAATGAAAAACTATTATGGCGTAATTTTTAGGAAATGAATCATATTAAAGCAAGATTTGTATGGGGTAATCTTAAGCAAAAGAATATATTATTATTTTTTTTTCTATGATTAAACTTTCATATATTTTCCTAATTTATTATTCAACAAAATATTGAATAAAAAAATATATTCCATTAATTTTATAACACTTATGTTTTTAAATTAAAATTTTAAAAGAGTATTTTTGCTTAAATCTAGGATATATAAGTTTCAATGATCTTCGACTACTTTGAGGAGGAATTGAAGCTGCCAGTCTTAGGATTCTGAACTTAATGCACTGACAAATAGAGCTAATACAACAAGTTCCTCGGACAAATACCATAAGTGCTTGAATATTTTTTTTGATGTTGAGACTCGAAATGTGTGAATTAATGGATTGGATTAAATTCAGGCCATTATTAGGTGCACTTACGGCTACAGGAGCAGACATCCAGGTTCGAAGATACACTCTCACTATAATCAAACAAATAATTCGCAATCTTCGCTCCTCTATGTCTGTCAATTTGAATTGTGATCCAAATTTTTAGGAAGCATGTCAAAATACATACCTGAATTAGATCACGTATTTTTAGGTGATGAAAAATTTGAACTAACATAGCACTTTCTCTTTAATTAACAACTCGTGAGCTCGATCAATTTTTTTTTCATTGTGGTCTCAGAAAGCATAGGGCAGCTCTTTGTTTTTTTTTTGTTTTTTTGACAGGAAAAACCATCAGGTCATTCCTCAAAAGCATTGTTTAGATGAACCTCTTGCAAATACATGGGATCTTCTCCAAAACAGCTTTGATAAGCTTTTGGCGTCCTTTTTTATTTCTGCCGACCCTATCTAATGGTCGTTTTGAATCCTCTTGTATCTTGAAATTTCTTCCATTTTCATGAAATACCGACTTTGATGAAATTTTAGACAATTTTTTACTTTTTGTATTAATTGTTTGTCCGTTAAATAATGTTTTGACAACTTAAAGAGATCAACTGTATTAGTAAGAATGAATACGTAGAAGATGGACACGTCCGCTCGACGAACTCAAGACAAATAAATTTGTGATTACCCCTAATTTATGTACACCCTGTATTAGGGTTAGGGTGGTGTTACGATAACAATGTTCTACATTTACTAAAACACACTGTTTGAAATATTTTTTAATTCAAATAAATGTTACTGGGCCCATATTAAGTATTTTGTGATGAGAAGATTATAGTATATATAGTATTATAATACTTTGGCAAGCATCACTGAACATTCGTTTTTGCTTTTTTCAAGAATTATGTGTTTAATATTATTATTGTTAACTTGCAATTCCTCAAAAATATGTTGTTTGAATTTTAGTCAGTTAGAAATACATGGTTACTAAACTAGGAATATTGTTTTAATGGCTTTAAGAGACTCAAAAGAAAGAAATTGCATCAATTCAGTGGAATTCAAAAATTATGGGTACTTCCACAAATAAGAATGTTAATGAAGAGCGGATAATTGTAACAGTCGATGATGAACAAAGTTTCTTGGGATTACATCTCACAAAAAAGTCAAGTCTTATCGAGGGTGTGTGACAAAAATGCCTCTAACACATGCCATGTTACTGCTACTTGTATTTGAATTCAACAGGTCTGACGACGGCCGAAACTCTGAGCAGCATGTAGGTATCACATTGTTAGGCGATGTTGACATATATATTCAAAGACCTGAAAATAGAAATGTAGAAATCACCAGAAGTATCCGTCTTCAAAATATTTCTAAACATTTTTGAAAGTGTGAGCTGCCTCAGCAAAGACAAGCTGACACTCTTTGATCTTAGTTCATTGATTAAATTTAAACTGTGGTACAAGAATGGAGAAATGGAGCACTTCAGTTTGTCAAAAATCTCCAGTGAACATCAGCGTGATGATTAGAAGGAGCTATTTGAACTGTGGCTGTTGTAGTTAGATGCCCACAACAACAAGGATTTTGGCCTCAAACGTCCTGTTGCAGTACACAAGGCCCGCTGGATGATTGAAATAGCTGTTTTCAATCAAAATAATATATTTGCTTTTCATCTGAAACCATTTATACCAAATATCAGAGTGAGAAGTTACATGTTTTTTTCAATTTTGTATGTTTTATCTACAGTTCATGGTAGAATACATATCCCACAGCCGTGGATACACCTCAGAATGATTTGTGGCTGTACAAGAAATCTCAGCAATATAAAGTATTCAACCCAACCGTGTCTAAGAGTGCCAAATCCTCTCTATCTCGTCATCTGTGGTATTTAAGTGCAGATATGATAGCCCTTGCCCATTTCAGTTATTTAACTCATCAAGTGAATGACAAAATATATATAAGAGAAATATGAACTCGGTGATAGACAGGACATATATACATATTGCTTTGGTACAGATTTTGGGAAACCACGTTTTCTCTGTATATTACTGAAATAAAATGTCTGCATATTTGCTCATTTTTTCACGTAATTATGAGGATCTATAATAAAATTTATTCTTGAACATTTTGGAAAATATATATTATCTGGTTATTTGATTGATAATAACATTTTGGTATGAATTGCTATCGTTTTCAAAACTGTGTTTGATTGAAGTTTTAAACCAAAAGTATAAATGTAATGATTCTAGGTATTTTTTAAATATTGTAGGAAATTACGACATGAAATCTAAAGATTTTTCCCATTTCCTTCTAATGGTCTAATTCAAAAGAATAATAAATTTGATTTAAATATGAAAACAGAAACACTGTCAAAAAAAAAAATATTAGATGTTTGACATGCCTTTTTTTTCAAAGTCGTTTTTATTAATCATGCTACAAAGTAACATATGTCATATGGCAAAAAAAAAGTTGATTTTCAAACAAAACAAAAAATATATATTCCAAATAGAGTATGTTGTAGTTTGTAGAAATATGTATGTAGATAGATATTTGACCAAAAATTATTGTAGAATAGTCAGATGAAGATGCAAGGAAAAGTACAAAAACAACGATTTTTAAAGTTATTTTTTAAATGCATTTTCAATGTAACCATAAAATAATGACAAAAAAAATTGTTTGCATATTGTTCAAAAAATATTTTTTCATGTATTCAATATAAATTTCAATTTGTATATAGAAATATATATATTGTGATATATATAGGGTGCACAAGCTATCGGTGCCACAAAAAGGATTTTTTGAAAAGAAATATTATCTCCAACCAGTTATCAGATTTTAAAAAAGTAACCATGTCGATCAAGGGCTTCAACCTGGTATATAGCACGTCACTGTTGACCCAGAGCCCTTGTGGGAGCACATGGTAAGACATGATGTGGCCTTCAGAGCTAACCATCCCAAACATCATGACATGGGCTGGGAACTTTACTTACATGACGACGGGCACATCCTTGGGGCAGAATACCAACCACGTGTTGTTTTGGGTTGTTGACCTTCTGGACCTGACAAAAAAAAATATTGTCAAGATAAGCCAGAGCATGTATCAATGAAGTGGATGCTTAAGGTAGTTGAATAGCGCTGGGATTGCTTTTGCCGCTTTTCCTTCGCCTTTTTTGTCAAAATCCTGATCTATTATTATAAGTAATCAATGTTTTCGTGAATGTAAAGCTAGATCAGCGACTCTGACCATCCAACTCCTCGAAAAATTGTACCAATGGACTTTCTTGGGTTCTCATTGACGATTTGCTTGATTCTGGCCACAAATTCCATCGTGGGGACAACGGCTACGCAAAGCAAAATTCATTCTTCCGATTATCAATTCAAAAAAAAAAATAGGCTGCTACGAAATACTTCTTCTAATTGTAAGTCTTTGTTGGAATCAGGTAAGAATTGAGGATCGACATAGGAGTGATTCCGTCTTATAGGTTCTTTCTATATACGGAGTGGGATTCGTGTATATTTCCTTCATCTCATGGCTACTAACAGGTAATTTGATTAAACATTATGACAGCCAATCTGCTCTCATTTCAAACATTACCACATTCTTTTTGATTTATTTTATCTTGACATACCGGTAGAGCATGTTTTGTTCAACAATCCTTATGTTTGGAGTTGTATATAATATGAACTACCGATATGTCAAATAGAAAGAAACAGAAAAATTACGTGGTAACTTGAAAATTTGAAGAATATTATAGAGGAGTGTATATTTGCTGGCATAACGTTTCATTGCTTTAGCTGCAATAATTTTGAAGATGAAGAAAATAAAGAATAAGCTCACTCAGTATCTTACAAGGGTAAGGCTGGAATAACTCTGATGTTGATTCTCAATATATGTTTGAGTCAAACAAGAAGTTACAATTAGTTATAAGTAACACTCATTCTTACTTTACGTATTTTATGAACACACACGCTAGTAATTACTTTATACTCAGATGTTCCCTTCTCAAAAATTAAATAATAAAGATTAAAAGATTTGAAAAATAAAAATAAACACTCTTAAGATTCCCCACCAGAAAAAATATTGCCTACGTTAGGTAATATTTTATAAAACTATAGTTATCATATATCCCTCTTTAATCATTAGATCTACAGGCTTTTATATCACTTTAACAAATAACACTGGGGCTCAGAGTAACTATTTGTACGCCATGGACAAATATGATCATAAATTATTGTATTTAATTTCGAAGTTCCCCTCTTAAAAATGATGAATTAGAGTCAGCTGTTTATAAAGACTAGAAATATTCTTGAGAAACACTCAATTAAGTTACATCTAAGTGTTTTTGGGCAACAATAGAGAACGAAAATATGAAAAATAATTCGTAGGATGAGGGACAATTTTGTATAAATCAAATATTTACATGAAGGAAAATAAAGTTAGTAAACTCCCTTTTTGATTATTATAACTGGTATTTTCCCAAATTTTATTCCATATCTCTAAATATACTCTATGAGTTTCTCTGTTCTGAAATATGAACTTTTAATATTATACTTCTAGAATGAAATATGGGCCATAAAATTAAAATTTGTAATTTTTTAGTTACGACAGTTTGAACCCATACCTGCGAAATAGAACATGTTATCAATGCTTAAAGAGTATGGAATTGAATATGAACCTTGAAATTCATAATTTAAACTCACATTAATATTTTATGTAATAAATTCCGGAAAGTACAGTGGAAAACATTATTCACGGTTTGACCCTAATATTTCTACAATGGAATGACAGAGTTCAATGGACGGACATTCAGGATAAATTATTCGATTGAACTCAATATGTGTAGATTTGCGCCCCGGTTGTTCCTGAGGAAGGAACTATCCATTTTGTATATGGACTTCAAATAGAATTCTTAGGTGAGAGGGAGTAAATGTATAATACAGTGTTTTAGTAATACTTAATGAGTGCAATTATATTTGACCAATTGAAGAAACATTAAAAAAAAACGTAGTGTCAAGTGAAAATGAGCACTACAATACTAACACATTAATGATGGATATTGACAAAATATGATATGCATAGCCCGCTATAAATTTCAAGCAAAAAAGATAGAGAAGATTTGGAATAGAATAATAACAATGGTGATATATAATATAATTTGTAATTTTTTAGTCTTATTATCCTGAAACCAATTGACAATTTTTTTTTAAATGAACATTAGGATTAGTATATTTAGAATATTATAAGAAAAAGTGACTCATTTGGGAAAAGGAAAAATACCGTTTTTATTCCAGGTATTTGGATTAAATATGACATATTTAATATACCAAAAAAAATGCACTTCCTTATAATATATATTTACAAATATATATATAATACAGTATACTCAATACAATTGTCAAAAAATGAGTCCCTAATAAAAATGGCTGATAACCTCTTTTCAGAAAAGTATGGAAAGAAACTCACGACTACAGACAGGATCGTCGCACCCTTTATTCCAAGCAAAGTTAAATACGAAGAGGAGGCAACATTTGCTAAAATTCTCTGGAAATCATAAAGCTACAGATTTAAAGAAATCACTACTCTAGTTAGATTGGATAGAGTAAATGATTGTGTTTTTATAAACGCTACTGACAAATGAATTTAATTTATATACTATTTTACTTGTGTCTTTTAACAAGATTGGAAAATTTAAAAAATATATCATTTGAACACATTTGCATATATTGAATTATTGGCTAGTAACAAATGCATACCTTGTACATTTGTGGAGAAATAATTGTGCATATTCTGATTTTTAGGAAATAAAACTAATACATATGTGAAGTATAAAAAAGTGCTTTGACCTATTTTATTGTTGAACCATTGCTAATGTGTGTATGTGAAATTGTACATTTATCTTTTGCAATCCCTATTTATTGTATAAAACTTTTTAAATGCAATAAAGCAAATATAAATCCAGATTTAGCTACTCCAATAAACCAATATACCATAAAACATATTTTTTAACAGAAATTCTGGGATTTATTTTATTCAAACATAACTTTGGAAAAACAAATATAATGTACATATATATGTTATTAAAATTAAATATAAGTTTTTATTTAACTCAATGAAAACAACATTTCTTTAACGTAGATATGATAATTTTTTGTAAGTCTGAACTATATTCTTTGAATATATTTTCCCCCATATATTTATGTATATTTTATACACATACAATAATCGTTCATTTTATTCTTTTGACAATATTATTATAATATGAAATCCCTTTTCAAAAATGTTGAGAGTTATACAATGGAAAAGAAATTATCTGCTATTCTTGGGAAATTGTGATTAAGATAGATGGAAAAAGATCCAATTCCCCCCTCCCGCCCTCCAAAAAGAAGAAGAAAAAGAAGACAAACTACTTTAAAAAATAATTCCAAGGAATAAGTTGCATCTGGTGTACATGTATTAAAAAATATGGATGAATAATCAATATCATTACACGATTCTATTAATATAAATAATAGTATATGTCTCGGACGATAATAAAGAATGACTTACTACTTCATCTATAGTTGGTACGAAAAAGGTAATGTTTTAAGCATTAACGCAATTACACAAGATAATTAATTGTGCTAGGTTAATTATTTTGGGATTGATAATTTTTAATTGACTCATCGGATTTCATGAGAAAGAAGCAACAATTCTTACAACATGTTATCTGCGTACTTGTTACTTGTATTCATACTTAATATTTTATTTTGTACAGTTACCAACTATAGATGGTAGTAAGTCCCCTCTATTGTAGTTCCAATATAAGTTGAGGAGTATTTTATTTGAAAATGACTGTAATCTCCTCACTTGCACGCAAAAATGGGACCCAGGTAGGAAAAAGAGTAACAAACATACCCCCAAATATAAAATCTAGTTGCAAAGAAACAAGCTCAGGGCTCCCATTGATTTAGCATTATGGACAGATTTTGATGTTATAATAGCATTATAATGTTGGAGCAATGGGCTAATAAATTTCTAATTGAGTGCACAGTGGATACACTTTTTTATTATTAATCGTCCGGGTCCGCAATAAAATTTTCAAGTGTTGACCGACCAGTCCGTTACTTAGAAAAAGGATGAGGACCACTGATTCAGAGTAGTTATGGGGAGCATAACAGAATAATTGGACACACTCTTTGGGCGATCGATCTATTAATGATGTACAGTGTATCCCTAGGAATCGTGAATGTACAAGTAGTCAGACAATGATATTTTATATAAGAAATTATACCTCAAAGTGACCATCCTTGCCCTCCACCATGGCCTCGATCCTAGACATGAAATCCTTACAGGACTTCTTCAAGTATTACAACGACATGTCAGCCTACTTCTTCTCCGCAGCAGCCTTAAATGTATCCATATTTACATGGGAGGTGGCACAACAACTTATTCTTAATGGTACCTAAGATACCATAGTCAAAAGGGTTGTAGTTTGGTGAAAACGGAAGCTACATTGAATTCGCCAAATTGTCTCCACGCAATTTTTTGTTTTTTTAGATTCCAGGCTTCCTCTCAAGGTCGTTGATGTCGTCATTCAGCTCGTTAATCTAGGTAATGAGATCCTCAGACCAGTGAACGATACAAGAAATCTCGTTTTAACTCATTCTGTGTCCAGAAGTACTGATACACGATTTATTTTGGGCTCCATCCAAGTTCTCCTTCGTCTAATCAAGAAATTGTTTCAAAAGAAATATTTGTTCTTATTGATCTACGAGTTAATATTAAAGAAAAAAATGGTAAATTATTTACAAAGTCAACGAAACCTTTCCAAAGTTCAATTTTCAATTCGCTGGGACACCTATAAGTGTGACTTTTTTGATGAACATTATTAATTAACGAGTAACAATTTCAAATCCCATTGCTATATTACATATAACTAAATAAAATATAATTTATTTTAATGAATCAAAATGAAATGATATCATCAATGTATAATGTCAAAATGACTAATGTTTTAAATAAATAAGGCGTTATGAGACCTACAAATTATAACTTGTACAATTTAAAAAGTACAAGTTAAAAAGAGTACACAGCAAATATAATCATAACCTCTTAAAATAATATGTTCATTCAAATGAAGCAAGCTGGCCCAACTCAACCCACGTCATGGAAAGATATTTATATATGGGCACTAATTTAACTCTACTAGAAATTATATAAAGGTATACCTACCTATACCTGAATTACATAAGTTAGGTTGTCTTTCCATTTCTTTTATCTAAACACTTTAAGATTTTTTTTATATTAATTATAATTATAAGCTAATTATAATTACTTTCATTTAAAGCTGTGTTATTTTACTTGCAAGTTAGTTGTCTCAAACTACATTGAATAAGTTAGCCTACATAAATATTTTTGATAGTTTGTTAAAAAAACAAATAACTGATTTTCAAATTATTTTATACAGAGTAGAACCCAAAACTTGCAGTAAAATTTTATTCCAATTGAATCCCTTTTATTTTTGATTCCAAAGTTTCATTACGAAACTAAATGACAACGGACAAAAATAAACAAGCTTGGTTTGTTCCCATATCTCTAAATGTAAAAGTGTTGAAGGAACTACAAAAAGGCAACGTATGTGCAATCTCCTTTGCATAGGTGTCAGTGCTCATAAAGATATAGATACGGTTAAACTCTACCTACAACATAAAGAAGTCAGTAATAGCTCCATTCAGCTAAGAAAAACCAAATCTTTTGCAGCAACAATACGGCTTACTTCTAGCCTACGTACATATGGTCCTCCTCCAGCCCTGATCTCAACTCCCTAGACTTTGTAGTTTGTGGCATTTTAGAAAATAATGTCTCCGTCATCTCTCATCTGAATTTCTATTCACTTAAAATAGCCATCAAGACAGCGTTGTACACAATGGACACGGCCTTCATCGTCGATAACTGCTAATCTGTTCGCCGCCATGTCAGGGCTGCTATTGCTTGTGAAGGAGGGCATATTGAATATAAAATACATCTAAATAAAGTATCTTAACATTTCACAAATTGGTTTTGAGTTTTCTTTTCTTGAATCCATAAAAATCACATTTTTTGTGATGCTACTGCAAATTTTATGGCCCCACTTTGTATATGTATACTTTGATTTGCACTTTTTCTTAAACTTTGTCATAAATGTTCTCGTTTAGCCATTTACGAAGAGCAATGTGTGTTTCTTGAGCCTGAGCAGGTATAGAGGTTTTTCTTGTTCTAATAGCTTCACGTTCGTGTAATTTTTCTCTAATGAATGGAATGATTTTGAGTATACTCGAGTGCAAAACAGGGCTTCGGAATTGGTCCCGTTTTTAGTGGATTTGGAAAATTTGTACCGACTCCAAATCCAGCTACAAAAATTATTATCATTTATGCAAACAAAACTTATTCTAATCTAAAGCTTATATTTAGTATTTATAAAGTTGTTTTCTAAAGGGTTATAAATTATAGGTATTTAATAAGTTTACTTCATTTTTTTTTTTTATGTAATACAATATAATTCCTAAAATAAAAATTTAAAGTTTTCATATTATTATTAATAACAGTTCTAAAAGTACAAAAGGGATTGGGCTACGAATGTTGCATCATGGTTAAGAGAGAGGATAGTTAATAAAAAAACAATTGCACATATTTCCAAAAAGATCGAGAAGTAAAAAAAAAAAAATGTATCCTTGATTTAAAAGTTTTATGATGTAACAATGATGTTATTGATGGGAATATGAATGAGTTTGACAAAGAATCCAATGGATCCCATGATGTCAAATCCAATGGCTGTTGTAATGGCGATCTTTTGGAACTCTTTACGATCCGGCATTGTGCATCGTTTACGAGTCGAATAGAGACTTTGGAGAATTGTTTCAGGGGTTTAGCAAATTGTACGATTTTATCCATTTTTTATGATGATGATTTATTTGCCAATTGAATGAAAGTCAGTTACAAAGTTTACTTCATAAATTTACAACGTGCTTTATAGTCCATACAATCATAATTCCCAAACACTTCTCCTAAATGATCTTATGGCCACCTTATAACCATTTTTTGCAGCCACTCCGATATTGGCTGTAAGTTTAGAACGAGAATATTCCAATTAGTAGGGTAAGGCTTCAACAACAACCTCATAACTAGAGTCAAAAATCCTCTTGCTCACAAAATCAATTATTCCATCAATAGATTTCATGTCTAAATTCATTTTCCAGTTTCCACCAACGAAATGTTTTGTTCCTCTAGCCATTTTTGAATTTATTTTTTTAACTAATTTACGATAAGTAGGAGCCTCACAAATTAGTGTGCTACTGAGTAGTGCTTTATAAAAAATATTTAACTTTATTCATTTTCGTGATTGAATTTATAGCTCAGGTTAAATTTTCTTAACCAATATTGAGGGACACCTATGAGTATTATGGTGTATTTGAAAGTTAATCGATATTATAATTTTTTATTATAGCTAGAAAAATGTAATATTTTTAAAGATCTATGTTAAATTATTTTTAACAGCTTTTTTCCCCCCATAAATTTTTATCTTCTTGGCATTGAAAAATATGCTTACATGAAGGCCGCACTCAACAATTTCCATTATTTTATCCACATTTTCGACAATTGGAGAACGTCCAGAACGTGGTGTATCTTTGACACCAAAGTAGACAATTAAAAATTGCGCGTAATTGCCTGTTACAGTATCAGGATCATAAAAACTATTTATATTCAGGTGCCTGTATTGCATTTTCGACTTAATAGTTGCAAAGAAGGTAAAATATAGAGTTTTTTTTTTTGGCTGGTGTCTATTTTTGATGCACACTCTAACAATACTGAGTCATAGAATCACAAAACTGTTTGAAAAAGTATTTTTTGCAAGAATTCTTATCTTTCTTTCAAGCCAGTGCTGCCACTGCAGGGAATTTAATCTGTCGTAGGGATAAGTTATATTATTGAAGGAAAATAATTCCCTACGCTTATCCCTAGGTAGGGATATTTTTTCTTAACTTTTTCTTTAGTGAATGTGAATTCCCACAGAACCTCGTAGGGTAAATATACTTCATAAATCATAACATAACTATGAGAGGGGTAAGAGTTTGAATTGAGTGGCTCGGTAGTTTATCAGTGATTTATATAGATATGTTCGACAGATCATTCGTATAATGGATCTTTATCCACCCCTTTTCATATCCTAGGAATACGCTTTGATGTTCAGGGATCTCGACCATTCGAAGCAAGATATTTGTCTTACTCATTGGCTCTCATCTCCTTTAACGGTTCATTGTGGAGATACATTATAACATAAATTCCCGCTATCATGACTTCCAATCTCATAGATCATCACTTCAAAAATATTTCAGTCGCTCAAGGTTTTTATGGAATCCTGTTATATTGATGAATTTCGTTATAGAGCAAGAATAATCAAATAATAGACCTGATAAATAACCCAGGGATTTCTCATCCTCTATTCGAGGCTACTTCATTGAAAATTCTGAATGTATCTATACATTTCTATATTTTCTATAAAAAGTAATTAGTCAAGTTAAAGTTAATTAAGAGTTTAATTTTTATAACTACTTAAGTTTAAGTAAATTTAGAGTTTAATTTGTTTAACCTTGGTTGAGTTAAAATTAATTTCGATATTAAAGAATAGCTTTGTATGTTAGTCCATTGAGAGATTTATCAAGGCTTTATAAAAAAAAAATTATTCTGTCGGTCTGTATGGCTGGGATTTTATCTATATCCAATTGAATGATCAACAAAAAAATACAGATTCAAACTCCCAACAACTTTTGTTGGAAAGTGAAAAAGCAATGCAAGATAAATTAAGTCAAGAAATGTAGGTCAAGAAAGCTAGAATTTTATATTTTTGAGTTTTTATGTAATTTTAAACTATATGTAAAGTTATAAGAATATCGAAGATAATTTAAAAACGATTTGTTGTGGAATATCCCAGTTCCAAAGTTGGATAAAACAGATAGTGTCGACACAGTGTTTAACTAAATTTTCGGAGAACTAACGGTTATTTAAAGAAAGTTTTTTTCTTAGTATTTCAACTGAGAATAAAAAAATAGATTTAACTTTCACAAATTAACTTAATCAAGTTAAGTTTAAGTTAAGATAATGCAGTTTAAAAAATAATTAGTTAAGTTAAAAGTTATTTAACTTAGTAGTTTATAAAAACTACCTCAACATTCTACTCCCAGGACATCCATTCTCCGTCCTATTGACTCTTGAGACAATAATTATCAAATCTCCCCTTAACAATAAACTATCCCTATCCCTCTCTATCCCTTTTGATTCGTTCTTTATAATTAATTAAAGGAGCTGTTTAATAAAAGGATCTATAATTCTTAATCTTGAAATTTAAATAATTCAGACAGCGTAATTATAATATTCATCCTTGGTATATTACTATGGTAAATAGGGTCATTCCTTTATATTTTCTATCTCTCCTAGTCTAAATTATAGATGTACATTAAAATAATTATTTCTTAAATTTTAAATTTCTTTATTTTGTTTTTGAAATTTCTTTATCATGTTTAAATAAATAAAATATATGTGTATTTATTTATTATATTGTTTAAATCAAATTAGCAAAATAATTAATAAAGTATACCTCTGAATTCTTTAAATCAATATATTAATAAATTTACTTTTGAATTTATCTTAGTGTTTAAACAATACTACATGATGAATTGTGGAAGTTATAATGAAATAATTTTATAACCTAATTATGAGGTTATAGATAAGGTATATTTAGACAGCATTATAAAAATTAAAGGGAATTTCTCCAACTAAAGCTACCATTAATTTTGATATGTAGTTTAGTTTTGAATGGTTTTTTTTTTTTTTTTTGACTAATTGAGGTGATATTTTTTGAAGCCAAGAGCGCTATTTAAACGACGAATACAATGGAAATTTCAGTAAATGTAACTTCTTCATGCTAATCTTCCTCTCCCATGAAATATATAATTTGATTAGCAGTGAAAATATCTTCTCGGTAAATTTTCGGATTTTGTTTTCTGTTATAATGTGATGGATAAGCATGAGGCTTACTTTGAAGTTCTTACGATACAAAGAACAGATCCTTTTTAATATTGAAAAAAAAGTAGATTGGAATGAATTCTAGAGATAATTCCAACAGGTAGTAAAATTAAAGTAAGTCATCAGTTTTATTATTGAATGGATGTTACTTGAAAGTGTTTAGTTGACAATTGAAAACAGTTATTGACAATTTAAACAGTTATTGACAATTTCAACAGTTATTGAAATCAATGACACAGTACGTTAAGACAAAAGCTTGATCTGTTTGAATGATGGTTTCATTTTCACTTGATATCCTAGCAGATTTAGTTGCTTTAGAAGCGTATCTTTGACGTTCCTGTACCTGAATGGAGATATATTTTGGAAGATTTTCTATGAACCAAATAACGTAATTGAAGTTTGTTCCCCAATCCCCTGTGGAGGTATCTTGTATTTTCGAAATCCCTTCATTTATTAATACTCTAACAGACAAATCCCAATGCTGAAAAAAGAGTGAGCAAACCCTTGAATAATCTGAAGGTACTTCGTCGTTTCAGAATATATCTTAACCAGGAACTTTTGGAATATTCGTCCTAAAGGAAAGAATCAAGTGATCTGGAGAGATTCGTGGAATCAGTTTCATAACCACAATACAGCACTCACCATCATTAAGGACTGCATTTTTTTCTTTTTTCCGGCAAAAAAGTATTCCGTCTTCCATTCACTTAGAATTCCGTGGTATTCAACAATATAATTTAAATATTCGGACATAAATATATTACAGTTTCCGTTTATATAAGTACGGGCGTAATTTAAATATTTGAGCAATTAGTTTTCTACATCATCAATAAACAAACACATTTATGACGTAATATCTGCGTAGGGAAATGAAGGGATTTTTAGTGGAAGCCCTGTTTCAAGTACGAAACCTTATTTTATATACAAGGCGAGATACACATTACTAATGGCATTTATTGTAAAATAATAGATTTCTTTTTACAACAACTATTATGACATACAAAAACGAGGAAACGGATTTGACTCAAATAGTGTTTGTGGTATTTCTGACAATAGACTAGCTCAGAAATGAAATTTTGGATCTTGATCTGATTTTTTTGTTTGACTTTTTTTATTAAAAAAGACAACCATAACCCCAGTTTTTGACCTTACTTTTTTCAAGTCTTAGATTATTTCTTATAATTTTGACCATATAAAGGTATCCCTGAAGCCCTTATAATTCCTTCAAGAAAATAAGATAATATTGAACATAACTTTTATGTAAAAAAAAAAATAGCTACATAATTATTCAAGTTTAAATCCAATAATTTAATAAAAATTAAACTTAGCAGTATGTAACTTTAAAGGTCAAAATAAAAAATAATAGGTTGATAGGGGTAATGAATATATCATATGTTATAATTAATGAATACACTATGGGACATAATTTTAATTTGTAACTACATACATTGCATATAAAAAAATTAATTTTTATTATTTATCATTCATTTAATTTATGAGATTTATTAATATTTTACAACTTTTTATTTATTTTTACTAATTTTAACACATGTATATCTATTCTACTCAAAAATAGATGTACTTCTATGCATATGGTTACTTTTCTTGGAGTAGTTAAAACATGTTTTTTTTAGGTAGATCTTTTATAAATAGTTTTAAACTTGTAAGTGAATCATCCTATTTGAACACAAGGGGAAATACTAAAAGAGAGAGGTCTTTAAATGATAAATTATTGAATATAAATTTACAAATAGTTGTAATTATAGATTTATTTAAAATAACTATATAGTTATATATTTTTTTGTTACAAACAAATAAATATCTGAAATGTACTTTTTTACAATATATACAAAAGTAATAAGGTATACTAGTTTGTATTTTTTACGATTAATATAGCCTATCATGAAATTATTTCAAACTAATCATTTGCTTGTACAAGTTACAACTTTCTATAAGTGCTTTATAATTTTTAATTTTATTGGAACAGATACAGTTTCAATTTTGGCTTTTTTTTAACCGTTGACATCTTTAATAACTGTTTGATTCAAGTTTTGTAGTTGATACTATTTGTCTTCTTTAAATGTACAAAGTAAAATTCGTGAAGAAGGTATAATTATTGATATAATAATACTTTCTCACTAAAAAAAGATAAATCCTATGTAGTTTTAATATTTTTTGATTAAATAATTATGTATTGACATAAAAGTATATTTATACGTAAGAGACAAATTAACTATGAAAAATTTAAATAAATAATACTGTTTATTAGTAGAGAGAGGTTTTTAATCATATATGTAGAACCTAAAGATTGCAGAACAAGTTTTGATCTCAACAATTTTGCAACCCTATGATTCATGCTTATGGAAGTGTGCTTATCAGATTTAAAAAAAACATTATATAAGAAAAATTACCTAATCCTTAAGATGTCCTTCAAATATGAACGCCGTGTGGTCATTTTTGTTTGCCTCTGTGCCGGGCGCACGTCAATGACATTACTGAGTCCACAAAGTTGCTCAAGTAAACTCTTGACAATGTTGCCAAGGTAATGAAGGAGTCTGATGGGTCAAGAACACCTGAAAGTCGCAACTCATGATCGTTCTGAGAGCAAAAAACGCGTTCCAGACTTTCTGAAGCAAAAGAACAAGGAAAATGATACCTCGTAGCTCTCTGGATCTAAACCCCTTCGACTACAGTGGTGTGGGCATCTTGGAGAGAAAGTACAATAAACGTGCACATAACACTTCTTGCAGGCTTACATTATCGAGGGAATGGTCTGCATGGACAAGGAGTTCCTCGTCAAGGCCTACGCTAGGTTGGAGGCTGGGGTTGAAGCGGGAAGTGCTTGATTTGAGTAACTGACTTCACTATGGAATCCTACAATATGTTCAAGTAAAAGATTTGTAAATTGCTGAATTAATTTTGGAAAATATATAGTAATATACATTATTTTTAAACTTTCCATATTTAAAATCCTCACTCTGTATAAATTTACAAATATTGCATGCATTTATTAAATTATATATAAAAATATATAATTCAAGCATTTTAGATTTGTTAAATATCGAAAGTATTAAATAATTACCTTCATTTTTGTACGACAAACTTTTATATTTGATTGGTATATAACTCTTGTACTTATACTTCAAACTATGATGCTTGATTGATTCCTCTTTGTAAAACTACTTCTTTTAACACAAATTAAATAAAGTAATTTACCTATTTGTTTTATCCTTATACAATTTCATTTATATATTAAACATATTTCAAGGGTGTTATTATTAAAAAGTAATAATCTATTTCCATGTATACACTTCTCGTAGTTACACACTTTATTCAATATTAACTATTTCATTTTTATATACAGCGTAAGATGTAAAATCGTGGACTTATTGATAACGAACAAATAGGGTAAACTTTTGCAATAATGAAAAGGACTAAAACATTGAGGCTTTGTCATAAATTGTGTTACTAAAATTTCTCACTATTTCTCAGAATGATTTCCTTTTGATACTATCTTGACCTCCAAACTGTGCCAAAAGACGCCGCAGGACTTCTCGATAAAGGCTTTGGACATGGCAGCACACTTTTTCTTAAAGAAGGCCTTGAGGTCATCTAAATTTCAAAGAAGGGATAGAAAATACTCTTTTCTCAACTACACCCCATACGGCATATTCGAAAGGGTTACTGTCTGGGGAGAAAAGTGGCCTGTTTACCCATTACACTATAACCAAGTCAACTATTCCTGGCCTTTCTTGATCCGGTTGGTCTTGGTTGCTGTTGTCTTCGTACATGAGAGGCCTTCCTCAAATCCTTCACATACCCCCTCACAGTCGAATATCTGTATATATGAATATATGGCCTTGACATGCTGTTTCATCGACTTGGGCAGACTTCTGGTGATCCCAGTATCCAAATCAATTACAAAAAATGTTTTTACCGTAAGCGCTAGTTTATTGTCTACACTTATGGAAATATGATTTTTGAACGGGATAATATTTTTTTATGGATATTATCGTTTGAAATAGAATAAAATATGGCATTATGTAATGAAGTATACAGTTAGGTTTAAGTTTAAAGATCCAAATATACACTTTTTTCTTAAATATTATTGAATTTTTTTTTATAAAACTTGCTTATTAGACCTCTAAAATTCCCATCATTAGAAAATTGCCTGCAATTATAAGTACTATAATACATGCAGTAATTCATTTACTGATCTATCCTATTTACGTCGAAGCTACAACTAAAAGAAAGTATTGATAAATTGGGAGGGATCCATGATGGTTCTTGAACTGACACGGTAGGTTTTTAATCTGCCTCCACGCCCCAAGTATATACTGCACAAAAAATTGACATGCAGCATAGGTGATTATATTAAGGGTTCTTTGAAGAGGCAGCGTTGATTTTTAGTTGTCTCCAGAACCCTCAGTTATCCTATACAAATTAAGTGCGCCTGAGATGAAATTTGGGAAAGTAGGAGGAAAATTCTACTGTTTCCCATCTTCAGATAAACAACGATTTTCAACAAATCCTTAGATGGGTCTGAAACATATGTATAGTGGGTGTCAGATCAATAGATTAATCCCTATAAACGTATTATAATTGTATGCAACTTACCAGAGGGGAATTGTCCTGTGATGGTAATTTTTCACATGGAAATCCTCTGTGTATGATGTTACTTATCTAAATTGATTAAACACTTTATTTAATTCATAAAATATAAACGAAACGTAAGATACAAAGTAAATCATTTAAGCACAATATTACATAACATATTTAGACACACTTAAACCATTTTGATCCTCATAAGTCTATACGCCCAATGCTAAATATGTATATATTAAAAATATTTGGCAAATCATTCATATGAATGAATTAGCCAGGTATAGTCATCATTTCAAAATATGTAGATAATTTGTAGATAAAGTATAATATACGTTGTATCTAAATATATACATACTTTTTCATGTATAGACAAAATATTTTATACATATTCATAAGAAGTTTGATCAAAAAGAAAACGTTATTTTATCATTTACATGCTATTCTTAAACTGATTTTCTTACTTAATTTGTCCACAGCTTTTGTATTTGTAGTTTATTTTTTCCTAGTATTGGATCGGTCCTAAGACTATTTTTTTTATCACCCCAATCTTTTTTTACATTTTAACGGTCTTAAAGACCGATTATTAGTTCGTTCAGTTCTACGGCCCTAGCTATCTGTATAGTTTCTTCCCTTCCTCAAATATATTGTAAATGTAATAAAAATGAAGAAAATATTATAATAGTTGAGTATTATAAGTTCTAACTACCTACACAAATCTTACTTTAAACTCTCATAGAAAGAAATTATTATAAACAGCTGATCGGCGTAGTTAGTAACTACGTCGTTTCAGCTGTTGTAGTTACTATAATAGACCATTAAGGACAGGTCCTAGGACTGACAAATTTTATTAGCACAGAATGGCAGAGTTCAAAGTTTTTTTTTTTAATGTTCCTTTAATTATTCAGATGGAGTTACACTGAGTAAGCAATATATTAATAAAAGTCATAGTATTACGTTTAAATAACGTTTAGTTCTGCTATAAATATTAGACTTAAAAAATTTTAGGACCGAAAGAGTCCAACAAAGTCAAAAAAATAATAATAATAACAATAGGGTGACGGTTTCTTTACAGTGTGGCATGGAGTAGGATCATAATCACCTCCAGACTCTGTTAACTCCTTCCTCATTCTCCAGACAAAGAACTTGTCCAGGTTTATGAAGTTAAAAATCTCAACATTTTTACGTCCGGCGCAGATATAACAAGGCCACTTTGACTTTACCACGATAATGGAATAAATACTTTATTGATCCATTACATTTTTTTAAATTGACACAGAGACTTATGGATAGTCGGCAAAACAATTTTTAGTGGGAGACAATGGTAGGCGCCATCAATATTTCCAAATATAATTGATTAAGAGGTAATAATTCACTAACACAAAATAACAAGCTTAAATGATATTGGCTTTTAAGAGTAGTTTTTGTACCCAAGTCTAATCTGTCCTTTTCCTTTGCATAGGACTCAACAATTTCCATTATTATATTGAAACTTTTGACAAATAGCCTTCCAACCTTTAACATCAAAATTAATATAAAATAATATTTCCTGGGTATTGGGTAATAATATTGGGTGTTATATTATTTATGCCTTGTTCGAAGAAAAACTGTCTAATAGGCCTAATTTTCTCGTTGCTAGTGGCCATCTTTGATGCACGCTCAAACAATACTGTATAAAACAATCACAAAACTGTTTGCAGAGTTTATTTATTACAAAATCTTATTTGTTCTAAACATTGTGCAGTATAAACCGATCACACTTATACAACACGAGATACACATTGCTAAAGCCCTCTTTTGGGAGAAATAATTGATTTCCTTTTATTAGAGATGTAATGTGCGTAAGAGCTTGAGGAGTAGGTTGGGAGGGAGGCTTTAGGTATTACTGAATTAAGAGCATTGTTGATACCAGCTACCTGTAATATGATTTTTTTGCGGGAAATGAATTATTGCTAAAGAGAGGAAAACCTTCTACTTTTAAAGAAAAGCATTATTGCAGGGAAGATTTTACATTTAAATTCATATATACTTGTTTTATTATACATTTTTAAATCAATTTAAACCCAAGGTAAGCAATAATTCTTCTTTTAGAGGGAAATGTTAATTCACCAACGACTTATTAAATATTGAGCAAAAAATAAGAAATGAGCACACAAATCTGCCATTTTTCCTTTTCTCATCGGTTACATAAGTTTTTTCTGTGCACATATAACTTATTTACCTAGTATATATTGTGTTTACATTAAAAATGAAATTTATTTTTTCATAATAGGAACAATTTTATATTATTTGCAATAAAATAAGGATATTTATTCTATCAAAAAAACAAAGGGAATAAATGGTCAACAAAAAAAATAATACTTCAATGACCATCATTTGAAGAAATAAAAGTTCTATTCAATTACGGAAATCTAATTGATAGTAAAAGGCTTAAGTGTTCTTTTAAAGTTGATTTTGTGTACCTGTTTCTAAGTTCTTGAATGATTTCGAAGTATACCTAGTACATGTATCTATGTGAAAGGCTTAGAGAAAAAGGTAAATGAAAATATCAAAGTTTCTAAAGTTTTGTTCGAAGTAATTGGAAATGGTTTATGAATACAAGGCATGCGGTCGATGTTTCACAACGAACTTTGATTAATAAGTAACTTAGGGATAAGTGATAAGCTTATACTCGGTTTCCAAAAGGAAAGGATTACAATTTCTTGTTGATCCCTAATCTTATATATATAAGGGTGGTCTGAAAAATTTCCAACCTAACAAAGATAAAATTATTTATTTTATTTTTTTAACATTGTCTATTTTAAAATCTACAAACTTTCTCCGCGATGCGGCCATCTCTGTAACCCGTCCATATAGTAACTGGCGTTTTTATCTGAAAAATAATTGTTCAAGAAGGTAATTGCCTCTTCATTTGATGAAAACCTTTGTACTCCACTGTTTGGACTGTATTTTTGTATCGGGTGTATATTGGTGTATCCAAGCTTCATCTACAGTAATTAATCGGCGCCTAAAATGCATCAACAAAGTGATACTCGATTTTGTGTTTTTTCACAAAAACACTCAGATCAACCCACTCAATCGAGTGTTACACATCAACTGCATGTACAAAAAAGCTGAAGTTTTGGTAAGTAATTGTCAAAAAGATGCTAAATCGATGTGACTACCTTTTTTACGAATGTTATTGTCTTCACGTTGATGTTGGAAACATTTTTAAATCCTTTTTTTTAATGGAAATGCTAACACACCTACCACAAATAATATCAATATGATTGACTTGATATTTATCTACCCTTATTAATGAATTTTATTGTCACCTCTGTTCTTGTGTCATTTTGAATTATATTTATTCAATCGATCCATTATTATTTTTTTTTTTGGATTTCAAATACTATCCCAAGATGATAGAGTTGCTAATAAAACCACGTTATGTTGATTTAAAATTACGACTTTGACAAATTTTAATGCTTTATAATTGTAGAAAGTTCATATGACTTGACCAAAAGGAATTTCCCATCAGAAATGATGTTTTTCAACAGAACAAGTTGAGTGATTGGAGTTTGACCTACTGAGGTTAGTACTAAAACTCCTTAACAATTCCTTTTTTATTATTAAATATTTCATGATTATTTTTTCTTCTTCTCCTACCAATATAAAGAATTGGATTGAGTTACAACATTAAAGTTCTAAATGACAAGCATAGAAAGGAGGTCAATATTTCATCAGTAAAATTTCTTCGAGGCTAAATTGCCATCGGCAAAAATACTCGCAGAAAATTACCTATCAAGCCGTTCAAGAACCCATAAAGACTCTATATTAAAAAATGATATTATCTGTAAATAATATATATATTTTATACTGAGATTAAGTTATAAAATAAGCCTTTTAACTTTTTTAAGATTTGTAACAAGTTCGATTACGCAAAGCCAGTTCGGGTCTAGGATTTTGGATCTTTTTGGATAATACATATTTACCCAGGCACTTCAGATCCGAGTCCACTACCTGTCCTATCTCTACTAATGACTACATATGGTAGCCTATACGTGATAAACGTGAATGCGGCAAAGTAAATATTATAAATTTGCTCCTATCTCATAAAATAGAAAACAACTTTTCAATTATTAAATGTTGTCAAACATGAATATTATTTAAAAAAATAGTTCTTTTAAGACTGTTAAAATGGCCATTTAATTTTAAAGACCCTTTTAATAGTAATAGGTATATCCATAATAATTACAACATAAGTAAGGAAGCCTCAAATCCGAGTTACATTATTTGAATGCACTTTTTGACTTTCTTACTCTTGTTTGAATATAAGTAATAAAAGTAGTTTGTTTCATGGTCATGTATACATAAATCATTGGGTAGGGTCTTATAATCCACAAGGGCATCAAGATATTAAGCGTGTTTACATACAAATAAACCTACTAAGTATAGGAGTGGTGAAATATCATACACAACAGGACACATTGTATATATAATTACGAAAAATATTACTGGATAATCTGTTACATGGTTTTAAATAAATACATAGCGCACTAATATTTATTTTACGTGCCATCCACATGGATATTCTCATTCATTTTTTTGAAAGGAAGAATAAAAAATTAAGTGCAATTGTTTGAGAATATAATTTATTTAAAAATTATAGTATAGCATATACCATTTTATAAAACATAGAGAAGTTCTTGAGGAGACAAAGTATACATTCTGAATGAACAATGGTGCAGCTACACATTTTTTGGAGAAGGCTTGAATCCCCTCTAAAAGTTTCTGAATCTCCCAAAAATTCTATACTATCTTATATAATAATAATAAGTCTGATTTTGGTGTTATTGCACATGAAATCAAAAATAGTCAAACGGATATAAAGACATAAAGAATAACGAAGTTTTTTTTTTTCGAAGTTTAGTAAATTTAATTAAATTTTTTTGCAAAATATTTGGTACTTTGTTTTTCCTTTTGATTCCTTGGATTATTATTTTTTAGGTAAGAAAGGAGGCGTACTAGAGTAAGTGAATAATGTAATATTGTAGGTATGATTTAATATAATTATTCACACAACCTCATTAAAACTGATGGATAATACATTTGATTCCCATAAAGTAAAAAATATTTAGCTTTTTTATTGATATTTACGACTGCCAAATGATTGGAACAGTTTAATAATGATACAAAATTTAAATGATAAACTTTTCATGGGGTTCTTTAAAGATTCCTGAGAATAAATGTAATTTTGCGTTGTTGTAAAAATACAACATGTTCTTGGAATGTATATTTGTAATCAAGGTTCAGTGAATTTGATTAAATTGTTCATTTTTAAGTCATTTTTGGAATTTTCCTATTTATTTTTATTAGAATTTAAGGTATAAGGGTTGCCACTTATGTAAAATCAGCTGTTATTCTATACATAAATATCAATCGTATAAATATTCAGTAATTCATTTTTGCTTTTTTTTAATATATTTTTACTATATTAATTTTTGATATCCCGACTAATACTAATATTATTATTTAAATAAATGTATTTTATCTCATTGTTTTGAACTCACGCAAGTATTTGAAGCATTTTATTAATAGTTACGAGTGTAAAATGGTGATAATAGTTGGAATTTTTTACAAATTTCCATAACTTAATTTTGAATCTATTTCGACTGTTTATTATGTATTGAAAATTTGTTTTATTTGGGTTAAATTTCACCCAAAATAAAAAAAGGCTTATATAAGTTTTTTTTTCACCCTTTTCACTACCTACCTTACCAAAAGGATGTTTACTAACCAGGGATTAAGATTTTGGAACTGTTGAGTCCCTAATTCTAAAACTTGTCCTTTAGTCTATATATGCATATTAAATATTTCTTAATATTATATACAACTAGAATTTACTTTACTCATGAAAAAAGCACGGTTTGCCCTCTGGTAACCATGCAAATTTATCATTAGTTTTGTTGACGATGATTTTTTAGCAAATTTATAATTTTAATAATGATAATTATAATCGGCTTCACAGGAGTAATAATAATATTTACCATGTACCCTGAATACGTGAGAACATACTATTCGCACACTCTCCCATATGATATTATGTTATAATCAATTTCCTGCTCAAATAAATCATCTGACAGTTTGTTTTTAAAACAAAGCAATAAAGTATTTTATATATACATGTATAAGTATACGTAAGAACTAACATTATACATATGTTATTAAGGTAAATATGACCAAACTTTATTTTGTTTTCTTTAATAAAAAAATTAATTTTGAAAGATAAACATCAATGATAAGTTGAGGTTTTTTTGTGTTTTTTGAAAGGAAATTGATCGTTTAATATTTGATTTGCCATATTAAAGGAAAGTTTATCTTTGTTTCAAGGTTATTTGCATACAATGATTCAATGAGCAATTTGAAAAACGTTTGCTTCCTTCTTTAGGTAAATGAGTTATTTATGTCTGCTCATTTTTCCATGCTGCTCATTGACAGCATTGTAAATCGTAAGAATTTTCAACATGTAAAAAATAAACTGGAAATTGACATAAGCACCTTTAAGTAATGTTTTGAAGGAGAGAAACTTAGCATTTAATAAACAATGAAGGTTGAAAAGTTGAAATTAATTCATATTTTGATATAGTAAAGCATTACCAATCATTTACAAAATAAAACAAATTTAAGGTCTTTAGCTTCCGTACAATTCGAGAAAATTACCCTTGAAAGTAATTGACGAATTTATATTCCACTCCAACCAGTTGGTCGTCTCCAGGACTGCCGGTTATTCCAACAACAAGTCTGTAAAATTAAAATGGAAGAAGGGCTTGTTCAAAAAGGTCAAAGTGGACCCAGAGGAGTTGAAGAAAACAGTCCAGGTTAATCCACTCATTTCCATGAGTGCCAGTACAAGAGATCTCAGGTTTCACACTAAACTGTCCAGAATGCTATCAAAATGTAAGCGGAAAGAGCCTTGTGAGGGTGGAGAGGCCACTTTTGACACCATCAATTAAATAAACCCATTTCCTCCGTCGCGAACCTCTTTTGAATCAGTCTTTTGAGTTATTTTGAACTCTTCTTTGACAACCTGACCCCCATAGCCCTTATGTCAACCCCCTCAACTACACTTTTTGGGTGCATATAGAAGGAAGGCCTGCATTGTACGTCATCCAAACACGGAGGCACTTAAAGCCATTGTCAGCCAGCACTGGGGCACTATGAGAGAGGACTACATCTGCAGTGGGTGCCAGGCCTTCTGCCACCACCTGAAAACCATTATTGCCGCTAAGGGCGGCTAAGTTAATGATTAAGAGAGCTCAGAAGCACATCTATTTATGTTATTAATTAAGTTTTAAATTATATTTTGTTGAAGCTTAAAATTTAAAGTGATCAGATTTCAATGGACCACTCGGTATACATGTTCTCTCTTCAAAAATAAAAAAAACTAAGATAACAGCTATAGAAAAGAAAATAACTTTTCAAGTTACCAACAACAACATCAACATTACACTCTAAAAATGGCTTATGATTTACAAACCTTTATATAGACAGGGTTGTCAAAAAGCCTCCAACCTCTAAGTTTTGCAAAATTAAACCTAAATGATTACAAAATAACTTTCAGAATTTCTAGCCTTTGGATCGAGTAAAAAAACCGTTGTAAAATCATCCTCAACATGCTTGAAAGCAAGACTCTTGGCCTTCGTACAGAAGTGTTGCATTTTAAACAAAATTATTATTCTCAAAGGCAACTCCCCTGGTCCACTTCATCATACTACTTAATGACAAGTAGGTTTGTGTTTGGGCATTCATTGTTCATTTTCATTGTTCTTCATTGTTCATTTTCCAAAGAAGTTAGTGTGAATGGATCATTGGTATTTGCTGTTTGTCTCTTAATCCATCTCCATTAATTATTCTAGTCCTGCAGAGCCATTTGTTCTATCAGTTTGACCAATCAGTTAACCCAATTATCATCACCAAAGTATAAAGGATTGAGTCAAAAAATTCAATGCAAAAGAAACGAAATCTTGTAGTATGGAACTTCGTTTTGTTTGTGTATAGAACTCGTTCCTGTGACAATCTAAAGATGCTGTTTCTTGCATTTGATTTACGCAGTAGCTTGTCTTACAGGTGGTGAGTTATCTTTGGGTTTGTCAACCGACAGGGTCACGTACATCCCAGTGCACTAACTTCAGTCGTAGAACTTGTCTTTATTTAGTTTTAGTCTTCTCCGTATTTAGGAGGTAAGGACTTTATTGGAACCTTTTCCTTGTCAGCTAGATTTCTTACTCTCGCAATCACTGGAAAAGCTTGCTTCTTATATTTCTGATCAAACAGCACAACAGTGTGTTACCTAACTTGCTCCCTAAGCTCACCAACGGTCAAGGTCGGAAAGCCTCGTGAATCTCATAATAAAGGAGACCTGTAGCTCAGTGAGTGTGATGTGATCTTGTAATTCACTTTCTATTGTAGCTATAAAAACTAAAGTTAGTGCAAGGTAATTTTACCTGAAACTATTTCCCCTGAGGAAATTTTGCCGCAAACTATTTCGACTTAGGACATTTTGCCTTAAAGCTATTTCCCTTGAGGATATTTCACTGTAATATATGTTATTAATAAATGTTATCTTGGAATTTTTTAATCATAATATGGAATGTGTATTATAAATGGTTGTTTTCTATTGAAATAATTATGGAATAATGTCCAAAATTTCAATGCATACACCATCAAAATCTCACTTTGTAATGAATTCGAACAAGATACAAAGTATGTATTAAAATTTGTATAATAAGGAAAACAAAAGTAAGTAAACACAGTTACAATTCGAATAGAACAATTGCTAATCACTTTTACGCTAATTATTATCATTAGACTTTATATATTATTCATAATAGAAAAACATTTAATGTATTTTATAATAATAAATATTCCATATTTTGATTTAGAAAATTCAAAAGGAACATCAATTTTAACCAAAAATAAACAATAACCACCTGTACATCTTATTTATTTACATATTGTAGGCAAAATATCCTTGAGGCAAAATACCCTGAGCCCAAATTGTTTAATACAAAATAACCAGGTACCAATAAAGTTATATAACTTATTCTAGTTGAAACTACCACTATTAGGCATTTGAGACTATCAAAACTTGTTTTGAATGATTTTTGGGCTATTTCTGGGCTTTTGTAGTAGTTTCCTAGCAAACTGCTAGAAAAAAAAAGCATTATATATTGTATATAAGCTCGTGTAAATAAATAACCCTCTATTCCTCTGCATACATAAATATATTTTTCTCCACATTTATGGAATTTATGTTACTTAATACATAACATATCTATATAAAAATTGTATCTGACATAAGTATGTAATCATTTTTTGATAAAATATCTAAAACTTATCTCCTTTTATTTTTAGTCATTAATGAAGTTCGAATAACTGTGCAATTGGACGTCTTCTTATTATTATTTATGGTAACCGGTTATATATACATCCTGTTCAGTTCTTAAAAGGTATATGGCTTAATGTAGCGAGTGGTAAAAAAACTTCAATATGAAGCATATTGCCAAATAAATAAAAACAACTCATAATTATGTATATTATTTTATTAACTATTTCCTTAGTCCTACATATATATGAGTATTACAAAATTTGAGCGGCTTTAAAAGTGTTTCACAGGCTATCCTTCTTTAATGCAATTATATAAACTTAGCATTTAATTACAATATCATCCGCGTTATTTCAATAACAAGATGGGAAGACTATACTTTCAAAAAAAGTGTAACATCTCTTTCTGTTGCATCCATAAAAATTACTCTAAGCTCCTGAGGATGTAACACATCATTTTTCATTGTTTTGTTAGATATTAAGGCTTTAAAGTTTAGTTAAACAAAAAAATAAGACTTTCGTTTCCGACAAGACTCTTTTGTTTTTTGGAAATCCCTAATAACGTCCCTGCCAATGTCAGTACAAACATATTCTAATCCTTTTATATTTAAGAGTACCAAGCATTTGAAAATACTAACTACGAGACCATCCACAAATGCTTCTAAAGTGCAATTGAAAAGTTTATTAAATGCTTGGCAGGCATAAAAACATAATTATTACAGCGGTGAATTGGAATTGACAAATAAACGTTCTACCATCCTCTATGTCTCTCAGAGAATTTAATATCATCTTTCGTAAGTTTTCCAGAAGCCTTATCAGCTTGATATGATTATCACAAAAAAATCCCTCATCGGATATATTAGGCTTTTCCATTTTAAGATGCCAGTGGCTATTAATAGTAGGGCTATTGGCTGTCGTTAAGATCGTGATACATAAATCTTCCTACTCCAAATAGTATAAAATTATCAATATCATGAATTGTAAGAATTCCAATTCTGTAATTATTGATAACTATCCTAAATAGTAACGCCTGTAATGGGTTAATTCAGAAAATTTGTCACAGCTCAGGATTAAGACTTTAAATTGCTTAGGGTAATGTTAAATTAAAAGAAGGTAATTATACAAATATGCTATAGTAGTGGTTATAGAAAAATTACTAAAAATTGAAAAACGCCAACAAAACTACTTATAGTAATCAATCCCTTTAATAACTTTAATACTGAATAGTTACATAGATATTAAGGAACTTTGATATAAGTATATATGTATAATTTTGACCATTAGTTAAGGGTTTAGTTGATTTATTATAATTGGCTCTACATGGAAATGAACTTATTGTGTAGTACAAGACGTATTTATGTAAAGTAACATCCTTGGAAAATAGGATGGGAGAAACAAAAATAAAAGAACGCAAATAACAAGGTAATTATTATTGATAATTAAATTATTAATTTTTTACTAGGAAGTAGAAAAACACGCCGTACCCAAATGTTTTTTTTTATTATTATTAAAGCAACAAATTCAATTTATAAAAAGACAAAAACAAATTATGATGACTCCAAAAAGTAAAGAATTAAGCCTAATACGAAAAATCTATATTTTATCAATACTTTTTTTTGCAAAAATATTTTAATTTTCCCTATTCCATGCTTAGTCATTTTTGAAGCATTCAATAAACTCACTTAATATCTAATATTCCTTCAAAAAATATAATCGAGCATATTTGCAAATTACATTTTTTACAATGAATGCAAAAATGTAAAATGAGGATTTTTAATTGTTTTTATGACATGAAGATGAAAAGGGAAATAATATTTTATAATTTACAACTAATTCTTCGAATGTGCCTTTCAGAAAATGCAGTTTTTAATTAAATGATAAAGTAAGATGTGGGCTTTAGTGGTTCCTAGCCTTCATGATCTCTGTCAGAAGATAACGTGGAGTCCTCGAGGATCAAGACAATCCCAAGTAGCTCTTCACGGCCCTCTTGATGTTCCTAGCAGCAACGAAGAAGTCGTTGTGGATGCAACTCATCTGTTTTAGTGGAAGTATCCATGATCTTCTTCCCAAGCTGTATAGGAATTCCAGATTCTTCTTTAAATTGTAACTTACACTTTTCGCTTTCCTAGAGAGGTATTTTCCATCATTCTTCATCATGACTACCAGCCTCCTGGAGTACTTACCAAATTCCAGAATCCTCAACAATTGTACTTCACATGGTTGAATCGGAATGTCAAAAAATAATAACTAAACCTTCTTATATTAATGAGGAAATTGACATAAATTAACAGTCCCCATTTTGCTGCAAACCTTGTATATCTTGATAACTAATAACTGTAAGGATGATATTTTTTTTCAATAGATGGATTATGTATTGTGTATCTTGCGTTGTATCAGTGCCATGAGTTTACACTAAATGACGTTCGAAAGATATGACTTTTTTTTAAAGAAACTTTTGAAGAGAGTTTTGTGACTGTTTGACTCAGTATTGTTTGAGTAGTTGGCAAAGATGGACACCACAAAATAGAAAATATCCCATATTTTAGATTTAAAAATAATGAAAAAATAAATAATGCTGTTTATGGCTCTGATACCATATATATGTAGTTCTGATAATTTTTATATGGAAGATGCCCATTTTTCTTAGAAACTTAATTGTTCGAAAATTTGGACAAATTATGGAAATCATCGAGTCTGACCGTCATGTAAGCAATATTTGATTGCCAAGGACCTATTTTAAATGAAAAAAAAATATATGATAAGAAATAAAACCCATTAAATATAATGAATTTATTTTTACTAAACATACTATAATTGAAAAAAAAAAAACATTTGCTGTATAGGTAATAATAAGATATAACGCCTATAATAAGTATGCACAATAGTGTTCTCATCATTATTTTATGACATTCAGGTTGAACTTATAGAGAAAATCTCCAATTACAATTTAGAACGTCAAATGTAAATAAGTAGCTTACTTCTTGTACCTATAAAGCTATTTGATATATGCTTCATATGTAACATACGAATAGAAATGTATGAAGTATGTAATGTGAAGCCCTTCAGTTATTGATGCTTTTAGTTTACAAATATAATTAAGTACATATTAATAAAGTCTTTTTTATGTAGGTCAAGTAAAAATAAATCCATTATTTTTAATGGATATTTTCTTTCTATGTATGTTTATCTCTCTGCAAATCAAAACAGTACTTACATGATTGTCTGAATGGAGGATTTTTTATTATTTTATTCACATTTTCGAAAATTCGCCCCGCATTTTTGACATTAAAATTACTGGAAAAGAATCGTCGAAAAAGAAATTGTGTATGATTGGCTGTTACAATATCAGGATCAGGACTATAAACACTATTTACATTTTCAGCTGCCTGTCCTGTATTTTACCCTTGCTCGACAAAAAATACGTAATACATATTTTTTTTTCTTTACTAGATTCCACTTTTGACGACCACTCAATAACCTGATTCAAAATATTACAAAAATTTCTTTGACGTTTTTTTATAACGAAATCTTATCTTTCTAATGTTATTTATTTTAAATCGATAACACTTTTACAACATGAAATACACATTATTTAAGTAATTTATTGGAAAAATAAATGATTGTTTTTTAGCTACACCTATTATATATTTTTATATAAGAAATTAGTTCAAAGTCCTCTTACCCAGAAATAACGTTCATAATTACAGGGTACGACTTTATTATTATTACGGCTAATTGTGCTGGCTAATGTGTATTTATATGACATCCTTCCTAACGGTCATATATGAAATGTTCTCAGATTGATTTTGTCCCAATTTTGAATCACTATGTCGGAGCATGAGGTGAAACGAACAGTTATAATCGATTTGTTAAACGTACAAATTTCAACAAGAGAAATGTATCGAATGAGTTAAGTCTGCAAGATACATCTCGATTTTCCCGGCGTGAATGGTACAAATGTCCACACGGATAGATATATTCGTGTGCTTTGAGAATTCATGAAATCCTGAATCCACAAAACTATCACAATGGGAGATATTTGTGACAGTCGGATGGGCACCCATCCCAAAGTAGTGACTGAATTCCAAAAATTGTGTTTTGAGAATTTTTAAAACTTTTGGGAAAAGTTAAAATTGCCTCATACTCTCCTAATCTCAATCCCCTGGATTTTTATTTTTGCAACGAAGTCGAACATAGGATTTGGACATCCAATCATCCAAAAATAGTTGTCCTCAAATCCTACCCCTACCCCTGTATCAAATAGCTAAATCATTTTGCAGCTACCAGCCCCATCTAGAAAAGAGCATAATTGCCAATGGTGGATATTTTGACTTATTAATGTTTACTTAATCGGCATTCTCAAAATAGAAAATAGAACGATAATAAAGACGCACCTTGTGTATTTTAATTAGACCCGAGGAAAATAAATACAAAGTAACGGGATTTAAACACAGTAACTATATATACAACATAGGTACATACGATATTATTAAGTAGTGTTTTGAATTGTAAAAACTGTAAGTTGATCAAATAATATCGCTGAGATACTAAAGTCATATATCCTATGTACTATTTATTAATATCCAATTATATTTCTGTAGAAACAAGAAGAGTGTAATTTGATATTTTAAAAAATGAGGGCATTATTTGAATAATGTATTTCAAATACAATAAAGAAGTCATTATGTACTACTCCACTGACTGAAAGAAATATTATTACCAATCCATTTTGATTGATGAATATTTTCGTACATATAAGTTATGAAGTAAGACTTTGTTTGAGTAGATAGTATATATGTATCATAATTTAAATTTATAAGATTTTTTGTCAAATACCTTGGCCCACCGTTAGTGAACATCCTTTTTATAACGCAGTTATAAAAATTGGTTAAGAAAATAAATAAATAATTTAAGATTTCATGCATAGGTACCTTATAATACGAATAAACTACTTTATAAAGCTACAAACAAGTCAACTTAATATTTATATAAATACTAGTGATAGTACTCAGCATGACCCGAATTATTAGGAAATATGATAACAACTTCTAATAAGAAGGCTCTGGATACCGGTCCTCTATACATGACACTAAAATATTTACAGTTCAATATGGAATAGTCTAATCTAAAATGAGAAAAATTAAATTTATTAAGGGTATTTTAAAAAATATTTGTAAATGAAATTGAAAGTAATAAGGTATATACATATCAGTAGTAAAAATCAAAGATTTGACCATGTATTTATGACTTGAAGGCTATAAATTTATAAAATATGTGTTCTTGAATTCAATATTAAAATTAGCATATACTAGTGGTAGTACACGGCATTGCCCGGAGTTATTAGGCGTCGACGTTGTCTCATATAGAGTATTCGGAGGTGGGGAGGGACTCGTAGTATATCTGTGGACTGATAAATGAGGAAAAAAGAGATCACATCCCATTCACGTCATCCTATTTGAGCAATTGTTATCGATTGAGTCGAGATCTCTATCTCTTCTATTTATTAAGTTATTTTCTTATTATTAAAAAGGATGCAATAAATGAATTATAACTTAAATCTGTATCCAATTTCGAAATAAAAAGAGAAAGTATGACGTGCGGGCAAATTTATAGAATGTACCCTGGGGTTCGACATGTTATAGCTTGTTATTTATATAGAAAAAACATTCACATAACAAAACTTTGAGACGAGAATGAATCCCTTGGATTGGTTCATTGCAGCGTTGTCTCGGTATAAGGACAGGTGGAAGATTGAGTGATTCATCTCCGAAGTACAATGTATGCAGTGAAGAACAAGAACCAAGAGCTCCCTTCGTGGATCCATGATTACTCTCAGGCAATAATTATCATCAACTTCCCCTCCATCGATAAGAAACACAAATACACAATATTTATAGAATGCTTACAAATAATTATTAGTGAGAAATAGGTCAAAATTATCTTTACATGATATGATTTACGTATCGGATCTCTGGATCTTCCGGTTCTTCTTTTTTGTTTTTATCCTTGTGTCGTTGACTTAATTTTAATTGACAAACAAGTGTCGTTTCTTCTTTGTTTTTTAGTCAGAACATGATAATAATGTTTCCGTTGCTTAATAAATGTATTGTCTAGAATGAATAAATATTTTTTTTTAAAGAATGGGAGGGATCAATTTTTCGAAAAAAAAAAAATGTCCGTGTTGCCTCTGTTCTAGTGTCTCTTTGTCTCTACCATGTAATCCGGGAAAAGAGTGGCTATTCCAAACAAAAGGGTTTATATATTGATTTTCACAAAAGTTTATGCTAATTAATAAATTGATAATGAATTTATTTTCTAAAACATAACTTTACGAATTTTTTCATTATCCTTTATTTAGCACACTAACAGGGAACTTCTTTGATTACAGTGGTTAACAAAATGTAATTTGTTTTCTTGTAGGAACTTTCAGAATGGTTGCTTTCATTTGGATTTAGTAAACGTTGGGGGTTATTAAACATTTTTTAAATCACCCTCATAGGTATTTACGAAACCTAAACACATCTGTATAAGTGTCTAAGCAAGCCATGTCTACATCATAACTGAGAAGAAAGTCCTGTAGCGAGCTAGATGTATTCTGTTATATCTGTGGATGTTTCGCTTTATCACCTCAAAGACGAAACATAACTATATTCGTTAAGAGTGAGTACCTTGGTTATTTTCCAAATATGGAGACGTCTCTGACACTGACCTAATAAGAATAAGAACCCGCATATCATTTAGATTCCAAATATAATGATTGAGTTAGGTAATGCAGCCTCTGTATTGGGTACAAGACTTTGTGCGGATATCTCACTCAGTCTTGCAGAACAGGAAGCAGAGGTCCTGAGGTGTCTGACCAACTGCCCCCTACACCCAGATCATTTCACCTGCAGGAGATGAAGGCGCAAAGTCTGAAGCTCACAGACAAAATAGTAAGTTTAAAAGCTATAATGTATGAGCTGCAAAGGGCGATTACTGAGGTTGAGGTCAAGAACTGCCTCCCATCCGCAGTTGCAGGGAAGGACCATCTCGGTATGGATGGGAGTATGTTTAGATCCTCGATATCCCAGTGTTACAATAAAAAACTCCTAGCTGGGGAGATCCCACCGGAGCTTCTTTGTGCCAATACTTCCTTCAATCCCAAAAAGGAGGACCCGATAAAGATGGCAGACTATCGACCCATCACAGTTTTTCCTCATGTGAACTGCTCATTTTTCATGGTGCTTGCCAATCGTTTGAAGCAGGTACGATCAGGGCGGGTCAGAGGGGGTTTCATGAACTAAACAGATGTTAAGAGAGGAGGGAGTAATTATCAAAATCCTACTAAAATTAGCCACAAAGTCAAACAAGAAAAAGAGAATGGCCCTTATAATCTTTTCAAATGCCTTTGACTCAGTCTCACATGAGCTATTATTAAAAGGCAGCTCAAGGTTAGGCCTCCCACCCTTGCTCCTGAAATATTTAAAGAATGTCTATGTTGATGCCTCTGCCACCCTACAGGGTAAGCAGAGTATAAAGTTCAAGTTAGTGTATCCTGCTATGGGACACCCTATTGGGGCAACTATTGGGTCTACTTTGTCCTAGATGGATGCCTGTCAGACATGAATAAAACCCCGATGAGAGGTTTTAAAGCCTATAAATTAGGCAAAGAAACAATAAAATCTTTTCTCTTCGCGGCTGACGCGGCCTTGGTTGTGGGCGAGAGCCAATTATTTATACATATTTTAATACAAACTTTTATTTTATGTTAGCCCCCTTATGACCAAATCAGTGTCAATTAGCAAAAGCAGTTATAGGAGCGCACCAACTCATATAATTTATTTTTATTCAACATTAGTATTTAGTTTAAAAAATATTAAGTGTTACTTTCTTTTTTAGCCAGTACCCCACTCCCCAATTTATAGCGTCATAAAGTGGGTAAATGGCTATGTTTAATTAATTTTTTTTTTTTTAAATACTTGTTCTAAATTATTTATTTACTAACCCAATATCTTTAACCTCTAATTGAATACTGGGTGGCAATTAGTTAATGGAATTGCAATATGGACAAGTTTTTAAAATTTTAAAAAATGGGGAAATTATACTTTTTCAAACATTCTCCAAGGGTTTTAATGTCCAATAGATTTTTTATTTTTTCATGGGGTGCTATCGAACGACAACCCAACCGAACCCCTGCAACATCAAAGACAAACTTATTTGTCAGATCAATAAAGTATTCCAGGATTTGCCTAAGGAACCCAGGTGGAAATAGTCTGTTCCCGCTTTCAATCTCGTACAGACACTGCAATTGAGACTGAAGGTTATTTTAAAAGATTAAGTAAATGAGAATCCATAAAGCTTTCAGAATTTGGTTTTAGTTTTTAATCTGATGACTCGTTAGAGAGAAAATTGCGATTGAAAAAATCCTATCTCAATACAAATAGCTTGCGCACCCTGTAAATACATCATTAATTTAATCACAATTATGTTTCCTAATTAAGTTGCTATATTACATATTCTCATTAGGTTAATCCTTTCTTTTCAATAATAGCCTTCAATTATTTTAAATGAATTTCTAATAATATACGTCATGGATATATTATTTAATTGATTGAATTATTATTATCGTATCATTGCAATTTAATCATTATAAATCATTCATAGAGTTTTTAATATTCTGAAATCTAAAAACCATTTGAAAAAGAATTATTTGCACTATATTACATTTGTTCAAAATTTGAATATTTATCAAGATTAAAGAGATATTTAAAAGCTGTAATCTTTATCGTAATAGTATTAAAACATTACCGAATTATAAATGTGTATATAATCTAAGAAATGGAGGATTGAAAATATATTTAGAGCAAAAAATGGAAGCTTAAAATCGTAGGAACACAATATAGGTATTCAACTATGAAGTATAAATATTTTATACTTTTATGCTTATACAATATTAATATAGCTTGAAATTTAAGACACACCAATACTTCATAACTTGATAGAGTGCATTAATCTGCAAAATATATAGTATTTGTTCAATTTATCCATAATAGGCATAAAGGTATATCATATACCGGTTGAAAACTAAAAATTCACATACTTAAAATTCAATATTCTGTGATCGTAAATAACTGATTTAAAAATTTTAATGTCACATAATATAAATAAAATATCTGTTTTCACCAAACATTGATCATTATATTTATGCTTAAAATGACAGCAGAATGGGACGGTACTCGGAAAATGGCTCGAAGCGTAAAAGTGCCCGGAGAGGAAAATTACATGAGAAAAATTGACCAAGGCACAATATTGTCACCAAAAAGCATAATTTTTTAGTAAGCTTTGAATATACTAAGTGCTTTTTTTTTTTAGACATTTTATTTTCAATTAGTAAAAGACGGCTGTCAAAACTTTATGACAATCTGTTCTTAAAATTGTGAGTTATTGTCCTCAGTGTGACACTACTTTGGCTATTTCTAAAACAATGTATTAAAAACATTTTTGTCTTTTAATTTTACAGTACTTTTTGATGGAGAACATCCCTTTGAAGCTAAGCAATAGCTTGAAAAGTGCTATGTGGACTACGCTCCATAAAGTGAATAAATAATTAAAATATATATTTTAAAGCCAATTTTGAACTAAAGAAATTCGTGTTTTCTTTGTTAAACCAGGAAGTTCTGACCATTTGTTAAATTTATAACTCTCTTGAAATTGCATGAAATCAACGAAGTATTGTCTTAATTTAGTTGTTGAAAATGTATTTTCTTTATGTACTTTTATCATTAAAACACTTAATTTACAATAGTAATCTTTTAATGTCATTATTTTTTGCCCTTTTGAAAAGTGTTTGATTGAAAATAAAGGAGTATGATAAACATTCATATTTATATTCAACCTTTGTCAATCAATAATATCATTTTTATTTTCATTCACAAATTTAATAAAAAATACATGTTTTACCCTTATAGTTTGGATTTGTAAAAAAAAACGTACAAAAAGAAAAAAATAAACTAAATATATCAGTTTTTAGATTGTTTTTTGTCTTTGTTTTTTTGTAACAAAAGCCTGTTGGATAAAATTCTATGTGTTCCGCTATAGGAAATTTCGAGGAACCGAGTGAAACTCAAGGCTCAAGGTCACAACTTTACTATGTGCAAATAACATCTAACTGAGATTTCAAGGCTTATTGGAGGGGCCAAGAAGTGTTCATAGTATATTTTATAATTATTTGATGGCAAAGTAATCTTGCAGCAGAATGTAGCTCTTGCACAAAATCACCTAACCATTGTTAAAAGTAATAAAATAATTTGATTTTAAATTTGATGTGCCCTTTCACAAATATGTATGCTCTAAAAGTTTAACGTATGGACATAATGTATGTCAACTCAATCACTTTTGGGACCAAATCTCACCTCATTATCTTTAAAGGGATAAAAGTGAAACATACTGTTGTGGTAGTCCTCATTTAGGACTGAAAACAGCAGTACTGTCGAGTTCAGTCTTGGTCCAGTCCTGTATATCAGTCTTTAAGCTGATAAGTTTTGATTCTTTTCGTCACTTATTTTTTTATCAGTTATGGTAATAACAGTCAGAAGGACCATTAGTCTCCTCTAGTTACACGGGATACTACATATAACAACTTTTTAAATGGATAAATGGAGAGCGTGGGAAAACAAGAAATACTTTATCAAAAAAATTTCCTTGCGATCACAAAGTGTAATTTTATCATTCAAAAATAATACTTTGTGGTATTTGATACATTGCAGTAACATCTTACCTTTTTTTAAAATGTATTGATCAAAAATATTGCAACAACGATGTCTTCCCTATAGTAATTTCAATTTCCAAAATTTGAATTGTTCCATGAACTCAACGATTGCCATTGAACTACTTGATTTCCTACTATTAAAATGTAACAAATATTTCTGATAATTAACTTCAAATGCAGAATTAGATGAACTAAATAAATTATCGAATTGGTCTTTTGATGATAGTGATTCGTCATATCAACATAATTATTATTCTGGAACCCTAAAAGTATTCTTTACCCTCCTAATGATAGAGATATTGCTGATGAGGATGCTGGCGAAGAAGACAACTTGAGTTTAGAAAATCTTCCTTCTTCACAGCTCACTGTATTTGCTTCAGTTGATTTTTTTGTTGAAGAGGACACAAATAAAACCTATATACATCAGGCTAAAAAAATCCATAAATTGGATAACTAAAGATATATCTAATAACTCAAAATTGAGCTTCAAAGAATTCTTCTTTAATTTTTAACATTTTTGAAATGTTTATGTCTGAAGAGGCCATAGATCATTTAGTAAAATCAACCAGAAACTATGTAATTCAAAGAGGTAACCATGGCTTTACAATAAATTCAAACAAAATTAGATGTTTCTTTTTAATGTTGTGAGTGTCAGGTTATTGCTCCATGCCACGTCGCTGACTATTTTGGCAATTGCAGCAAGATGTACTTAAGTATGTAGTTAAGCTATTACAACTTCTATAAGACGAGATCTTTTTGATGAAGTATTGATGTATTTCATGCAACAAACATCCCATTCCAAATATCAAACGACAAATTCGCAAATGTTCAGCCATTACTTGACAAATTAAACACAAATTTCTCTAAATTTGAAGAAGTGTTTGTCCAAAATAATGTATCAATTAAAAAAGGCTATGATTCCCTATTTTGAACAACAACAATCACAGTTATTCATCAGAAACAAGCCCCTCCGGGGAGGATACCAGGCTTAGGTTACTACTGATCCAAAAGTTTACACCTTTGATTGTATATCATTATACCAAGGAAAACATGGAGCATGCAACAAAAGCTACAATTAATAGGGTGAAAAAGGAACAGTTAACCTTCAAGCATCGAAAAAAGTTAAAAAACAAACCCTAAAAAAATTTACATCATATTTTAATAATTTTTTCAACCTGATAAAACTTTTGGAAAAATAAAAACATAGGTCATGATTGTACTGGAGCAATAAGAAAAAATGGAGCTCATTTATCAGTGTCGAGGCGCTTTAACTGTTACCTAAGGGGGAAAAGAACATTTTAAAGACACAAATTTGAATATAAACGTTATCAAGTGGAATGAAAATAAAATTGATACCATTGGATCAACAGAATATGGTTATAACGACTGAGGAAGACCGAGCATTTACATCAAAAATATTCTCAAGAGTATAACATAAAATAATTTAAAAATAATTATTATTATAATATTTTTTTTTTAAATAATTATTATAAAATTTGTTCTTCTATATATATTGTCAAAATAAAAAGGAAACTATAGTGACATACTCATATGATTCCGGTGCCGTCCGTTGCGAGGACACAACACACAAAATGATAGATAGGCCGATGGCTGCGTTCCTGCAACATTTGTTTTCGCTCTATATAATTTGCAATTATGGAAATTAAGATTTTATTTTTACCATTTTAGCGTTCATTATGACACTTTTATTGATATAGGTAATCAAATTTCAGATAAAAATGGGTTAATCAAAAAAAATATTTTTATTACTCTAAAATGCATTAAATGTTTGTTTTCTGTTGAATTAATGATGAAATTATGCCTGTTACTCAATCCATGAGTATTTTCTAATATGTATAATCCATCAGGTCTAACGATAATTAATAACACATAAGTTTTTATTCTTTTTTCTATTTGAATTGTTGCCGTGTTTGTTTATTTTTGTGTTTCTTATTTCAACAATTTTATTACCTGTTTTGTCCTTGGTTCAAATTCACTACATGGTGATAATTTTTTGATGTATGCATTGAAATTCGGGACATAATTCCATAATTTTTCCAACAAAAAAACTGTGTTATATGTTTGATAGAAATACACATTACATACTTTGGTTAAAAAATTGAGAGATCCTCAATTTTAACTAAAAATAAGACCATAACAACTTATAAATCTCCTTTATTTATATGTTACGGCAAAATATTATTGAGGCAAAATAGCTTCAGGTGAAAGTACCTTGTGTATTTTTTGAAATATGCATTGTCAAACTTTTTCTCAAGTGTTCTTATAAGTTACATGTAGATATGAACTCTTATAGGCATAGGAGTTGGGCCAATTTTTTAGCCGATGAAAATTTACAATGCTCAGTTACAAAACTCTTTTTTATATGGAAAAATGAGTTTTTCTTAATTGATTAATATAATTTTTTACTTTTTCAAATTGTACGTTACAAAGTTTCCAAGGTCCACACTGAATATTTTTGAAATTATAGGGAAAGAAGTGCCTTTAAAGTTATTAAATATCCCTAGAAATTTGGGACGAAGAAGAGATTTTATATTCCTTGCAAGCGGTTTTTTTTAAATATATAACTTATTTGTCAAAACTATTGGTGTATTTATATGAATGCTCTTTAATAATCATCCATCATAATATTTCTTTGAGTGATTATTATTAGACACTGTATTTAATAAGAAAAATACACTTTTGATGAAGGTAAAAAACCTTTTACAATTCTGGGTGAAGTTAATAAAGAGTTGAAGATATAAATATGTTTGCTTATTATTATAATTCTTTTTTTAATCTATCTAATTAATTTCTCAAAGACGAACAAAGGGATTTTGATGCCCCCTTATTAATTGTATAATTATCTCTCTTTACAGGTAATACATCTATACACTTATAAGTAGAGCTGACTTACTATGTACAGGGTGTTCAAACTTTCGGTGCTGCGAAAAGGTTGTTTTTTTCAAACACAATTTTCCAGCTATCAGATTTTAAAAAAATTAAACCAGATACTCAAAACTTAATGGATTGTGATTTATTTAATTCAATTTAAATCACCTATAGCCTCAATTACAGGCCAAAAGTGGTAGCAGGCTTTCAACACTTGGTATCTTGGCAAATCGTGGAATTCCTTTTTGATCCGACTAATAAATTCATCTCTGCTATTTCAGGGGGGTTGTTTGGTTTGTCGTTCGATTGCACCCCCATAAAAAAATCAATTGAATTCAGATCTGGCAAGCATGGAGGTAGAAAGTTCGGCTAGATAAAGTTGTCAAAATTGTTTTGAAGCCATTTGATACTTTTTTTTATGTGTGGTAGGAAGCCGAGTCCTTTAAAGGCCTCAAATTCGCTCCTAACCCTTTGAAGAAACATCTGACTGAGTCCAAGAGTACGAAAAAATGTGATGTTGTCACTCCCAGTTCGGATTCCAAGGAGGGCTCAGTTCCTTTTCAAAATATTTTGGACACGAATTTATCAATTGATTCATTTTTTTCCAACAGGGGGCAGGTTTGAACAAGTTATCTAACAAAAAAATCAGTCGACTAACTGCCTGCGTTTTTTCAAGAGAGCATACCAAAGTGGGGCAATGATAGCTTGCGCACCTTGTACACCATAAACATGATTAGTAGTTGTTGAAATACTAGTTGGGTGATCAACGACGTACAATCCCCTATATTGTCGTATAATTAAAGTGTTTCTTTTGTTATATAAATATTATTACTTCCTTTGCTACTTTTAATTAAACTCAAATAAGGTACCTTTGAATATTTAAGCTCTACAATCATCTTCATAGATAATTTATCATTTGAAACAGGGTAGCTTGAGGTTTGTGTAGATGTGTGGAATGAGTTTATGAATACATATTGTTCTATGCACATTCAGCTTATTCATGCGTGTCTAATTTATTTATTTATAAATTGCTCATTCTTATAAGGAAGTAGAAAAAAAATGTGTCTTACTAGCTATATCAAATAAATCCTATAAATTGATTATATAAACATTAGTTTCCCATTTCGAAAGAAGCTGTCCTTCAGCAAGATCCCATAAACTAATTTTTTTATTCTGGTATCCCAGAAAAATCCAAAATGATAGAGTAAAAAAATATATATTGGAAGTTAATTATATTACTCTATATTGTAAGAAATAAAACTAAATTACATGCTTATCTTATTTATGAATTCGTAAAATATTCGAAATTAATATTTACTACGTTATAATGTTAATTTATTAATTGGGCATCCCTTTTGGGGCAATGGTTATTATTTGCTCTACTACCTAAATCATTCCAAACTTCATCTTAACTGAATTTTCAATATGTATTATACTTCTCATAGAATGAATTAAATAAAATAAGCTTATTCTGTGTACAGCAACATCAATTTCTTTTTCGAAAGGCTAAAAAACAAGTTTTATAAGTCAAAAAAGTGTTATTCTTGTTTAATAATGATATTACAATTGATCAGTTTTGTTTAAAACAGTTTTGAAAATCATAATACATAGGTCACGGCCTACACTGAATAAACTGAACTTCTGTACTTAAATACTCGGTGATTTTTTCTTATTCCTTCTTTTTTTTTTTTTGTATACACAAAAAACGATTTTTTCAATTCATTTTCATAATTTGAAATTTGAAAAATTATTTGAACGTCAATAACTCTACAAATAATAATTTTAGACTCCTAAAATTGATGGCATTAAATCAAATGTTATGCAAGAATTAAAATTTGCGCAATTTGTTCAAATTGAGTAATTGAAACTGGATCTATTTGAGAAAAACCAACATTTTAAAGACCTTGACCCTTTTTGCTCATTTTGGCAAAAAAAAAATCACTCAAAAACATTATGTTCCTTTTATTAGAAAAATTGTGCTGACATACATACTTCATATCATATTGAAACATCGAGATTAAAAAAGTTTTAATATCATAATTAAAAGACAGTCATCCAAAACAAGATTTGCTGTCAAATATTTTGTAATATTTTTTAATTAAAAACTTTCTTTGTATTCTTTTTGTCTTTACAAATAGTTCATTAAGTCATGATGCAAGGGGAAAAAATTATTTACTTATTTGCATTTATTTTTAGAAGTTTTAAAAAAGTGCAAAATTATATGATTTATTTATCAACGCTTTTGAATATATGATATTTGTTTATTATTATTATTTAGAATATAACGATATAATTAGAAATTAATCTTTGATTTTTTGTTAAATAAATTTTAGACAAAAGATAATTAATTCACAAGTTTTTTCATCTATTAAGTTTTAATTATATGAAGCAATACATTCAGTTAGTGTTACTTAATATTGTTAATCATAATGAACCTACGAATATATATAGGCAGTAAACCAAAAAGGATGGGAGAACGATTTTTCTCAAAATTGAATGTAGATTAAATTTGTATTTTTGTCAGTTTCTATCTCCAAATTATCATATTATCCCATACAAGGCGATGCAAATTGCAATTGAAATACTCATAATTGATCGTCCTAATACAATAATGGGAAGTTGACGGATTTTATTTGAAAGACCATATCAGGACAAATATAAGTCTTTTAAATCAAATAACGGTTCTAAATTATAGCTTAAACTCTTGAATATCTTTAATCATCCTACAAATCTGAAAACCAAGTCTATAAAATTTGAAGTTTTATTATTAAAATAACAACTTGAGAAAAAAAAATAATAATATGATGTTATGACTCATCAGTGATAAGCCAGGGAGTACTATAGTCTCCAAGGCGCTATCTAGCTGAGCCGTAGCTACACACGCTCGATGTTACTTGCAAAATGCCTGCAAAATTTCATTAAGATGAGAACATTGTAATTTTATAGATCAAAATGTATATATATATATACATCAAGGAGTATTACATTCAATGTGTTCTGTATATATTCTTGATGCTAAATGCAAAACGCCTGCAAAATTTAATATGACAATATTGTTATTCCTTCGATCAAAAAGGGTTATTATCAATCCAAAATACATTCATACCAGCAGACAAACTTTGCTTTATTAATGTAAATAATTATTATGGACTAAAATGTTAGTATTTCCATTTTATCTCGTAACCTTTGTTCGAAAAATAAATTATAAAAAAGCCCCTAAATCAACTGGTAGATATTATATAATAATTGTTTGGAATTGTTCACAGCTTAGCCAGAGCTACTTTGATTTCAATCACTCAACGTTCAGAAAACTGATCAGGAGAATAGAAGTTTAAAAAAATCACTCCCGACAATTAGTGAAGAGACGTCGTGGAAGGTAACATGCGCATGATAATAAAATTAAAGAAAACCCTGCATGATCTATTGTGAGGAAAATCATGTTTATTATGTGGATGTTAAAAAAAAAAAGAAACCGAAAAAGAATATGGTAACCCTGATAATAATTTAACAAAAGTTTGTAGTAGATCAGCTACAAGCAGCTGTGATGATGGAGGAGGGGAGAAGGAAATAAAAAAGGACATTTGCGAGAATTACTCCAATGTCGATCCTTAATTCTACTCTGAGTCTAGAAATGTATTGTGAATAGTATATAACATACATACATATATATATGAATTGGTAAAATTAGATCATTGTTTGAAATGTTGGCCATTTTTAAATTCAAGTTTGATGTCCTAGTCTCACTTTTATTATTACTATACCTGTGAAATCAAGCCTATATTTTTTACTTGGTAATATTTGATTATTTACTCTACACAACGTTGACGTTGTTGCTCTTTTCATTTTTTTGTAGAACTTTTCTACTATTACAGTCTTAACTTAAAAATATACCTTCCTATCTTGAAAATATGGCTATTTTCTTCACTTTAATCAAGTAATACAATAATTTTTGAGTTCAGGTTCACGATTGTTAGATAATTTCATATAATGCATTAATCCAATTAGCAGTTAAAATACGAGTGTTTTAAATAGAATATCTATCGTAATGCACTTCAAAATAATTTCCTAAAAGAAAATTGGTATATTTATCATTTTATAATGATTACATCTTCTCATATATGTAAAAACTATAATACAGTTCTTATATTTTCCATGTAACTTATAATCATGATTTGGGTAAGCAAAGTAATTAAGTGATTTAAAAAAAATATTCTACTTAAACATAGACAATAGTCATAGTGGTAGTACTCGTCATTTCTGGGAATAATTAGGCTGTTAGCGACCAAACAAAAAAAACAAAAAACTCACAAACTTAGCTATGATAATAAAGTTTTATTTTCTTAAAATACAATAAATACTTTGTGTTATTTTCCTTTTTTCATGAGCAGACTATCACGAAATTACTCATTACTTAGATGATCTCTCTTTAAGATTAAATGAATATTAATAACAGCTTTAGAGGTAAAAATAAACATTATTCAGGCTGCCAATAACAACAAAATTTGCACCCTAAAATATACTAAGGATTTACAGGCCTAAATATATGTACCCTGCTGGTTTTTTTTAATTTTACAGACTGACCTTTAGCTCCACACGCTTGTTGTTAATCATAATCTAAAGTCTCATTCAGTTTTTTTTTTGTTTTTTTAATATAACGCGCAAGGCTTAAGATACATACGTTCGTTGTTGAAAATGAGTTCTCGTACACACACAAAAAAAAAACAACTATATTTACTTTATAAATATATAAAATAATAAAAATCAATGCATAGTAAAAAATATACTTGTCATATTTGAGTTTTACTTGGTATAAATGCCAATAAATAGATTGTCATCGAGGATAAACAATTTATTTTTGAAACAATATATTTTGTTGAAATAATAAACAGTTACATTTGGCTGATAAAGCTAAAGATCACACGATTTTAAAAGAACAAAAAATAATTGTTATTATGTAATATTGCAAAAATGTCAAATTGGAAAAACAAAAGGTGAGCATTAGTGACATTTTTCATCCTTAGTCAGTTATTGATTGACAAAGATCAACTTTGATACGTAGCTTTTGTATTAATTAAGGTCTGTTCTTTAATTTATAAAATACTTTTATATAATCTGCTTTAAAACGCTTTAAATTATATATATATATATATATCTAATTCTCGATTCTTGTAATTACTACTGCTCAAAGGACATACCTTGATTAGGATATTGTATGTTATAAGCAACGTATAATCTTTACAATTAATGATAATTGAAGCTGATGGTATTATTATGCTATTGTCTGACCAAATAATTTATATTTAGGATAAATATTTTGAAACAAAAGCATTTTAAATTGATATTACATTTCGATTGACAAGTAGAAATTAAATCCATTCACTGTATTCGACCATACTAAAATAACTACATAGATAAATCAGTTTGATTTGTGATCTTCTAAAGAGAATGCATTGAACATTAGTACCTTTTTTTGGACTGGAATGCACATTAAAACAAAACAAAATATGAGATTATGTCATAAAAAATATACAGAAAAACCAATAATATAACATAAAATTCTGCAGAATGCAAATTTACAATTCGAAGGTTAATTGTCTTAGCTCAAAAATTACAAATATTATTATAATTGCTTATATGTTCAATTAGAAGTTCAATATTTAATCTTAATACTTAACAACAAAGAAATTCAGACTGTTGAAATACATTTCTCAGAACCACAAAATGTTCACAAGCGATATAGCTTTGGGTGGAAAAATCAGTACCTAGCTTTTATGATATGTATTATGTTTAAGTAATATGAAGTTTTTGTAAAATCTTCTTAATATAATATAAGCTGGAAGATTCAGCGAGTAACACTGTATGGATATAAAATACTTATTCGTGTAATTCTATATTAAAGTAACATTTTATATATTAATTACACTTCCCTTAGAGGTTTACTATGTATATATTTAATAGGATAAGTTATTAACACAATTATAAATAATTTAAATATTTTAATCTATTAAATCAAAATCGATTAAAAATAGGACAGAAAATTTTAGACGATACTACTTTTTTTTGTTACGAATTATAATTTCATGAAACTATAAAAAAACCATGAATGTTAAAGTACTTGAGGTTGTATGCTTAAAGTTTGTTTTATTCTCATACTATCGGTAGTACACAGTATTGTATGGAGTTTTCTGGCGTCCACGAACATAAATTTTTTGCTTTCATAGTACAAAGGTTCATCCCTCAACAAATTCTTTGTGCTCTTTCGGTATCTAAAAAAATAAATCATAATTTTAAGAATGGTTTCGAGGAAAACAACTTAACTATTATGAAGTATTATTAGATTATTAGTCGTAAAGACTCTTAGCATTGACTACAGTCCTGAGTCTCCCTGGAAAGGACTGGCATGTTGCACGCAGCATGTCCACTGAATGGAGTTCCGCACAGCCACCATTTTGGCCTTCAGGTTGTCCAAATTCTAGTTAGAGGGGCATACATGCTCTGTTCTCATGAATGGACGACACGGAGTAATCCATCACGTTTAGGTCAGGGCTGGAGCGGGGTCAGACTGTCTTATCTTTGAATCCCCTTAAATTGCCCACACAATACTGTTGTGTCTCTCTGGACATGTGAGAAACCAAGGGGGACTTCCATATCTCAGTAACGGCCACCCAAACCATTATAGAGTGTGGCTTCTGCACTCTGTTTACTCCAAGGTCACCCAACTTACCTTTTTTGGTCAGAATTCGATCATTTAGGGGGTTGAAAGCCTACTCCACAGTAAAAATCTTCTCATCACTGAATACAATGTTGGAAGCCGTGCCAATGCTCAGCTACTGAAGAATGATATTGCTTCTTTCAAGTCATTCAACCTTTACCTTGTTTGACAGGTGCTGTTGTCTCTTCAATTTGTAGGTATAAATTCCAAGAACCTCTTAGATAAGGTATCTCATTGTTGTTGCACCAGTGTTGAAATCCTTGGCCATCTTGGTGAGGTTACTCCTTGGATTTCTTGCAATCTTGGTCTGCCTGATCTGGGTTTTTCATGGATAAGTTGAGCCTCCTTGTACCTCTCAATAGTTCTCCTGATGAGGATGGCATTGACCTCCAGGCTCTTTAGGTTCTTTAGTCTTGTTGAGATTTGCCCTTCAGGTACTCTTTCATTATAGCCTCTCACTCTGGTGGTTAACAAAACTGTTATTTTATTCAAAAAAGGTTTTTTTGTCTAGTTTTGACCCACTAGAGTGTAAACATAATACTTTGCAATCTTAGATCTAATTATAGTATATAAAGTTAATTTATCATGACTTTCCGTAGAACCTGTACATAAAGTATATTTCCTTCAATAGGAAGGACTGTGGTGCGAATCTACACACATTTAGAAAAAGAATAATTTTTCCCGAGTGTGTTGTCCATTGAGCTACATCATTCCACTCTACATCACTTTTTAAAATAAACTCACAGTGAAAAGTTACATGATTATTATGTTTTCATCTTTGTATAACATCATTATTATGAAACTTCTCCCCTTTTTCTACTTTTCGAGTTGACTCTTTCCTGACATACACTACCACAGTTTCCACATTTCCTTCTTATTTTATTGGTTAACAGTGTTTAGTCAAAAACTAAATGTTTGGTGATTGACTCCACCTTAAATAACCCTCACGCTCCCCCAATGAAAGAGCGCCTCCTAGTTAGTAAAATGCTGTATTAAAAGAAAAAAATTAAGAATGCCCTATTTTTTTTATAAAACTGCATTTAACTTGATATCCGTCTTTTCTTAATGACTAAGTAAGTTGCATTCTAATAAATAAACTACTTAACTAATTTATGTTTTTGATGGAACAAAATAGTGGTGATTAGAAAAATGATTATATTGACACTTTCTTTCCCAATTAATTAATTTTATTGGCTTTTAACTTCTTTTCTAATTAAAAGCTAAAGAGTTCATTGATTGATGTGTTATTGCTTCATAAATATTATATTTCAAAGTTGTAAATTAAAATATTTAATGATTATTCGAGAAAGTATAAAAAATAATTTTTTATATGTATAGTTTTTTTACTCTTAATCAGATTATATATCAAATAAATTCGCTAAATATTAGGTAAATATATCAACTATTGTTAGATATTGTATGGTTATTTAATTTTTATTTATTTTCTCTTTTAGAAAATATTAAAATTATCTCCGTATTAATGCAATTATATTTATAAAAATGATACATATTACGATATATTAAATAATTTTGTGAGTGGAGTTTGCAAATTATATTTTTATAATATAATAGAAAATAACAAATAATATCCAATTTGATGAAGATAATGCCCAATACCTATACCCAAAAATAAAGAGTATCTGTTCGAAAAGTCTTAAAATATTATTAAAAAATGAAATTTAAGAGATGTTTTAGGTATTTTTACAAGCATCCGGTTCAACCTTTTTGGGGGTGATATTTTTAGAAGTGAGGTGAGCTGTTTATTTCAACTTAAATAATTTTAAGGGGAAAATGGAAGCCAAAAGAAAGGAGGGTGTAGTTCTAGTCCACACCGGTCACACTAACATATGAGAGTATCTCAGTCATCAAACAAACGGTCTCGAGATTCAGGAAATAATTAGAAGCTGGAGATAACATTGAAAACAAACCTAGAAGTGGTCGAACAACAAAACTAACTCCAGAAGTTGCTCGAGAGGCCTTTCAAGCCAATCCAATAATAGAAATAACTGAGCTAGTCAAGAAAAAAACAACTTGCAAGAGCCTTAAAAATTGCTCCTAATAAATCATTAGAAATTATTATAAACGACCTTTATTACTTATTCAGGTAAAAAAAAAACTCGTCTCCAGGGGTATAAACGCATCCCCAAGGATCTTAAAAATCAAGAAAACAGGAACATTTTCTCTTGTGATTCATTTATCAAAATATGATCTTTAATCTTTTCAAGTGCATTATTTATATACATACATATGCAGAAGATATGTGGAAGAAATATAGATGGAGTAACTCCTTTGTACTTGCTTTGAGAATTACAATGGAAAATAATAATAAAAACATCCTACAATAATATATTACATGTATTTCATCATATTTGCATTAACTCTGTCTAAAAAAGATATAATGCTTTTGAATAGCGAAATTGAATCTTCAATACTAAAGATTGAATAATAAAATTCAATTTATATATTATAGAAATATACATTTCAAAAGAATTCGAGAAAAGGATATCTTACACATATGTATGTGATTTAGTTATACTATTATAATAAGATATTTTGACTTTTTTGAAATATTAGGCCAAGCAAAAAAATCAATTACATATGATGGATTTTTTTGTTTATATATTAATTTTTGAATTTTCAAATTATTTTTAACTTCTCGGCAATCAAAACAGTGCTTGTATGACGATCACCCTCGATGATTTCCATAATATTATTCCCATTTTCGATCACTACCCTTTTCTGAGCGTTGTATATTTTCTATATCAAAATTACTGGGAAAACAAAATTGCACGTCATTGGGTGTTACAGTATCTGGAACATAAATACTATTCAATTTTCAGCTGCCTGCCTTGTGTTTTCGCCTTTGTCATAGAAAAACGGTAAAATATGCGTCTTTTCTCTTTATTTGTGTCCTTCTTTGACGCACACTCAAACAAAACTGAGCAAAACAATCACATATTTTTCCAAAAAAGTTTTTTAGTACGAAATATTATGTTTTTAACGCTATCTAGTGTAAACCAACCGTATTTATACAACACGATATACACTAAGCCATCTTTAGAAAAATGTTATAGTAATAAATTTTCTAGTATTACTACAACATGACTTTAGGGAGTAAATCTTATAAACTTTTGTTATTGTATTTAAGTTACAACTGATGAAATAAGTTTCTATTGTTAAATTAGCAATAATTTGAATTTATTTACACAAAATATTTTACAAGGTACTATCTATACTTTTAATATTACAAAACATATTTTATAACACGCATTTAAAACTTAAATTTAGATTTAAGCTAAGTATATATATATCTATAAAAAGTACAAGCGTAGGTAGTTAATTTTGATATATATTACTTAATCATTGTAGCCGTTTAAGAAGATAAACAATAATATAAATTGAATATTTCCATCATTTTTTACAAGGATGTTATTATTGTAAGTATTATATTATGAAACTGATGCCTATGGGAAAAAAATAAAGGCCTTCGATAGAGTGATTTAATAATTTTTCTTTTTTAATGTAAACAAAATAATTATTAATTTGTTAGGGAATAGATTTTTTAATTTCACATGGGACCATCAATCCTGAGAAAAAATAAACTAAAGAAAATATTTAATATCTAATTGCATAGAATTGTATTTATTTTCTTAGGTTTTTTAAGATTTCTTATGGCAAATTTATTTTTGTGTGAGTAATGAATCCTTCATTTTCCATGGAGTTTAAATGTCTTTGAGGTAACGCTTCAAGGAAGGGAGTATTTATATTTTGTACCCTTTTCACTAACGGTGTCCCAAGAACTCAACATTGTTCATTGTCCTTGTTTTTAAAGCGAATGTTCTTTTCCTCTTTTTGTTCAATAGCTAATATATCATACCATAATTAGGACTGAGCTATGAAAATTATTTGATTCAATTTCAAGTATCCAAAGTATTATGTTAACCTACAATTTTTTTATTTTTTTTGTAATAGAAGGAATAATTTTCTTATGTATCACTTGAGAAAGTGAACTTTCAGGGAATTTTGTGAAATTCAATAACATAGCTTTAAAATTGAAACGTCGGAATCCTTTACAAATAGAAAATGTCGTTACAAAAAGTCAGTTTCAATTATATGGCAATATGGAGGTCAAAAAACGCTCATTGAAAAATGAAATTTTACTAACATAATTTTTTTATTAAAAGACAACAGAAAGTCGAATTAACTGGTCACCTTAAAAATTGGAAACCCTACTATGAACACTAAAAATAAAAATTTAAAAGAAATTGATCTTTTTTTGTGACCTTTCAATCTGTACCTCATTAACATAAATATTATAAAACTATTGGTTTAAGCATTTAATTATTACGATATTTCTGAGTTTCTTCTTATTACAACATTAAATCTGAATAATTTTTCCTTATAATGGATATTAATCAAATTAATATGGATGTTAATCAAATATATGTTTGTATATGTATTACATACAAGGTATAATTTTACATACAAAAAATTTAAGAATAATGTAAATTACAATTTATTAACCAAAAACACACCCTCTTTATCCCCATTATCCATATGTAAAAATGAATTATATGTAATATTTTATGTAAGTTTTAATGAAATACTCAAAAAATGAGCAAAGTTTAAACAAAATTAAATGTTACGGGAGTAATGAGTTAAAGGGGATCGAGTCTTGAGAGATATAGCAATAAACCAGTCTTCTTTATAAAATTCAAGCCCGTATTCATCCTTTATTAATTTAAAAAAAAAGAAAAACTAACAATTTACTCATCATTTCCATAGTTGATGTTATATCTTTACATTATTTTTCTCTGGATTGCATTGAGAAAAAAAAAATATAATTACTTATGAAAAATATTTGCTACTTAATAGTTTTTAACTATATTTATTTGATGGACCATATTTGTAACCACATATTAGTGGAATGTATTACTTGCTTGAATTAAATTATTCTCACTGCATAACTGTTTCTTTTGAAATTACATTCATTTTTGCAGAATGTATAACCAGGGACGTTGAACTTTAACCACATGAATTTTATAACAAATTAAACCTCTCAAATTGTAATATTATTATAAAATAATTAGATTTACTTTGGCATTCATGTATATCTACGTGATTTATTTCTCAATTAGATATGAGAGTTGAAATATTAAATACTATTTCAACTTCCATTATCCTATTAAAAATAAGTGCTTCAGCTTATTATAGTTTTTATCTTCTTTTTGCCGGTGTCTCGACATGGTATCGTATCGTATTGGTTGTGAATGACGACATATAGAATAAAAAAAATATATATATAGTATTGAAATATATCAAAAATTGATTTTAAGGTGGCTATTCTTGATTCTATAAAGTCACGTTTATTGTTATTGATTCCTGCTACTCCAAGTTCTCACTCTGTATATTGAGCTTTGAAATGATCAAAAAGGTATGTTGCTACATTTACTGCTATTGTTTTAATATATTTAGAGAATATACCAATTACATTTTTTTGTCCATGTACAAGCAAATTTTTTAAATTGATGAAAATAATACGTAGTTTGGTGAGCAAGCCACATACGTAAGTACTTTCTCAGTCATCTCTTTGAACAGTTTTGCTGTGTTTGATGGTTCATTATAACGAAGCATAATCAGTTTGGTTTTTTTTATATTCCAATATTTTTTCAGACAAAACTCTATTCAAATTGATCGTTTGGTGATGGCTTCCTAGCTAGTTCTTCTTGAGTTTGGGAGTCATCCTCAACCCAGAATGAATGCAAGTCCTTGTCTTTATTATTATTTTTGCAGTTTTCCACATTCTTTGTTTCTCACGTCAAAATTTACACTTTTGAATTTTTTAAACCACTCAAAGAGCTGTGATTTACTAAGCCCATGCTCACTCTAAGCTTCGACAACAATCAATGTGATTTTGCAGCAGTGTTCTAACAAAATTAACATAAAGTCAATGATATTTGCAAATTGGAGTTTCTATGCACAAAATTCGACATTTTCAAAGCTATTACAATTATAATGTTGTATTAATCTGTATTGTGGAGAAAGTAAATTCTTCTTACGTAGAAGTTAAAATATAAGAAATAGTCCAATGACATTCTCTGACGGCAACTACATTGACTTCTATTCCTATCTTTTTGAAAATTTCAAAATTAGATATACACACCTTGTATATACACTATATAATCTTATCTTTGATACATTTGATATAAAAAATAACAAGGAGCTCTTAAACTTTTAAAATAAGTCCATTTTAGTGAACATATTTGATTAAAAATTAAGAGTCATGAATATTTGCTCACATTCTATAAAAGGGCTTATAAAAAATAGGCACTTTAAATATGATTGTAACTGTATGTTCTCAGTATAAAATCCTAATAAAGAGCAATAATATCCAATGCATAAATTTATTACACTATTATGCATTATTTTTTACTCATTCATCTTAGCGATGTAAAATATTCTTTAATTGCGGGTCTGGGTTCAAAACAGTTCTTTGCTCTTACTTTTTTCGGTTATATACGTATTATCCTATAAATTTTAGCAGTTCTGATCTGATTCCGATCTGGTTTATCGACTTGAGTGGAGATCTAGCTCTGTCTAATCTTCTTTTCTTAAAAACACTTATGAAAAATCTCTAACTTTGACAAATTTCAGAAACTAAAAATGTGCTCATTCATTTTTATGAAGTTGAATGTGACAAATAGAAAACATCTAATATTACATCAGTAAGAACGTGAAAACTTTAAATTGAAAAAATAGAAATTAGAAATCAAAAAGATAACTTCCATGCTTAATTAAACTAACCAAAAAATTGCTAAATTTAAAAAAAAAAGCGAATATATCCAAGAAAATATATTTTTACAACAACAAAAGGTTGCATATATTATTTTGAAGGATGTTTCAGGAGCATTTCCAGGGATAAAATCTACTTTTAACAGAATTGAAGCAATTTTATCAATATCGGATACAGAAAATCCCAGTTCACGAACGAAGGATTAACGAAAAGAGCACATACTAGTTTCATTCTTTTTGGCTCATATAAAAAATTCACGGTTAACGAACTGGTTCATTTTGTAAGATTCAGTCATTTACAAAAATCCACTTTTCTCAGGTAAACGGTTCACAAACCGTTACATCACTAATTAACATATATAAGATAAACTATTATAATTTAGATTTAGTGCATTCGTTTTGATTTATTAATAAATATGTAAACTATCTTTATAAAACTTATATTATATACATATATATAATTATTAAGTTAAAATGATAAATTTATTTCTTTGTTTTTTCAGATAAGAAATAACTTATTTGAAGAACTGTCATTTATAATCACATATAGAATTCCTTGGAGAATTCAAAATTAATTTAATTAATAAAGATGTACTGAGATGCTAATATATCACTCTTAATTATTTTGTAGAAGATATCAATAAAAAGCTGAGATTATACAGATCCTTTTATAGATTGATAGATTTATAATTATTATTACTAATTCTTATTGATACTGAATATTAACATTAGGCTTCTTAAATTATGAGTAGAAAAGACTAGGCGCATTCGCAACACAGAACAGGTGCAACATCAAAAAAGCTAATAGGTATGATATTTATATTAGATAACTAAGTGATTTTTGTAAGCTTTTTTTCCCGATTTTGAATAAATACTGATTTAAAGGGGTAATAAAACATTTCTTGAAATGAGTAATTTTTTTCTAATAATACAGTCCATTTTACGTTAAATTATGTTTAATTTAAAATTTCAACGGTAAGGTCTTTATTTTTATTCACAAATTGGGTGTATAAATCTAGTTATTTAATTGAAATAATGCGTTAATATAAAAAACATCATTCAATATTATAGTTAAAAATTAATTTCCTTCAAAAGACCTAAAAATCAATCATATTCATACTATCAATACAAAAAAATACAAAGCTTCACATATACAGAGTTTATAAGAATATGAAAACCGACAAAGAGATTGTGAAAAAACATTTTATATGAGTTATGAAGCATAAAGATGTTGTTGAAAATAAAAAGAATTAAATAACCAATCATTTTACGACAATAAGTACACAGTGTGGGACCCAAAACTTGCTACAGAAAAATTAATTACGATTTTATCCCTGTTATTTTTAATTACAATGTTGAATTACGAAACCAAACGACAGCTGAAAAAAAAAATCAAGTTTTGTTTGTACGTCATGTCTTTAAGTGTGAAAATGTTGGAGAAATAACAAAAAAGACACAGAATATGCAAGCTTGTCTGAGTCAGTGTCAGAGCAGAAAAGGCAGTAGATACCTTTTGTATCTCCATCCAGATAACCTTAACATCAAAAAGTCAATTACAGCCCCACACAGCCAAGAAGAACCAAAACTTCTTCAGGAACTATGGGTGACTTCGGCTTGCCGTTATGTGGCTCTCTTCCAGCCTTGACCTCATCCTCCTAGGCGTTGTAGTTAAGGACATATTGGAGAAAAATGTCTGCTCCTCTTATCCAAATTTGAATTCGTGCCATCCGAGCTAAAATTATGACATCGTCAATCTTTTGTCCAGGTATCATATTTTTCCGTTAGGTCAACGAACTGTACAACTTACTTATGGTTGACCCAGGTTATTATATGTATGTATAATGTGTTAAATTTTGCGAGTCAAGAATTTTTAGGTAAAAAAGCGGGATAAATTGGGGGTCATTTTTCAAATAATCTCTGAAAAATTTAGTAATATAAAAAATAAAATAAATTCATCACCTTGAAATACTCTAATATTATTATTTTTAACATTCATTTTCAAGTACATGTAATTACCTAAGTAAAATGAATTTAACTGACACAAATGTAATCAAATGGTTTATTTCAAATTCTATGTTTTTTTTATAGTTGACGTAAATACCCACAGTAAAGCATGCCATAATCATTTGTCCAGGCATCATATTTTTCCGTTAGGTCAACGAAATGTACAACTTATATGTACATAAATATAAAAAATGTAATTACATAATTTTTTATCATAATTTATAATATAAAAAATAAAAGAAATTCGATTAGCAACACTAAGATATTAAATACATTTTTGACTGATACTTAAGAAAAATAATGAGAAATAATAGTTACAATAAATTCAATATAACATCGTTTCATAATTTCAACTAAAGTAATCGTATTTTCGGGATTGTCCTTGAGACTAATAATTCATTTTAATGATAATAATATAACACTCAAACTCATTTGACTCATTATAATTGATGCATAATATATGTCCTGCCGATGTAAAACTAAAAAAAAACAGAAATTAACATGCTCACCTTGAAAATTTGAGAAGAAGAGTTTAGGAGGAGAACAGCTTAGCTATCATGACATTTCATTAGATCAGCTGCAAGAATTCATTCAAGGAAGAAAATAAAAAGAAATCCTACTCTTGATATAGCAAGGGCAATTAAGTTAAAATTACTCCGATGCCGAACCTCAAGTCACCTCCGAGTCCGAAAAAGACTTACACTTTAGACATCCGAGAAAACCTCATTATTACTTTTAGTCTTTCATGAGCACACACACTAGTTATTACTTTAAACTTAGATGTTATGTATTCAAAATTAAATAATAATGACTACATATATTTTTTTAATCTTTATTCATATCACACATTAGATATATATGCAGAAATATACAGAACAAAAAATTATGTTAATAGGAATTCCTAGGAGTAATTGTGTTACATTAAAAATGAATAAGTATTTTGGCTTAAAATTAAACGTCCTATCCAAGACTGTCACTTAAAAACAAACAAGCAAAACAATAAGAGAAGGACCTAATTATTAAAAAACAATCAGGTACTAAATATTTCAAAACATGGTAATAAACCCATTAGTCTCCCCCGATGAAAGTGTTCATGCCTCCAAACAATTACTTTTAAACTAGTCATTTATCTAAGTGAATATAAACGTTTGTATTGGACAATGTATATAGCATGATCACAGGAAGCACAACCCATTTTAAAGAGAAAGCAGCATATGTAGCTGCAGAGGACAAAACTCAAGTTTTCTATATGAATCTGCTCTGTGCATTTCAATTTATTGGCAATAAAACCATTGTTGCTCAAAAGAACGAAATTAATTGCCCGTTTTTTCAGAGCTTTTCGTCTTTGCTTTACCGGCAAGCCGTACAAATGGTTGCCTTTAAGGTATTAACATTCTCCCACCTCAAACTAAGACCAACAAATTCAAGTTAAAAAGAAAGCAATGGCCACTTGTCAAAAGGAATCAAAATATTGTTAAAAAACTGTCCACAATCCAAAGAGGAATCGTGGAAAACAATTTACTATAATAAAATCTGAATTAAGCTGGAAATGTTCTTTCTTCGATAACTCCACAAAAGAATTCTTTATAGACAGCTCATAAATACAAAATGCTCATCTTTAAGTTTCAATGCCCTAGATGTACTTGATGTCTTGTAGAGTTTGTAAGGGGAAAACGATATTTTTCAGTATTTAACAGGGAGTTTGTATTGGGGTTCAGGTCATTAAGTGTAATTATATTACCATTTACTTCTTCAATTTCTAAAGCATTGGAAAATACTGCTAAAATTACAAATTAAAAGAAAAGCACTCCCGCATTATAGGACAATTTTTATTCACCTCTATGTACTTATTGTGAAAACAAAAGAGTTAATATAATTATTTTATGTCTATTTCATATTTTAGAAAAGTCTGTGGAAATATCAAAATTTATAAAGAACATAAATTTTTTAATTTATTTTTTAAACTTTCATGTCTGTTTTTTACATTCAAAAGCGAAAAATCTACATTTTTATTGGTTTTTAGAATATAACTAAATACATAGGAAAATCAATTTAAATGTTGATACTGGATTTAATTAATTGAAAATGTAAAAATAAATTTTGCTATTATTTGAAAAAAAAAAAAAAAACTTTTTTACATTAATCATACCTCTATATTATCTCTAGAGACAATAAAGGCATTCAGATATTTTTGTCCTATATTTTCGAAATGTTTAGTTGTAAGTGTATATTTTTGTGTATTCTATGTGATATAAATGATTACTGACTATTTTTTATATAACTTTATAAGTATGACACAAATTCGAGGAATAAAAAGTATTTCTACATATTCTTGAAAAAAAATCCTTAAGGAAAATCAATTTCCCCAAAAAAAATATTTTGGAGCTCCTGTAGGAAAGAGTTAGTTATTAAATCGATATTGAGAGATCTAAACGAATTTATATTTATATACGAGTTTTACTAAATAAAAATTATAAATCTAAACGAATTTATATTGATTAAATTTGTTTGGCAATTCTTTTTTGATTATAAGAGTATCTTTTCCTTTATTTTTGGAAGGTATTCTGACAGGTAAACAGTCATATTACGTGTATATCTAAAGTTGCATTTGTACCCAAGCCTGGGCAGCGTACCATTTTTAATTACATATCTGTACCTCCGTACATCAAGAGTTCGTATAGCTGGTTCACCCTCATTTTTATCGGTGATGTGCTAGGAATCAACTCGGCTAGTGGACCTATTCTACATGTTTTACTAAATAAAAATCATATACTAAAACGCTTTTGATACGGAACCTCCCAACTCTACATATAAAACGATTGAATCAATTAGAAAGGAACATCACATGGGAACATAAAAATAACATTAAAATGGGTTTTTGGAATAACACTAACCTCTGCTTATAATCAAATTGAGTGATGCATCTCAGTTTGTTTCAAAGTTATGGAGAATTATGCATTTTTAACCGTCGTTTGATGCTTATTTTATGTAGATTTATTTTTCTTCAGATCCACCTTTGACGAACTTTTAATCTTCAATCACTCCTTATCAAGGATAATTAGTAACTTTTTTTTTTTTTTTGGTTAAAATAATTTATTAATATTCTACAACACTGACAGAGTAAATAATAAATACACATAAAGATAAAAGTAGATCATATAAATAAAAAGCACCAGGACAATTACATTTAAAAAACAATTTAATGTCCTGAAGTAAAATAACCTGATATAATATTCAAAAAATATCTAAACATCAGCTAAAGTTAATAAAAATCGACGATGTCTTCTTATCATTGACTTGATGAGATTAAAATATTGCACGGCCATCGAAGGAACAAATTTGATGATATTTTCGACCAATGCCCACGACGAAGATAATGCCAGAGGGATTTTGATAGAAAATGCAGAATATCGAACAGCTGCGCTTATCATTATAGCTCTCAATTCTTCACCTTGTAATGGGGAGTCAATAGTTAATTTTTTTGCAATCCGCATACAATATTAAATGGAGCTTATCAATTTTTCTATTGTTAACAACATTTTTTGTATCGTAGTGGCTGTATAATTATGTTTGCAAAGTAAATATTTGGTTCTAAGAATGGGATCGGTTTTATGATCTACTTTTCTTCTCATTTCAGTTTTAGCAATGCCAAAGATTCTGTATGAATTCACCAAATCTGTGGTGTAATTTAAAAAAAAACAACAGAGGAGCTATCTAAAAATATTTCAAAACTCTTTTGGAAGATATTTGCTTTCTTTGTGTGAGATTTAATAAACTTTTTCATGGTTTTAACAGAAATATCAGACAATAAATTATAAGCACACCTAGAAAGTAATAAACTAAGACCTTTTAAAAGATTGGATTTTCAATTTTTTTTTTTTAATGACATTCCCCTGGTATCCATTTTTGAACTTTAAACTGACGGTTGCAAGGAATACAAAAAGAGGTATTTCAATAGTTTTGTGATTGGTCGAGGAACCTGGTCTATAAGATGCATTTTTAACCTGCTTAACAAAAATAGACGATATTAAGACTAAATCAATTCTTGAAGATCTATTCCATCAACACAAGGAAATATTATCCTCTAGACTGAACTTGTTTTGTCAAATCCACTAAATTAAACTTTTTTATTAGTTCCCATAATATTGCAGCATTTGAATAGGAGCTCATTGGCTTATTCAGATCTACATTAAATTCTCCAGTTAAAAGCATTGGAGAATTTTCAGTTGTTTAGGAATCAATAATAGAGAGAAAAAAAGTAAACGACTTGCAGTTTAGCCCATACGCATTAATTACTAAAAAGTACATCCACACACAGTAACAATAATTTTATGATAATGACTGTCGAGAGTGTATTCTTTTGCAAATATTGGCTTTGGAACTCTTTTGTGTTGCGTTTGTTAAGTGATGGGGACCTCCTAGTACGACTGAGTGCGACAACTTTTTAATTAATTGTTCACAAGGGTAATATTCAATATGCTAATTATGATTTTAATCCGTAACATCAATAACTTCTTATTTATGTATTTCTCATTGGCAAAATATCTTCTTTTTTTTTTTTTTTTTTGTCAAGAATTTTACGTATTTTGAAATTATGCGGCTTGCTTTAGACCAATGATTTGTATGTCTTCGTCTTTTCATGATACCATAATTTTTGGTTTATGTTCATGTAAATAAACATTGCATTTTATATTAGCTTGGTAGCTCTAAATCAATGTGCCCCCTTTTCTTTGTATAATTTTCCCTTCATACACAGCTTTTATTGCATCCGGAGAAAAACTCCTCCTACACCCTTTTTTATATATTAAAGTTTTCCTCCCAAAATGAGCATTATGGGATGGATGTATTGCACTGTAGAGACAGTAATAATATTACATCTATATCAGGCTTAAACTTTTTAAAAGAAGATGTGGATCCCTAGGTTCTATATGTCTAAGCTTGTTCATTTCATTGAAAAAAAAAATACAAAAGACTCATTCCATAAAATATGTATTTTAAAAGTAAATAATACTCGATAGAGGTCCGATACTCTTTATTTTGGTAGCCTGCACCAAATTTACCCATCCCATAAAGTTCATTTTGGAAGAACAGCTAATATATGTTTAGGGGGGGATAGAAGTTTATATTGTAGCTGAGGGGGCACCAGACGGGAAAAATTTGGAAACTCCTGCTCTAAATCTATTGGTACTTCAATTAAAGTGCTCCTATTCTATTATTATCTACGCATTAAATGCTACTATTTAGTCCACACGATAATATTACGAATATTCCATTGGGTTTATATGTGTGTCTTGATTTTTTTTTTTTTTTTTTTACATACCCTATCCTTTATAATGACCATGTTAAAATGAACTGCAAGACAATCTTTCTACGAAATAAGGTTTAGCAAAAAAAGAAAACATACAATATTATAAATTATTTACTTCCCTTAATGTTAAGGGCTATACTTGGATTTTCAAAAAATTCAAGTGTTAAAAAATATCAAATATATATATTTTTTGTAAGTTAAAGTTAAAAACTGTGATTTCGATCCGTAAGATGACACAAGGGATAACGTTTTGTGTGACTTTGATCTTACAAAATTTTATGGCATCATGCAGTCAACATATATAAGGTACCTATAAAGTTTTACTATAATCAATCCGTAAGTTTTTCTTTATCTACTGACAAACAAATGACCTTTGGCCTCTTACTCACATATTCATATATGTAATTTTTCTGCAAAGTTTTACTTAAATCGCATTATAACTTTTTTCGGACTCCATTCTATATACAAACAACCCGAGGCAAAAACATAAGTTCCCTTAACCTTCATTGGCGGAGATAATAACTCAGGCTGATACGGTACGGGTTGTAGCGTGGCTCGGTTGAGTACGGCCCTCATAATTTGTTTCGTTTTTACCCTTGGTTTGGTACGTATGTTGAATCACATATTAAATATTTTGATAAAATAAAATTGAGGTATTTTTTTTAAATTACTAGATTAAGATATTGAAGAATGAATTTAATCTATAAGCATCCTTTTATTTCAGAAATATTTTCTGCATTTGTTAATACAAAAAAGATATAAGGACTTACAAAATGAGAAGAACATCACAGTTGACAAAAATCCAGTGGTATTGTGGAGAGATAATTTAAATATTTCCCCGAATGTTTCAAAGTTAGTTTCACGATACCTTGCAACTAAAGGTACATTTGTATTAAGTGAAATAATTCACTATTTCGATAAATTTCGATTCAAATTTCGATATTTACCGATATTATGACTCCTAATTGGCCTTGTTTAGACCAACCTTTATTTTTCAGAGAAGTTAAGTATATTTAATAATAATTTATTTGTACAGAAAAGTATTTATTATTAAATATCGAAAAACTTTGAAAAACTACATTAACTTGCATTAAAAACAATATTTTACCATTATACCGTACCGAACCACGTATCTTGAAGGGTGTACTACGGTTTTACCGAATCGTGGGATTAGTGTACCTTCCCAGCCCTAGTAACAACCTAATAAACGAAACATTTAGAAATAAAACATGAGCTAATGGCGAGTACATTGCTTACAAACAAACAAAGAACCCGATCTATAGATTCAAAATTAATCAAGAATTCAAAATTGCTACAAAAAAAGTGAACCTTGGATATAAAATGTAATAACTAGTTAATGAGATTGAGTCTCAGAGGTTCTGGAAGACTTTTGTCCATAAATTATATAGTGAGCTGACTAGGACAACTTTTTGAGTAAAAGAAATTTTTTTATATCTATTTACAAGAAATAGCAAGGATGTGTCAGCCTCAAAAATGTGTTGTTCTGTCTTAAATCTATAGGACAAATCCCAATTGGATGTAAAAACCGTCCTATAAAACAATCTTTCCTAAATGACGTCATCATTAATTAATATCAACCATTAAGGATCCAATTTATTTACGAATACTAAATACTTCAATTTAAATCCAATTAGGAATAATGGCATACTTCTCTCGACCATGAAATATTTTTAAAGTTTTACAGAACTGATTGAATGGAACATGAGTGTTGTTTTTTATTTTTTAAATCCGACTACATAGTACAAAAGAAAATTAACTTATTTAGTAAAAATACAAACAATAATATAAAAGGGTAACTTTTGAATATAAAATAAGATTTTTTTATTTTCTTAGCTTGTTATAAGATCAAATTAATTAGTCTAACATGTTCATAAAACGCACAATCACCTTCTCCAGTCCAACTGCAATGGTGATTTCTTTAGATCTGCAGGTTTAAAATTAGTCAAAAACTTATAGAAGGTGTTGCCTCCACTTTGTTTGAAATTATGTTTTTACTTTTACAGAGATAGTAGTTATCTTTGTTATATTTGTTCGTAGAGAGAGAAGGAAGTTGCAAGTCTTAATTGGAACCATTTGTTATGATCACTGTTTTCTTATAGGCAAAGCCACAGAGTGTTGTACAATCTCACAGTAAAATAAAATAACTCCAATTATGATAATATTATTTAATATAAAATACTCACATGAAATGCACCATTTTTTAAATCAAAAATACATATGAAGAACTTCATTCCATTTAGGGGAGAATGTACAGGCTGTGCAAGCTGTTTATTCTGCGAGAATTATTTTTTTTATCAAATTCAATTTTCTAATTCTAATTTTTTAATTCAATAAAATCGTCTTCAGTCTTAATAACAGTCTCTATACGAGGCCAAAAGCTCAAGCAGACCTTTGCCACTTGCTCCCTTGGCTAATCCTGGAATTCCTTTTGATTGGACTGATAATTTTGTCTTTCGTGTTGCAGGGGGTTCGGTTGGTATGTCGTTCGATTGCACACACAAAAAAAACACATTGGTCTATTTATTTTTTCAGAGTTTACCAGGGAGCCAAGTACTGCCGCCACATTTAAGGCCTCCTCTTGTAAACCATGTTGATCCAGGGACTCACCTTGGTCTCTAGCACGTCCAGGTAGGCATCAGTGTTGACTTTAATGTTTTGGGGGAACACATGAAGAGGTATCTTAGGAGTGGTTTTATTAGTTCTTGGGACATGTATTTAAGACTGTTGGACCTTTTGACGTTCGGTACTAGAACTATAATATAAAGGTATTAGGATTGGCACAGTACAGGGTTGTATTACGGTTTGGTTTGGTATGATCCTTATAGTTCTGTACGTTTATACCCTTGGTGCAATACGTATTTAATATTTTGATATTATACAAATTTGGTTTCTATTATTTATTTATTTTAAGAGAAAGTGACGAAACCCCTGAGTTATTTTGGAAGGATAATTTAAATAAATTCCGCAATGTTTACAATCTAGCTTCATGATACCTCACAACTACAGGTAAATTTGTATCAAACAAAATATTTTTTTGAGAGCCGATGATATTGAGATTGCAAATCAGTCTTGTTTATTACCAGAAAATATAAACAAGCCCATCTATTTGTAGAAAAAAAATTATTAATTGATGAATAGTAATGTTATATAACCCCTCTATATTTTTGTATCAACCTTTGTTTTTTAGATAAGTGAAGTAATTTTGGTATAAATTATTTCTACAGAAAATAAATCATCAAAGAGTAAAATATCAAAAAACTTGAAAATTTTTAATAATTCTGAGAAAAAAATATTTTACTATTACACCATACCATGCAGTGTTCTGTGAAGGGTGTACCACGGATTTTATTGAACTGCGAGTTGAAAGTATCGTCCCAGACCTTACATCTATATCGATACACGATAGATACCTGCCTTAACAGTAGGCACAGTATTATATTATAAAATGGAAAAGGAAGCTTTAAAATTTTGAACGTTCTTCAAGAACCAATTACAGTAGCAAGACTGATTTACAGTCCTATTTTAATGACCGATACTATCCTAAAGAATGTCTGCCAAAAAACCTCCTATCTATTCCCAATATTATTTATATCAATCAATATCACTTTAACTGTTATACATATAATTAATTATAACACCTATTAATCAATCTTAATAATATTTACTTTCTCCACTCGTAACGCTCTGGCAGATAAAAAATCAAAAATACATTCATTCAGATGCATTTATTTTTCTTTCAAATCAATTCCAATTGAAATATATCTCTTTATATATAAAAAAAGATATTACAAAAGATGTAAATGAGAAAATGGAGTGTTTATCCATGCAAGAATAATTCATATTAGAATATTAATAAAAATATATTTATATATTCTTGAATATAGCGCCAAGGATGGCATGAAAAAAGCATATATAAAAACTTTAGTATTTGAATATAAGTTAAAAAAAAAAAACTGTTTAATAGTTTATGTTCATACCATGTACTTAATAAAACTATAATATAGAAATATGTAAGAGTAGGCATAACAATTGTAAAAATTTCGTAATGGCTGGACTTTAGAGAAATGCATTGTGAAATTGATCGTATAAATTAGCTATGATGCTATGTAATATGTTGATTTTTAATCTTCTAATGAATGTTTGATCAATGTTGTGTAGTACAGAGTGCACAAGGTAAATCCAGATTAACTTGAACGACTAATTATGAGACTTGTACAAGAGATAGAAAGATAATTTGTTTATACATTTGAAAGCCACATTATATTCATAATGATTATTCAAAATGAAAGCCTTTGTTTTCGATCACGATCTGTACACGGCACCTGAATGCCTTGCATGTCTTTGTTACCTAGTGTGAATCCATGCCCTTCATTGTATTGACAATGGAGGCCTTCAAATCTTCATCTGAGGCATAACTATTCTTGCAGGTGATCCTCTTTACCTTTCCCCACAGATAAAAATCACAGAGATTTAGGTCCAGGCTGTTGGCTGGCCAATAAAATGGAGGTCCAAGATCTGGTACGTTTTGTACCCAGAGCTCTTGGACAATCTTGGCCTTATGAGCAGGGGATGAGTTTTTCTAGAATATATATAGCTTCCCATCAGTGACTTCATTCCTCCATGGGATGGCCATGTCCTTGTAGACCTCCTTGCTCACCTTCTGCCCCTTTCGGAAGAAGTAAATATCCCTCGGTGCTGATGGCCGCCAGGGCCATAGCCGAAGCCGGATTCTTTGTTTTCATGACTGGCTGTACCTCATCAGGGTGCGGGCAGATCCATATATCGTTTTTACGATTATGCTTGGTGTCAATGGTGAAGATTTTATCGACCGAAAAAAAACGCACGTAACTACCTTTGCTCTTCATTTGGTTAATCAGAATCTTGTCTTTGCTCACTCTGCCATCCTTATTCTGCTCTGTTAGCATTGAGACTCTGACCCTAGACACGAAATGCATGTCAATCCTGAGGGCATTTTTATTATCCCTTTGCTGACGTTGCACTCTTTGGCCAGCCTAGCAAGTTCTGTCTGGATGATTGTCACTTGAACGTTTCAAGCCCGCTATGAACTTTTTAGTTTGGATTTTATAAGATCTTGTTGAATGAGCTGCTCTCTTAGTCTTTCCCTCCTCATCAAAGGACTTAATTATGTCATAAACTGGTGATTTTGGATATTTGAAGAAGGAAATTATCTCCTGTACGGAGTGTACCGCACGGCGAGCTTCGAAATGGAAATTCTCCCTGACTATTTCTATGCTTGAAAGACGAAATACTCAAAAATCTGATATTATATTCAACAGCTTACACATTTAGCTTGTACACGTATTAAATATTTTATCACAAAACCTCTCCCAATACTCATAATTAGCCGAATAAAGTTATTCCAGATTTACCTTGTCCACCCTGTATGTACATTATTTTTAATAGTATGTCGTTCGACAGTAGTTTCAAAAACGTTTCTCTGAAGCTAATATTTGTTTAACTTCAAAAGCACTGGGTGCTCCAAAATTAGTGTCCAATACTTTTTGTACAGTACTCAAACTGGTTTAAAAAAGAATAAAAATAAAATTGAGTGACATCCTCAAAGACCAAACTTTATAACTTAAGGCACTAATATCCAGGACTGCACTGAACCGGCCGAGGCTGAACTGAGCGGGAGTGTAACCATTATTCATATATTAGGACCGACCCAGCACAACGTATAAGGTTTTTTGGGATATTTTTTGAATACCACGGTTACCATCACGGAGTCCTTGCTGAGCCTGACCTCCCTTTCGACTATATTTTACATTGGGAAATCTAAGGGATTCAGATCATCTGAAAAAGGAGGCTAACAGTACTCAGTTGTATTTAGACCATTCTTGCACTTCATTCACAGATTGTGGACACAAAACTTGTAGAAGCATATAGTTATGATTTTATACCCATTATTTTTAATCAGGAAATTGCATTAACTAACCAAACGACAGCTAAAACAAAACAACATAAAATTGTTTTTGTCCTTGTTTCTAAGTGTAAAAATATCAGAGCAACAACAAAAAAATAACACGTAATGAATCTCCTTGGTGCTGGTGTCAGTGCCAAGAAGGATCCATAGACCATTGACTTCTCCATCCGATATAATTCAGCACCAAATAGTCCATTACAGCCTTATATAGCCAAGAAGAACCAACAAATATGGTTGACTTTTGGTCTACCTTCATGTGGCTCACCTCAAGCAATGAACTTAACCCTCTGGACTTTGTAGTGTTTTGGAAAGAAATGTCGGCTGCACGTCACATCCAAATTTTGATTCGTTTCGAGTTTCCATTATAAATATTGTGATACAAGATAGACACGGTCTTAATTGTCAAGAGTTGATAATATTTTAGCCAGTCTGTCAAGGTTGTTATTGCTTCTGAAGTAGAACATATTATATAAAAAATATAGCTAAATTTAATGTTTAAACTTATCACAAATTGTTTTTGAGCTGTCTTTTTCAGATTACATAAAGATCACATTTTTTGTAATTACGTCATGCTACTGAAAGTTTTGGGTCTTCACTCTGTACAGTGTTGGTTGGGCCCTCATCATGCAGTTTCAAAAGTGGGGATCCTTTATAAGTTGGCCCGACGTCATACTTTCTCTTTCTATCCCCAAAGTGGAGACAGCGACAGAAGATAGTTGAAATTCAACTCTTGCAACCTTTTAATAATAAGGAAATAAAAATGGTACGTCAAGCGTAGGGACGCGAAGTGAAGAATATAATTGTCTGAGGAAGGAAAGACGCCAAGTGAAGTGGAAGGATCTCGACTTTTCCGAGTTGTTCGGTTAATTAACGCTTCGAAGTGTCACAAAAGTAGATCGAAGGTCTCATTGTGTGGAAAAAGTTGTGATTTTGGCTCTTATCATGTATTTGGAGGCGGGGGGGGGGGGTACATCTGTTGACTGGGAGAGGAGGCCGGAGATCATATCTAATTATTTAAGGCATTACGACTTTTTCTTATATCTACCATGATCATGAATTTAGAATTAATATGAGGAATACTTTGCACAGAAGTCATAGTGTGCAAATTCGTATTGGCGTTTTTCTCTTCTTGGATATCGATTAACTCGGATAGGAATTAATTCAAAGCATAATTGAATTATTTTTTAATATATAATCATGATCCGTATTCCCACTTAATTATTTGTTACTTAATAATAAGTCGTAATATTATATTATATAAACTATCATTCGACTTTATATTAATTTTTATAAATATATAAACATTTAATAACTAACAAATTTAGCAGTTAACAAAAAATAAAGGAGTTACAAAAAATTAAACACACATGAATCAACATGTAACAAAATAGAGCAATCACAAAAAATTAATAAATTACAATATATAACAAATGAGCAAATAACACTAAAATTTATAAAAAACAGCAGATAAAATCATATATAAAGTAGTCCTAATTTCCGATTCGTTTAATTCGCAATCATTGTATCATTGGCCATTAAGTCATGAAACAGAAAGTAAAAATGGAGCATTAATGAACTTTAAAAAAATTAATGAAAAATATGAAAGAACCTCATATCAGATATTGGCTCATAATGTCGTCATGAATTCCATAACTAATATCCTTGAGACATTTCCTTCACATATACTCGTAGAAATAGGTCTGAAAAAGCTCTGTAGAGGTATTTATTACTCCTAACCGTCTGAACATTTGAGATAACTCAACAAACACTCAATCGTCTGAGTATGAGCTCCAGTTAATGGATCCACAAAGTTATGTTTATGCACCACAGTGAAGTGTGCTATATCTAATTCATTCCTAAGGATGCGATAGGCTGCCCAATCGTTAGAAATGACAGTTGTTCCGGGTAGAAAATGCTCAGCAATGAGTGGTAAATATGTTGCCGCAGAACGATCTTCAACTTCAAATAGGAAGTGTTCCCCACTGTCCCTATCATATATAAGGACCATGATTATTTATTAATAAATAATTCAATTATGCATTGAATTTGCTCCTATCCGAAAATGCCAATACGATTCCGTGCAAAGTATTCCTGAAATTCATTTTCACTTGGCGTGTTCTCTTCCTCAGCCAATTATATTCTTCTCTTCACTTCGCGTACCAAATGTATTGCCTTATTATTAAAAGGTTGCGAGAGTTGCATTTCAACTATCGTCTGTCGCTGTCTCTAATTTTGAGATAGAAAGAGAAAGTATGAGGTGTGAGCCAACTTATACAGGATGTCCAAATCATTTCTTACTTGAGTAACTAAATTTATGCATTCAAAGTTTTAATTTAATGACGTTAAACTTCATAGTACACTATTTCTGGTGCACCTTGTACATGATATTTAGCCGTTGCAAAAATATTAAAAATTAAATTCAAGGTAAATGTATACTACACTAAATCAGCAAGTATGTAGAATGTAGATGCTTATAGAACCGTTACTTAAACCATTTACGACGTAGGTATACCCCCTGGGATAATTCTAACAACTTTACACAAAATACCAAAGTGATTAAAATTCTTATATATATATAAGAGTATACATTTAGGCAAATTAGAGTATTACAGAGAGTGCAACTTTTCTTAGAATATTTCAATGCATAACTTCCTTCTCCTCTAAAAACCCTGTCTGTCGATATTTTTTTGTGATAGGAAGTTTGTACATAACGTAGTTACTCACTCATATTATAATAATATTCAGTCTGAAAAATCATAATTTATTTGACCCTGATGAGGTGACTTTCGTTACAATGTATATCCTCTTAGTTTCTTACCTACACGGGTTGAGAACAATAACATGTGCAACATAAAAATATTGTAGATATATATGCTTAAGAACTTAATAGTAAACGTATACTATTTACCTTGATTCTTCTTAAAAGTTATCTAAAAATAGATTTATGCATACTGGGAATAGGTAAAATATATGTAGTAGGATTGGAGCGTGCGCTTTTGGCAACCCACTATCTACATCCGTTTTAGTGATAGAAGTAACTTAGCTGTCAAGACTACAGCGTGTCCCAGTGAATCTTGAATGAAACTTTGGAAAGTTTTCTTTGACTTTTTAAATAGATTACAGATTTCCAGCCTTAAAAACAAAGAATGTCTTCATCAAACCTAGGAACACTATGATGGAGGTTAACAGATATTGTTTTTCTAATAAACATCTTGACAAGGGAATGATTTATGACTAGATCTCACGCATCATCCCCTCCTCCAAAGTTTTCATTACTAAGGTTAAAAAGCTGTAAAACGACAACATTTAGGCTTAAAAGGCCCAAAAAAGTCAAAAGTCATAATTTGACGAATTTTTAGCTTTGATCAATGTGGTTGAACCGTCACGTCTGTCTGACTTACAATTAAGGTACTTCAGTGAAATGGGATTTTTATGATCTTTTGTTAAAACCGGAGTCATAATCGTTTCTATTGGTATAATAATCTGCCTGGTACTCCATTCATTATGGAAATATTCCAAGTCTATCAATCAGTCATTCCCAAATGAACAAATGTGTTGTAACTGCTTTTGATGGAATCCAAAAATCATCCAGCATGCTTTCTTACTTTGTTATGGGATACCAGAGGGGGAAAATTCCAGTTTATATGACCTTAATGCCATTGAAAATAAGTGTATCGACAAACAGTAATCTGAAATAAATATTTTATTTTACAGTGTATATTTATAAATAACCATAATTGAGTGTATGTTCATGTAACAAAGACCTCTTAATGAATTAGTGTTCAAAAGTTAAGCGATCTTTGATTAACCGCCTCTCCCTAATTCCATTATTAAATAAAGATATATAATTTGAGTAAAATAAGAAAATTTTTAAAAAACATGTAATTTTCGTTCTCACCAGACTGTAATCCTTTTAACCATGGGGATCTGGGCCCCCATCGAGAAGAAGGCCTGTGATAATTCTCATTTGAATTCCCTGCAGATTGTTGGGAAGAAGGAGTAAGCTAATGTGAATCCAGATTACGCAAAGAAGATCCAATGCCTTCAGACCTAGGATGGAGGCCATGGATGTCCATTTTGACCTTTAATTATTTATATAAAGTTTTACTACTTTTACTTTTTTTAAATCTTGATAAAGTTGAGCTTAGTAAAATTCGTTCACAATTCACAGTTACACATTATATTTCATGAAAAACACAAAAACATAATTGTATTTATAGTCATCCATTAAAAAACTAAACTTTTGCAAAATACAATTTTCAAAAAAAATATACAAGTAATATGTTGTTTGTTTTTAAGTTAATTTTACCGTCATTTATCAAAAAATAAAAGGAAGACATTAATTTGTGGTTTTATGCACTTTTTCAAACAGTACAGGTTAATTCATACTGAATATCACACAAAAAAATGTCATTACCCCCGTGTAAAACGTCACATACACATTAATGGAAAGTGTTCGTTTTTGTTTGAATTAAAAGTAAAAATATAGAATGAGTTACTGATTGTTTTGGATTGGTTTAAAAAACAAAAAAAAGACTGCAGTTCTAACAGTACGGTCCTTATTAATATTGGCAGACCTAGAAGTAGTCATTATCGGTCTTTTATGTTAAGTACGACCGTATAAATGACATATTTACAAAATAAATTGAATTTTTATCCTTACTTTTTCAAAGGGACGAAATTCATTAAGTTTAAAGTTATAGATGTGTGGTGCGACCGTAAAATACCCAACAATCCTTATTAATCATTGTTCAAAAGTGTTTATTGCTAATAGTTCAAAAAATCGTTCATGAAATATGCAAGACGAACGAATTCAAAAAAGTTAACGATAAACGACAAATCATACACTATTACATTATTCATCGTTTATTTAGAATAAATTATCTCGCATACCTATTTTTTCAATATCTTCTATAATCCAATTGCTTATTCATTTATTCATAAAGTACTTCAATGTATCTTGATAAATATATTTTCTCATGAGTATTCATAACTTGATTTGAGATATTTTGGAGTAATTTAATCGTCCCAATGTTTTAATAATTTGTATATTGTACGGACCCGGTGCAAGCTTTTTTTGGTCTCCCTCACTTTATGAGAGATTGCACATGATTCACAATCTGAAAACCTGAAATTGGTCAAAGCAAAACAAAAAGCCGTTTTAACAGTGAACAATTAAATGAAATAAACGAATTCAAAAAATTAAGACCTATCTAACTCTAGAAACTGGACATACAGACATAGTTATCCATCAATTTCTGCTAGGTGATTTATATATATTGGCTTCTAGGTCTCAAAAGATATAAAAAAATCAAAAGTTACATTATTATTAATAAAATAACTGTAATAGTTAACTAAGATTGACAGCTTTATGAATCATACTTTTGTTGCAATGTAAACATGATGTATTGCATATCAAGTTTTATTTTATTTAATGTTAAACATGTAATATGTACATTTTACATATCTTAAAATATACTAATTTTTCATACGTTATTTTACTTTTAGATTGTCTTTTTTTCATCGAATTTTTAAGATATTAATTTAATGTAAATTTCTATTATTATTTTTTCTAAAAGAAGGTTGAAAATTTACCATGAGAAATGTGAGAATACAAAAAAAATACTAACATAATCAAGTTTGATGAGAAATAACTTATCATAAATTTGACATTCATTCGTCAAGTACTAAAGGAATTAAATCTGTATATTACCATTCTTTGGAATAATTTATTAATAAAGAAAATATTTGTATGATAATAATAGTAGTCTCATTAGCTTTTAGGTACCTCAATATTTAATACAATATGCCATGCACCCTAAGGCTGATTTACAGTATGGAAAATATGTATTTGTATATGACTTCACCCTGGAAGTGTTTAAGTTTGCTATTGTTTTTCGAAAACTCAGAATTTTAATATTTATACAATACCGGGCCGTGCAGAATTATTTACAGATTTTTGTTCAGAACATATCGCAGACAATAATGCCATTTCGAATGACTTGAGAAACAATTTATTCATACATTTTTAGAATAATAAAATAGTTTGTGATCAAATTTAATCAATGTAGCCACCATTTGACTCAATGACAATGGTCAGGCGACGTCTGAAGCTGCCACAGACTTTCTGGATGTAATCGGCGTCCATGGAGGCCTAGGCCTTGTTGACAACAGCCTTTAAGGCATTTATGTTCTTGTGTCGTTTTTGCAGGCCTTGGTCTCCACGTGCACCTAGATAAGATAAGTCTAGTGGGTTCAGATCTGGGCTCTGAGGGGGCCAGTAGTCCTTGGGCCAAAAGTTCATGTTGTCCTTGAGCCACTCTTGAGCTTTCTTGGAAGCGTGGGCGTGTGCTCCATCTTGTTAAAAAAAACCAAGGAGAAATACCGACTATGGAATGGATCCACGGAAGGACCTTGGACGCCAGAATCTTCACATAATCCTCCGCTGTTAATCTGTAGCCAGTGGGGAACCATACCGGCTTCATGGCCTTCCCGTTGGAGGCCACGAGACCCAATATCATCACCGAAGCAGGGTGCCTTGTTGTTGCCACATAGCGGTGCTTATCTTGCACATCTCCAAAGCTCACACCACGGTTGAAAACAGGATCGACTGTAAAAGTTTTCTCATCTGAAAAAATGATGATGCGTTGAGCTCTTGATACCATTCAAGATTTTCTTGGCACGCTCAAGTCTGACTTCTCACTGACGTTCAGTTAGCAGAGGGCGTTCAGTACGCCCCAGGGACTTTCCTCCAACCCTTTTCAATGCCCTTGAAACAGTTGATCTCGACATTCCCATCTTTCTGGCCATGTAGGCAATGGACCTGTTGGGAGTCCTCTTGAACACTGCCTTTACTTGCTTTGTTGAGACAGTGGGCTTCCTGCCAGCCCCAGGGGAATGCTTGAGATCACCTCCAGCCTCCAAGTTCTTGGAAACGTTGTAAATTGTCTTCAACGAGGCCCCAACCTGTTCCTTAATGTTGTTATGAGGCACTCCCGCAATTTCGATCCTCTTTGTTTCCTGATTGGACATGGTCTCACGTGTGGAAGTTGTTACGCTCTCACAGGAAGGATTTTATTTTATTTTAACAGTAAAATACGAAACAATCAGATTAGTTGCCACAAAACCTCTAAAAAACTATATTTACATCATCGGTAAATAATTTTGCACGGCCCGGTATATATGTTTACCTATGAAAAATTGGAAATAGAATTATGGTCATATGTATTTTTTTAGTGAATCCATTACACAACATTGTCATAAATAGAAAAACCTTGAGAAAATGAGGTCATTTCAAATGTTGCACATCTAAATTCCCTCATTTAATATGAATTTATTACTTTAACTTTCTTTATATTCGTATGAGAGCCTTGTCCTTTCACCTTGTCCATTACTAGTTTTATGTATGTGCACTTTGCAGTCATGATTATCGTATCCTTAATCTCCTAAAGACTAACACTTTTATGCATCGTCAATATCAAGATAACTAGGAGTTGTAATATCCATTACATTTTACCAGAATATTGCAGTCGTTTGATATTATATTAAATGATATGACCGACAAAGCAGTCCGAAAATTAGCGTCTTGAATTTTACTATCCTCCATTGCCATAATTAAAATATGAGAGGAAGGCTGAATTTAGCTGCCCAACAATTGAAATGAAGTTATTTTTTCTTGCTCTATTTATTTTTAGGAGAAAACATATTTTCAAAACGATGGATTTTGTTGGAAAAAAAAAAGAGGAGGAAAAACTAGATCCTTTGTGAAATCATTTGCATGTCAGAAAATTCAGCAACAACACAAAAAAACACATTTTCCATTAAATAAAAGGCCCTTCACCCATTCAAATTTGACTGTTTAAAACTATAATCCATATAATTCACTGTTTAAACGATAAGAAAAGTAAATATTGGACATATTTTAAAGATTCAAAATAGGAAGCATTAATAATTTAGATAATTTTAAACTTGTTCTAAATATAATTTTGCTAATTTAAATAACCTTCAGTAAAGTGGCAAATATGGATTTATAAGCTGTATTGATTATTCTGCATTTTACTATTCCCTTGTCTTGTTTATTTATCTCCCTATATAATATTGATTTTTTTTTTAATATATCCATATTTATAATATAGATTTGACAAATGATAGCACACGTGAGTTATTCATAATCTGATTTCCAACATAAAGATCAATCAATCAAATAAATTATTTTTCTTTTCCTTATAAAAATATAACACCTAAATCTTTACACCTATATCTAAGTTTAAAGAATGAAATCTTAAAATGAAGATTAGTTGGTGTTTTGTATACAAGATTGATGAAATTTTGAAGAATATCGAAAGATGTATTTGATAGGACTACAAAAAGAATTCAATGATGTATATAATGCCAGTGTATAAAGCAAAAGGGGACAATACGTCACTAGAAAAGGATAGTTTTCCGACACAACAACCATGGCTCATTATACAAAACGAATATTTTCATTAATATTATATCCAGATAGATCAAATTGTGAAACTGTGTTATTAAGGTTTTCTACATAGTACAAAGAAAATTGCCACAAGGAAATGGTTCGAGGTGGAATACATAAAATTTTATACAAAGAGGGCTTAAAAAATTTTAAAGGTCTAGAGATTAACTAACGAGAATTATCTTTCTTAGGAGCAGCAAAAGTTCTTGAAATACAGAGACAAATCATAATTTGTAACCATTTCAATAGCTCCATAGACCAACAGTTCCGCAACTTAGTTATTTCTAGTTCTTTAATTTCCAAACAAATATGAGGATTCACTCCCACATGTTATGATGAGAGTTCTTTTGGGGAAAAGTTGTGGTTTATAACCAATTTCAATATTCTTAAGTATAAATTCACCATTAAATATTATAAACAAGTTTTGTGATCAAAAAATCGTCTTTGTTTTGTCAAAGTTTAAAGATAAAGTTGTATGTTTACCATCCTCCTTCATTTTCAATCAAACAATATTCTAAAGGTAAAAAAAAAAAAAAGGTATTGAGAAGTTTAATATTGTTAATTAAGCGTTTCAGTGATATTAAGCAAATATATTTTCAATATATACTTCATTGATTTCAAACCGTTTCAAGAGTTTCATAGGTTTAGTTGTAAGTAACTTCGTATATTAAAAAAACTTAGACGATGGAGGAGATGATGGTTAAGTGTGTTTTTTTTTTTTTTGACGAGAAAATCTACACAATTGACGCTAACCATAACTGTAGAAACCATAGCTGGATCTGTTTGGACCCTGATTAGGGCTAACTAGTAATGAAAACAAATAATTCGGCTTTGTTTAAGGGTCCTGGGTGGTCATCCGCAGGAAGGGACATATTATGCCTCCACTTCATCCAAAAAGGGCAGAAGATGACCAAGGAGGTCTACAAGGACGTGGTTATCCCATGGATGAAAGAAGTCGCCCATGGGAAGACATATACACCCCAGAGAGGCTCAAGTCCTGCTCATACGGGCAAGTTTGTCTAAGAGTTATTAAGTCAAGTTGTACCGGATTTTTGGGCACAATTATATTGGCCTTGACCTCAATCCTTGTTATTTTGATCACCTGCAAGAATAATCATTCTTCAGTTAAGGCTTTGAATGGCTCCATCGTCTAGACGATGAAGGGCCTGGATCTGCACGAGGTAGCAAGAGTATGCCAGGTACTGTGTAGAGATCGTGATAGGAACGAAGGCTTTCCTTATAAATGATTATTTTACATTTAATGTGGCTTTCAAATGAATAAAAAATAATCTTTCTACCTCTTATAATTACCCATTAAAGTTATTTCAGACTTACCTTGTCTACTTTGTATATATATATGTATATATATAATATTATTGTGAGAGCAACTCTTCTCCGGTTATTATTTATATACATATTTATACACTTAGAGGTGTACAATAGATTTGTAACTCGCCTTTAAATTCCAATTTCATTTGTGATGTACTACATAGCAGCCTTTCTTGGTAAAATTGTTTTAATGAAGCAGAAAATTGAAAGGTGGGAATCTTCCCTGTTTCACAACTTGTCATCCGAAAAAATTTAGGATGATGACGTTTAACGTTTAACATTTAAATGTTATCCATGGTGGTTTAGTCATTTTTTTTTACTATGAACAACCCATACGATGAAACTGAAAACACAAATGTCATGTTACAAGAAAAGTTGATCGAAATACGATGTTCCGAAAAACTGAATATGCAGCTCAGAAAGGGATATTAGCAGGGTTTTTTTTTTAATCTCTTTCGCTTATCCTACTTAAGTGGTTATTGCAAGACAATAATAGATAGCTTTTCCTTCTCAGTACCTCGTCGTTAGCGCGGTGTCAAGCTTCTTACAGAAAAAAAAAAAAAAAAAATCGATGTCGTATATTATAACGCGAATAATTGAGATTCAACCTGACTAATATAAAGACAAATTTTGACAAATTGTTATCAGAGGATCAAACTTACCTGGCCATTTATGATTAAATCTTTATGTTAATGTAATTTTATACAGGCAATAATCTTCCTAGTTTTCAGTTTGTTTCGTTCTACTCTTAATATGTAGTTGAACTTGATGCTTTTACCAAAAAATCTTAGGAGTCTCTGATTTAGAATGAATGTAGAAATATTTTAGAAGCACTTTATTCCTATTTTACAGTATTATGTTAGTTTATTATAGGTAGCCATAATTAGAAAATAATAAAGTCAAAAATCAGCTTCTGAACTTTACAATCATAGTAACATAAGAACCTGGTAAGCTATACATACCTCTTTTGTATTCTATTTTATCGACAGTTCACAAACTGGAGTTCAGAGAAACGTACGTAAGAGACTGGGAAAGAGTTTCAGAGTGACGATAACTTTTATTCAAAATGACCTTTTTATTTAAATATAGGTATTATATACAAAGTATTATTTAGTAAAACCTCAATTGCATAGAAGGCCTTTCAATCCATCTAAAATATTATAAAAAGACCATTACACACTTTTTTTTAAATAATTTGAGAAGCACTATTTTATTACATATAACTTTATTACACAATAATTAGTCATCAAATGAAGTTTTAGTACAATAAATCATATTTTTATGGAATTAATATTTTCCATTGAAATAAAATACATATGTACGCAAAAATTAGTTTGCTAAAAAATATTTCAAGTGTAGTATATGTTATAATGTTATAATATCTTATCAAAGTTGTTCTTTATTATTTACTTTGAATAGGTGAGCATTTTTTCTTTCTTTTTTTCCATTTAGAGAGTTGTTTTATAAAATTTATCGATGGAAGTTTAGTAAATTTTAATAATTAATTACCGGACCAACTTTATTCATGTCTATCAAGTAAAAATCAGTTTCTATGCAAAGGTCGACCACAAATTCATTAAATGGCTATGTGTCGCTAATTTTATTACGTTTAAATTTTTACTATTTCATAGCTGGCACAGACGTATATATTACAGAATCTACAGACTTGGTAGGATGGAGTAAAACCAATCAAGTTTATGCAATCATTATAATATTACAATTACTCTATTTGACCTAAAAACTGTCTTTGAACAACATATACTGGGTGCTTAGTAAAAATCTGGACACTTATAAAATAGAAAAATAAAAACACATGAGAGGAATTGATCATTCTTCTACCATCCTTCAATTAATATGATACATTAATAATCTTTTTTTTTATGCCTTTTATAATTTATTTTCATGAAGTTCCAATTAGTATTATTATAGCACCTTGTATGGGTAAGGTAGCAAAACGTAGACTCGAGGTGTTTCTTTTGAGAAACCTCAATAATGTTTCTTTTTTTTACTATATTAACAAAAAAAAATGTAAACTACTTCTTTGGGAAAACTGTAGACATTGAATAAATAACAATTACATGCGGACAAATAAATCATAGTGATATACATTAATAATAGTACATATGACTATAATTATAATAATATGTACATTGTACTGTGCATACATAATTATAAAAGTAATCAGTTAAGCATATAATATATACATCTAATTTTCCATAATTTGAAAATGATTTTATACTTGTATAGATATTGGATTGTGTATCATTTATCAAATTTGTATATTCTTTAATTTCATTACAACTACACTCTATTACTTCTATGTTTAATGATGTTAAAAGAATAATTTATAAAGTAAAATTATAATAGAACGAATGAATTTGAAGCTTGTCTTATGATTACACACGTTTATGCTTACTCAGTCAATTTAGGTAAATTATTTTTTGATAACATATGACATTTGATGAACATTAAGTTAAATATGAAGATGAATGATTTTTTTATATTTCACGATTGTTTTTGACTAAATTGATTAAACAATATCCCTTAGAGTATTTACAATGTAAATACATGATGAAAAAAACAAACAGACATTGCATTTTTCTTTCTAATTAAATTAGGTCTCACTAAAATATAAATATATATAAGTGTGCTCTTAAATATGTACCCCATAATACTAACTAAACACTTAGTATATCTAATTAAATTTATCAACGTGAACTTATAATTTATACATTGTTTTTCAGCATGTATGGTGCAGCATAAAAATTGCTTCTTTTTTTTATATAAAAACATGGCAATTAGTCTGTAAAAGTATTAGTATATACATAATTATGGTAGAGAGCTAAGTCTAAGCCATCAGATTTGGTGTTGTGTTAGAATTTTAACTTAGTTTGTTTCGTTCAAATCGGGTAATTCAAACTGAGTTTTTTTACAGAAACCCCAAAATTTTAAAGACATTTACAAAATTGTAAATAAATAATTAATTACCTAATCAACTAATTATCCGTAAATATTAAGACATGTTTTAGCTTAAATTTCCATCTTTTCGTATAAATAGTTATCCTTCTAAAACCTCTAAAGTTATGCAATAGTAAATGATAAAATCAAGGAAGTTTCGTTTATTCGGTGTATATAAAATGGGGGATTGTTTTATAGCATTTTATAAAAAAAAAGAAGGTTACTTTGCCTCACCCTGTATATCAATAAGTCTTTATCAAAGTCAATAATACGGTTTGCTTTCATATAATTCACCAAGAGTTACCTTTAACCCTTTCTGTATTTTTTAGCTATTCCAACATTAAAAGGGATATTTTAGCAATATAAAACTGTATATCCTCTTAGTGGTTGCTGAAAAAGACTGTAAAGTTTGTCAAACTATAATCAAACAAAACATGTTTTTTTATTCACTAAGACATTTCCATTTTTCATATTTATCGTTGGGGTAGATAAACAATATGAATATATATTACACTTGGCCCAAAAATTGCAGGCTTCACACATATATGCCGCTATTTCTTTTAGTTATCTCATTTTCAGCAAGTACCAACACATAAAAGGCAGCTGCCAATGTATCATTACAATCTGTTCTTTAGTTTGTGAGTTATTGTGCTTGGTGATACGCTACTTTTGTTATTTTCAAAGCAATGGATGATGAAAAACAATTCCTGTTTTTATTTTACTCTCTTTCTCGATCCTAAAAATACCGTTCAAGCGAATTAAAAATTTAAAACATAACAATAATTTTAAAAATACGATTTTGAACGAAAAAAAAGCAATTTTTCTTCGAAACCTCAAAAATTAAGTACAGAATTTGTCAATTGATCAAAAACTAAATTGTAAAATTTAATCAGGAAATATATTATAAATTATGAATTTACATATAAGTAAAAGTGAAAATATGAGGCATAGAAGAAATTACATGAATATTTCAGTCTGAGGAGTAACAGAGGGTTACCAACATACATGATGTCATCAGTTTTAGCACTCAAAAATTATTATGAGCGCAGTTATTACCGTTCCAATATTTCTTCAAATTTCATATTACAAATATGAATTGTTCTTTGCATTTTAGAATTTGAAGCAGTTAACTGATTTTCATAAAATTGCAATAATAAAAACTTATGGCCAAATTACAATCAGATTAATTTTATAATATATTAGGTCAAACCATTTTTTACTAATATTTATTTTTGACAGCAAATGCATGTTCCTCACTACTGGGTGGTCTCTTACAATCTAAACACTTACTAATTCAATAATTAATGAAGGTTCATATTTGGTCATATTAAAGCATAAACAATCAGCTACAAAAAAAAATCTGAGCTCTCTATCTTACGTACAAATTGAGAAAATGACACTTGAAAGTGCTCCACAAATTTTCAACCACGCACTTCAAGTATTTTGGCATCTCCGGGACCACCGTCTACGCCGTCAGAAACATCCGCAATTTTGGAGAGATAAGAAAAAGGGTTTTGTCAAAAAGGCTAAAATGGATCCGGAAGAATTAAAGAAAACAGGCAAGACCAATCCCCTCAATTTCATGAGTGCCCATGCAAGAAATCTCTGGGTTTCACACTAGACTGTCCAGAGAGCTATAAAAAAAGTAGGTGGAAAAAACCTTGTGAGGGTAAAGAGGCCTCTTTTGACACTAACAATGGAAGAAACCCATCTCCTCCGTTGAGAAATTCTATTGAATGGGTCTTTTGAGCTCTTTTGAGTTATTTTTTGACGCTTTTGGCACTCCTATAGCCGTGATGCTAACCTCTTCGACTACACCTTTTGGATGCTTGTCAAGGTGAAGGCCAGTAGTGTCCGTCATTAACACACCGAGGTCCTCAAAATCATTGTCTGCCTGCACTGGGGCGCTATGACAGAGAACTACATCTGCAGTGGGTGTCAGGCCTTTCGACGCCACCTGGAAGGCATCATTGAGCTAAGGGCGGCAACCTTTATGATTAAGGGAGCTCAGACACGCATCTATTTATAGTATTAATTTTGTTGAAATTCCATTGTTAATTAATAAATTATATCTTGTTGAAGTTAAAAAATCAATGTGTTCAGATTTTAATGGACCATTCAGTACACCATCCAGAAATTGTACCTTAAAAATTGGTAATCAAATCAACATTGCTACTAAAGTGACCCCATACAAACACTTCAAAGGAGGATTTTTGTCATTACATTGTTTACCATTATATACAAAAACCATTTGGAAGTATAAATCAAAATTACATCAAAAAATTCTCAAAAACCATACATTATACAAACAAATAGTATCACATTCATGATCTAGTACACACCTCTAGTGCTACTAAAATCGACCTTTTTGTTTTTTAATATAGTAGAATTGTGTCAATAAAGTCAGGAATAAATATACAGGCATTTCCGTGCCCAAAAAAAACATAATTTTGTGTTTTTGCAACTATTTATAATATTTCCAATGGATAATAAGGGAAAATCAAAACAATGGATCAAGGATAGGAACCATTACATTAGTCTTTATCATTAAAGTTTGTTGAACTTTTTGGAACGATAATACATTATCGATAAGAGGGTATTTAAGCTTTCTTACGTAAATATATTCTGTATACTTATAAGAGCATAACATAAATGAACATACATAACATATGAATGTTTTTGAATACAAAAAGAAATACAACAGTCATACTATTAATCACGTATATGTTCGTACAAAAGATATTTAAACATATAAAGTTTATTATTAGCTACTTTATAACAACTTTTCGAAAATAGGCTTTAGTTTCTGTTGAGCTTACTGCATGACTAAATTCAATATTTTGATGAAGATGAATAATATTTGTTTTGAGAATATATAAGAAATGGGCTGAAAATCTCGGACTTCACACATAGATGGCGTTATTTTTTTTTTATTCGTCTCATTTTCACTGTGTACTAATCTTGAAAAGACAAATGTCAAAATTTCATGACAATCTAATATTTAGTTTGTGAGTTATTGTACTAAGGTGTGACACTACTTTTGTGATTTGAAAAATAATTTTGTGTCTTAATTTTACACTGCTCCCTGATGGGCAAAAGTAATTTTTGAACAAAGCAATGTCTGGAAAAGTGTTAAGGGGACTCCGCTCTATAAAGTGAATTTAAAAAAATATTTTTTTGAAGGAAAAAAAAAGTGTTTTCTTGATTAAGTTCGGTTCTTTTAGGCACATGTGCTACAGAGTGTGGACCCAAAACTTGCTGAAACAAAACTGAATAACGAAAACTTAAATGTTGTGATATTTTTAAATACTATATTAAGCTATATTTTGTATTCAATATCTCATCTTTTCAAGAAATAACAGAATGACGGGCCTTGACCATGAAATTGGATGAGAGTGTCGGATGACATTTTCTCCAATATTTTCAAAACTGGAAAGCCCAGGTTGTATAGTTCAGTACTGGAGGAGGGCCACATAGAGGCATGAGATGAAAGCAAACTTGCTTATTTTTGTTTCAGCTATTGTTTAGTTGCGTAATGAAACACTTATATGAAAAATGACAGGGATAAACTCGTAATTCAATGCAACTTCAAGTTCTAGGTCTCCAATCTACAGGGTGTACACGATAAATTGGAACTACTTTAAACTTCATCCAGATACATAATGTGGATATTCGGGGTTAAATCCTACTAATATAAAAGGTTGCGTGAACAATACACTATAACTTCCACCACAATTGTTTTGACAACAAACAATAGTCATCATGGAACAAGCAAGGAGAGACGCCATCCTTGAATTGGCTCGCGCGGGACACAAGCCCTCTGCTATCTACAAGCTTCTTAACTACCCCAAGACCACGGTGTACCGGGTCTTCAATGCCTGGGAGGTTGAGGGAAGGCCTGCCGCAAGGCCCACAATATGAGAAGTGACCAAATCCGCACTCCCCGCCTCCTTGAAGGCCTCCGGAAGTCCATCAAGGCTTCGCCAGGGACTTCCTTGTCCAGGTTGGCCAAGAACCGTGGATTGAGCAAGGAGCTGGTCTTCAAGGCTGTGGATGAGAACCTCGGATACAGGTCATACCGAATGGCCAAACAACACATCATCACGGCATCCATGAAGGCCACCAGGCTCATCAACGGTAAGCGTCTCCTCAATGAAGAGCCCTGGAGGAAGAATCATCTTCTTCTCCGACGAGAAGAACTGGACTGTCGACAGAAGCTACAACGTCCAGAATGGCAGGTGGCTTGCCAACGAGAGAGAGTAGGTCCCTGCAGTCTTCACCACAAAGTTCTCGGCCTCCGTGATGACCCTGGGTATCATCTGCAGCCCCGGTGAGGTGATGCCTCCTTTCTTCTTCAATTCTAAGGAAAGGGTTAACGCGATCAGGTACTTCAAAGTCATGGAGGAGTTCGTCATCCCCTGGATGAAGGATACGGCCGCTGGGAGGGAGTTCATATTCCAACTAGACTCAGCACCCGCACACAGCGCCATGAGGACCACTAACCTCTTCAACTCCCACGACATCACTCTCTGTGATCGCAACACCTGGCCCTCCAACTCACCCGACCTCAATCCGTGTGATTACTACTGGTAGGGGAAGTTGGAGAGGCAGGTGTGCAAGGTCAGCCACAAGAGTATCGCAGCCCCATTACGAGGGAGTTGAATGCTGTCGATTCTGCGGAAGTCATCAGGGCATGCAAATCCCTTAGGGGCAGGATGGAGAAGATGGTGGCTGCTGAGGGAGGACATGTTGAATAATTTATTGTTACATATCATGTCTAACTTTTTCATTTTTAACAAATACACTCCAAATTCCATTTTTATCAAGCAGGTTGAATTTTAAGATAGTTCCAATTTATCGTGGACACCCTGTATACAGGTTTTTTTAAACAGATCCTTATTTCTAATTACAAATTGTGAACAAAATTTGTTCAATTTCATATTATAAAAAAGTGCACGGTAGAAGTGATATGGAAATTTAAAACCATGATGTTTCTCAAACGTCGTACTCCAAACGGCGTGAAAATGAACCAAACTTCTAACAGAATGAATTGTCTACTCATACCGTTTTGAAAGAGCAATCTTGGTGCAAGAACATCATTACACCCTGATGGGACAAGAGCAGTATACTTCTGTCTTCATTAGACATGAACCACCTCACTTTTTCATTTTTGTGAGAAAGGAAGATTTCAGAACGAGCAATGGGAATTTATTTGTCCATATAGAGCCACTTAGCACAATATCCCAAAAGAAACTAATCGGGTCATATTGAACGGGTTAAAAAAGTGTCCGGTGAAGTTCCTCTAGATCAGAAGTAGTCATTTTACATAATCTTTATATCTATTATATTGAATACTTCATTCTTTAAAATGTATTTAAAAAAATAAATAGACCATTTGACCATTTAAAAAAGACACCGTGTATAATTAAACAAATTTTGTTTTTTTTTCTAGACATATATACATTAATAATTCCTGGAAATTGACTAAATTTATAAAAGTTTTTTTATGTAGCTACTGTTGCCTTATTAGAGCAAACGATCTTCAAATAAAAATATATGTAAAGGGCATATTATATTATATAAAAGGTATGAATTTTTAATGATGTGTCAATTACACAAGTTTATGAATATGGGAAATATGTATGTATGTTCTTATTATACATACATAATATACATGTGTGTACCAGGTATGTGAACACGGAAATTTGCTATAAATTCTAAGGACTCAGACTTGTGTTAATTTAATGCGAGTCCAGAGTCCTTTATTCTTTAATTCTATTATTAATATAAAAAAATTTCATGATGAATTTTCGAAAATTCCGTTTTTATTTACGATTTATTTATGTTTGGAAAATAAAGGGTAGTTGCATGGATAGTGTACTTTTAATCTTTTATTTTTATATTAATTAGCTGTGTAGGTCACTGAAAGTATGATATCCAATCGGAGTTCTAAAAAAACACAGTAGCAACAAAATTTGCCGGCTTACCGTATTCCTAAGTCGGACTTGAAATTCCCGATAGACTTGGCTCAGTCTCAAAGTTCAAGTCGGATTCGGTCTTGAAGTTCAAGTAGGAATCGGAAGTTGGTCTTTAAGTTCAAGTAGGAATTGGAAGTTGGTCTTTAAGTTCGAGTCGGATTTGGAACTTGGACTTAAAGTACAAGTCGGACTCTGGAATCGGACTCGCCCTAAAATTTGAGTACGTCTTGGACTTCACAAAGGTCAGCTTTCCTTCTGTACGCCCCTTCATTGGAGACATTATTCAGAATGGAGGAGGACATATTGAATAAAAAGTGTAGAAAATTGTTGAATTACAAAAGTTAGCAAATAAAAACGACACAAAATAAAAATACATAGAAGTGAAAACAGTTTTTAAAATTTTTTAATTTTTGTGTCCTCACTCTGAACATTGGTGTGATGGTTATGTTCCAACTTTGTCCAAAAAACATACCCTTTTTTTGTAAAATGTATGAACCTAATAACCACACCTGTGCAATTTTATTAAAATATATAGGTTGTGCAAACTATCTGTGACACAAAAAAAATTTTAAACGCAATTTTCAGGTCAAAAAAAATAAAACAAGATTATGAAAATTTTATGAATTTTGATTTATTTTATGAAATAAAATCGCCTCCCCCCTCAGTTACAGTCTCTGTACGAGGATGAAAGGGCGAGCAGGCCTTTCCCACTTTCTCCCTTGGCAAATCCAGGAATTCCTTCTTGATCCAACTGATAAGTTCATCTTTGCTGAGGGTTAGGTCGATTAGTCGTTCAATTTGCACCTCACACAAAATAAAGTTTCTCCGGATTAAGATCCAGCAGGTTTGGAGGCCAAAAATCCAGCTAGATGAAATCATCAAAATTGTCTTTTGTACTCAGCCTACTTTGCTGTTGCCTCAAAAATCCCTCTTAGAGGCCTTAAACTCCCTCCTAACCTTGCAAACAAATGTCTCACTGAGTCTCAAAGTTCGACCAATTGTTATGTTGTCGCTCCGGGTACGGATTTCCAGAAGGGTCTGTGCCTTTTTCAAATATTTGGAGCATCAATTTTGTCAATTTATTCCAACTGGTGCAGTTTGAACAAGCTATCTAACAAAACAAAAAATCAGCTACCTAAGTTCCTGTGTTAGCCCAAGAGAGAGAGCCAAAGTTGCGGCATAGATAACAATAACAAATCTATCCTTTTTATGATTCGTAGCAATTACACAGTAGATTAGAAGCAAAGTTGTCTAGAGGCAAATTTTTATTGTGTTTTTTTGTTAATACAGTCAGTATTGTAAGAGTAAGGAAGAATATGGGTTTCCTGTAGAATATAAATACTACTAAAAAATGTTTTGACATAATATTTTATTAAAATTACAATTTCTTAACTGAGTTTTTATTGGTGCGGCTTATAAAAATATATTATTTACTCCAATGAGTAATACACAAAATCTAATTTTTTTATTCATTTTAGTACTTTGAAATTTGAAAAATTATTTGAACGCGAATAACTCCATTGGTAATTATACTTACTAGCTAAAATAGGTGCACAATTCTTAATTGTACAATTTTGAAACGGATTTATTTAGGAAAAACAACATTTTTAATACCTTAGTAGAATTGAAAATAACTAATTATTTCATCAACTCATCATCCACAAGATAAAATAATAGGTATATGTTCTTAATTTAATTTTTGCATATTTTTGTATAAAATAATTATCTTGCTAAAACCTCTAAATGAAAAGTTATTAAAAGACAAAAAAAAATCCCCGGGGATTAAAATACCGAAGTTCGGTTGATTCAGATTATGGACAATGGGGTACACCACCAATCCAAAATGATTTATAATGATTAAACTGTAAATTTGTACTATCATCAAATAAAATTAAAACCTTTTTGAGTTATAAAGCTTGTTTTATTGCCTTTTGGAAAAAGGAAGTTATGTCGTCGCACTCTCTCTATATGTTTGGAGCAAAAACTGATGAAAATTTGGAAATAAAAAAAGAAAACATATGATGTATAAATTGTGTACAGACAATAACGTAAATATAAAAATTCTCACTTTTCCCACTTTTTATTAAACATTTTTATTTTTTCTAAGAAATGGTCATAATAATTTCTGTCTGTTGTTAAAACACAGTGATTGCAAAGATATAGTACAATTTTTTATCGGCTCTGAGCTGAAGTATACAATATATTTTTGAAATTGCAATAACATCCTCATTAGGTCCAATCATATTACGCAGAAGCGAAAAAAGGTAAAGCGTTATTTTTCAAAATTAATAATTTGTTGGGAGCCTAAATGTGGGTTTACAAGACGATGTAAGAAGAGACGTCGCGTCCCGAAGCGTCATCAGGCGTCACTAAACTCATTAACGTTCGTAAAAACCATTGTCACGTCAACTTCACTCTAGAAGCTAAGTGAATGCACAAATACTCTTTCCTTTTATTTTCAACAAATACATTTGTACATAATATGATCTACTTTACCAATATTTTGGAGTGCAACGATAGTGTAGTCGACGTTTATGTACATATGTCGTCACAAATCAGTAGTCATTTTGTCAAATTTGAATCATTCATTTTGTTTTTTGACATTAAATTTAATCACTTATCATGATGCTTGACATCAAAAAACTTTTACGATATTATCAACTCTCCTCTAGAAGAATCACGGAGTCATGTTGGCCCTCTCCTTTCTCGAAGGAAATTGTCGAGATCATCAATTAGTCCAGTAACAGCAGCTGAAAAGTTAACCTTGACCCTAAGATTACATGAAAGAAAAAAAAAGAAAAAATACATTTTCACTTTGTCTAAGTGCGCAAACTGTAAACTCCAAAGTATGTATTAGAGCCTCTCATGATGAAGCTTTACAACGTGACGCCTCTTCTTACGCCGTACCGTAAACCCACATTAACTTTTAGGTACATTTAAAGTGAGATACGTAGAGTAAACAATATGATGATCACTACCAATACAACGATGTATTTTAAAGTAATACGGACCAAAAAAAAGCAATTTTCTAGTGAAATACAAATATGTATGTAGCAGCAAGAGCCTATTTTATCAATATGAACTATTTATTCATAAAATTCTTCAAATAGTTTTGCTCTTAAAATTTTCATATTTATATTACTTTCCAATTTTAATATGTTTCTACCAATAACGCTAAAACCCCTAAAATAAAATAAATTATTCCAGTAGATATAAATTACTTTTTTGATAAATACAAATATATATGTACAATATAAATACAGGCCCCCCTCAATTAATTAAAAAGAAAAATAAATGAAATATATATTATACTGTTGACATTTCATAATATTGCTTTTAGGAAAATATTATTCAATATGTCTGCATTTTGCCACAATAATAGCCTTAACATTATGAAGGCACTTTGGAAGGAGGACAAAAGTGATCAATGTTTGCTAAACATCACTGCTGAACAATGTTTACTATTTTTACTGGAGTACCATCCTTCTAGAAGCATATATTAAATTCCTGCTGGATCCAGGAAAATACCTTTGTCTTCAAGAAGTAAAAGTAAACAAATCTATTAATTTTTACTCCATCAGGTATATGAAAAAGTAGAAATTTCCCTCCACTTGAGAACACTGTCCTCCACAACATAACTCAGGTCGGCTTCTGGGCCTTGCATAAGTTTCTGAGTGTAGAACATATGCTAGAGGAGTCCTTGTACAGAATGCGGTCATTTTTAGGGGTGTACTGTTTGAGGGCATCGCATACTTTTTTAATCAGAGAAGGTAACCACCACATCAGAGTGATCTGTATGCCACTTGAGCAGACCTTTGCACCCTTCCATTTTCTTGATCTTGGTGACATCAGACAGAGCTATTTCTCCCTATATTTGAAAGTTTTCATACCAAGGTATTTCCTGACAATTTTTCTGACTTTTTCCTTTGATATGTTGTATTCCCTTGCCATTTTGCACACGTATTCTATTTGATCTTATCTCTGATAGCCTTGATGAATCTAGGGGTCATCACGGTCCTTGTTTCCCCTTTCCTGGTGTCCTTTAGATCCTCCCAGTCTATTCAAAGATTTTTTTCCTCCTCCAAATGAGGGGTTGCATGACTTTGAAAAGTAAAATATACCACAAAATATTTTTTTATAACATAACAAACCTTATTAGATGTTTGTGATAAGATTTATTTCGAGCCAAAATCTATGTTTCCCTAATATAGTAGGACCCTGTACATATAAAATTACTTACATAGTTATTATTTATAAATAATGTAACGGCTAACACTTATTCAGGCATACAAATATCATAATTAATCCAGGTAAATCAAATCCAAATTATTTAGAAGAAAATATAGAATAATGAAAAACTTGTTGTTAAACATATTTGGATGAAATCCAACTTGAAGTTGTGTTACGTACTTGTATATATTGATGTGTTATTGGCATACTCATCAAAAATATGTCATATTAGTTTTAAATATTTATGTACCTATATATAATTTATATGCCAATATAATGAATGTTTTTGCTTGTTCTATTCCAAATATTCTACAGAGTGGGGACGTAAAACTTGCAGTAGCATGAATATATTACGAAAAACGTCATTTTTATGGAATCAATAAAAGATAACTCCACCCCATTTAAGTATATGTTTCAATACTATATTTAGCTTTTTCTTTTTTTTTCAAAATGTCCTCCTTCAAAAGCAATAATAACCTTGATACGCCAACAAAAATATTGTAGGCTCTTGACGATAAAAAAAACCGTGTCTAAAGGATACTATACTGTCATAATGGCAGCTCGGAGTGAAACAAATTTGAATAAGAGGTGCGGTATAAATATTGGGGCTAAAACGCCCCAAGTAAATATTAGTTGATAAATGGCCAGTAGGCAGGCAAAAAGTTAGGCAAATTGCTGTTGCAGAAGTATTGGTGCTTACTGGCTGTATGGGGCTATAATGGGCTTTTTGATGTTGTAAGCAGTCCGGATACAGCCTTCTCAGCTCCGTGGAGGAGATCGCAGACGCGTTGCCTTTTTAGTTTTTACTCTATCATTTTTATGCTTAGAGACATGGGATATTAAATAAACTAGCTTACTTTTATTTTAACGGCCGTTTGGTTGTGTAATTAAACGTCGAAATTAAAAACAAGGTAGATAAAATCGTAATTAAATGTTCCTATTAGTTTTTGGTCCCCCCTCTGTACTGGCACAAATAAATCAAGATATAATAAATTAAATTGTGTAAACATTCAGCTTCTATTAGATCATAAAATATCATATAAATTGTCAATTTATAGCTAGCATCTAATATAATTATTCATAAGATAACAATATACCTAAATAATTAGTTAACTTTAAATGACAGTAACTTGACTTACCATCCAAGAAGAGGATTTTCAAATTATTGGTCGTGTACAAAACTTTTCATTGAGAGTTGACTTGCTAAAAAAAGTCAATGTTTATCTTTGTAATATTTGGTGACTTTTTTTACATTTTATAATATTTTAAACCTTTTTATAAATTTCTAAAATTACATTTCACAAAATTTCTTTAAATTAAACATTTTGAAACTTTGAAACAAACTTTTGAAATTTACCATTTATGTTCGTAGAATGACATTTTCCTCATTTATAAATTCCTTTATTGATGCCAAAAACCTTTGTCTCATTGAAAAATTTTGTACCTAATTAATTTGAAATATTTTTTTTACATAACAGAAATGTTTTAGTTATAATTAAGAAATGGTATTACACACTCCGTAGTCACATGACCGTAGGCTAAAACTTAGAAATTACAAAAATCTAGGATGTATTCATAATTCTATAGTTTGAATAGAATACCTTTCATTATACACAATATCTTTTAAAGCTATTAATTGGTTTATTGATCAAATTTCATCAATGACGATAAATTAAATATGAATAATAGCAGAATAAAGGTGATAATTCATACTTTTATGGGCATTAAGAGATATTTTTTCAGTTATTGAGTGAAGGTGAACACGTTCCAAATATAGAGTTCATCCTTTAAAAAAAAGCCTATAATTATAAACTTGAATGTCCTGTATTTTCAATATATTAATGTTGAATTAAAAATATACTTTCAAATAGTTATGCTTATAAATACGAGTATATGTACATAAATAATAGATTAAACTCTAAATATTGAAATTTAAAAGAAATAATTATACTTCCATTTATTTTTATCAATATGATGCATGCACAAAAACAATAAATATGTCTCAAAACTTCAAACAAATACCAATAATAAAACTCATGTTAATATTTACATAGATTGCTATATACTTAAAAAAGTATCTATTATTTCTAATAAAGTGTATTTTGAAAAGAAAATTATAGAGGATGGTTTAAACCTGAATATTTTGGGAAATCTGAGATCTATGTCTTTGAATGTACGCTCATCAGATTCAAATAAAAAATATGTACATATACCAAAAAATACAAAATCCTTAAGATGTCCTCGAAATACGAACATTATTGTAGTGCCCCGTAATTTTGACTTAAACTATTCTGCTTCAGGACATTTTGCCTTAAACGATTTCGCCTTAATATATCAATAAATGAGATTTATATTTCGTCTTTTTGATTTTGTTTTAAATTGATGTTCCCTTTAAATATTTTAAATCAAAATATGTAATATTTATTATTATAAAATACATTTACATTTCTTTTTTCTGTAGGAATACTGATAGAATTATACCCTTGCCTCATATTATGCTTGTTTGTCAATGCATGTGTATTTTCTAGGAACAATAATTAATCATGTCTAATGATAATTACTATAGGAGAAGTGATTAGTAACTCTTCGTTTCACTTTTTGTTTTTCTTGCTAATTTCATTACCTACTTTGACTCTGGTTCGAATTCAATACATAGTGAAACTTTTTGGCGAATGCATTGAAATTTTGGGGCTTGATTCCATCATTATTCAAAGAGAAGACAACCGTTTTATGTGTTTTATTGTAATACACATTTCATATTTTAATTTTAAAAAATCAATCAATTTTAACCTAAAATAACAAAAATGAACTATAAATCTCATTTATTTGTATATAAAGGCAAAATAGGTTTAAGACTAAGTGTCTTTAGACGAAATGATTTAATGCAAAATTTCCCGAGGGAAAATAGTTTAAGGCTAAATTACCTAGGGCTCATTATTGTGTCCCTCAGTGACGGGTGCACGCCCAAGTAGATTATTGATTTTAGGAAGATACCAAAATCAACTGTTAACGATGTTTTCAAGGATTTCAAGGAAATACACTGTTAAAATGAATGGACATATGGCCTCTTACCTCGTCCGATTCGAACCCATTGGAATACTATGTTTGGAGAGAGAGTCCAATAAACGTGATCGATCATAACACTGTTAACTCCTTGCCCCTTCCACTCTTGAGGCAGTAGTCAACATGGACAAGGAGTTCCTCATCAAGGCTTCAACCAGGTTCAGAGCCAGGTGGGTGGTTTGGTTGAACCTGGATGTGGTTGTTTTGATTGATTGATTTCACTATGAATTAATTTTGGGAAATAAATTATAATATTTGTACATTATTCCTAAATTTTGTAAATTTAAAATCCCCACCTTGTATGTATCTATAATGGATATTGTATATATATATATTAATGATGCACAGGTTTGCTTTTTTGAACCCGTGGGTTCCATATTATTTTATATAATTTGACATAAATACATAATACTTAACTATTTATTATCTTAAATAATAATAGAGTGCAAATTAATTCAAAATATTTAATTTATATTTCGAATTGTATTTACAAAATTGCATATAAATATTGTCACACATATTGAAATTACACACTTAATTTTATTTATAGCGCGACAAAACGTTTAATAATGTAATATTAATACCCCAAAACTTCTCTATGAAATGGTAAGCCGCGCAAGCCTCAACTGGTCATGATCATTCAAATGGAGATTCTAGACAAAAGCTTGAGGAAAGTGTAAATTTGCTTTAGTTTATAAGCCTTTCCTGTGATAATTGAGAGCCCTAGAATGATACTTTTTTTTGGAGTATTTTTGAATCAAAACGTAACAACTTCGAATTGAGTAAAGATATTTTTTGTTGTTGTTGTTGGAACTGCAGTTTACAAATACACGAGCTAAAAATAAACTCGTAAATCACTAATATTTACTTATACAATAACAATGTTGCATTTACGCTTATTCATTGTCTATACTCATTTTTTTTTTTTTTATGTTCTTTCCACTTAATTCATATCCATTTTTTATTAAAATAACAAACATGCAATACAATTATCTATCTCGAAGGGAAATATTTTTTAATTCAAAATTAATTGTTTTTTCTTCATTATCGCTCAATTCAATTAGATTCGAATTTATATTATTATTATTATTAGGCAAAAAAAATCGATCTTCACTTGTACGGCCATCAACCCATAGATAATTATTTGAAGATTTAACATCTAAGTAATTTTAAGAAAAAATATTAATTTCATATTCGAATAGAGTTATATTTTTTTGGATGTCAGAATACAGACATTGCAGTGTAAAGGTTGATCCCGTGCATTAGGAATAATTTGGGATTTAATCGGTAGATTCGTTGCATTGTTTTATATAAATCGATTTTCAATTATATCTTGATTTTATTATGAGGACTGATCTTCTGCTTCGTGAAATACATCCCAAAAAATAACTTACCAGATGATGTTGTGTAATATGGGCCTAAAAATGAATCAATTTCTTTCAATACATTTTGAAAGTCGTTTTGTCTTATCGAAAAATTGTTAGAGCCACAAAAGATTGTAGAGTGATATACATAGAAAATGAGTGTATACTCAATAAAAATGGTCACCAAACTACAGACTGTGGGGCAAATGTGGCCTACGATAACAATTTCTCCGACTCACCATTGTTACATGAACTCGTTTGTCTAAAGATAATGTGAAACTGCATTTACAATAATTGAAATAAACAAAAATAATATTGTTTTATATAACTTTGTAGGACTATTGATTTCAATGTAAATTGTGATACAAAACTCACGATACGATACAATATCATAGAAAAATATTTACTATCATAATTTTATTAATATTATTAAAGGTCAATAAAATGTATCCTCTCAAAATATATGGAGTTCGTGTACAAGTTGAGATTTTAGAATAAGTAATATACAAATATAATTCCACTGAAAAAAAAAACTCTGAAATGTTTATTGTGTCATGTAATTGTTCTCATGAAAAGCTAAAATTACTCAATTCCTTTTTAATGTTGAACATTTAATGGAATGGTTATTCTCATTATTAGAGTTGCAAATTTTTAAATAAAAATTCAATACTTGTGTACACTGGATAAAATTTTCCTGCACGTCATACTTTCTCTTTCTATCTCTAAATTAGAGACAGGAGTGAATAGTTGAAATTCAAATAGGTCAACCTTTTAATAACAAGGAAATATTATTCACAAAACGAAGAATATATTAGACAGGAAATAGGAAGAGAAAGATCTCCACTTTATCTAGATATTTGGATATAAGTATTTGGAGGATCCTGAAAGTAAAGAAAGGTCTTATTATGTGTAGGAGGTTTTCAGTTTGTCTCTTATGAAGTTTTCTTGGGTGGGGAACTTGGAGTTGATTTGTGAACTAAGAGATGAGGCCATATGAGATCTCATTCCATTAAGTAAAGCACTACGACTTTTTCTTGTATCAACCATTACACCTTTCAGTATAGTTATAGGATGAACGTAATAGGTATCATGGAGAAGAACTTCTATGTAATCAAATCCATTTACTCCTTAAACAGATAATTAAAATAAATATACTGGGGGGGTAATGATAAATAGGGAAAACTAAAATAAGCCCCAGTGAACAAATTGAAAACCTTTTTACCATTTTATTTTATAGATGAGAAATCATAATCTAAAATAGTAGTTTGAAAAAAAAGGTGTAAGATTTTGTAGAATGTAGAGATTAAAATAGTTTTATAAAAAACTCTAAGAAGACACGCTTATATAAATTGACTGAAAAGTGCGGGGCTTAACAAATAAATTTTTTTTTGCTTCTTTAAAAATTGGCTTTTTATATATTAATAGTATTATTATTTTTAGTTTTTTTTATTCGCTTTATGGAGTGGAGTGTACATAACATTTTTAAGCCACTGTCTGGATTAAAATCTAAGGGTTTTTTTTCATCATAAAGCACTGAAAAATGAAATTGTTTCTGATCCATTGTTTTGGAAATAACAAAAGAAGCATCTCACTTAGCACAGAAACTCACAAAGTAACGAACAGATTTTCACAAAATTTTGACAGCTGTCTGTTGAAGGTTGGTACTATCTGAAAATGAGGTGAATTAAAAAAATTGTATCATCTATATGTTAAGACTGGGACTTTCCAGCCTATTTGTAACACAGAAAAAGGTGTGTTAGTTCATCTATTAGTGTGTACCCTCAATTTTTTTTTTTTTTTAAACTTTGTATTTTATAGTTTTTAAACCTCAATAATTATCCTTATAAATTAAAGAGGTTTTGTGATTTAAAATTGAATTGTTAGTTGGATGGAAAATGTCCCCTTTGTAATTTTCGACCTTACAAAAAAATTAATTATCATAGTATTTTCTCTTCTCCAAACAAGACCCATTTTAAATCTTGAGCAGACCATTTGCCGAAGGACAATTAGCTGAACGGATATTTCCAAGAAAAGCAATTTATCGAATTCACATTTTGTAGAATGACTATATTGGAAAAAAAAAATCTAGTTAATATCATGATATATGTGATTCTATATATCATATTATAATTTGACTTGATGGATTACTCATTTTGGAAAATACTTATGGATTAACGAACAAGCATAATATCAGGCAAGAGTAGACAACTTTATCGGAAGGTCATTGTTCTTGCCTGATATTATGCCTGTTCGTCAATCCATGATTATTTTTCAAAATGAATAATACATCATATCGAATTATCATTAATTGATGACGTAAAAGTGATTAACACTTCTTCCATTTGAATGCTGTTGTGCTTGTTCATTATCTAATTTATTTGAAATACTACAACGGTAAAAATTCGGATAACATTCGCACCACATACTACTGCGGTGTGTTTATATAATTATCATTAATTAATAAAAATATATTTTTCTGAAAAATAACATTAGTTAATTTACTTATATGACATTCGAACAATGCATATTCATCATACTATCATTTTAAATTGAATTAAAATATACAATCTCATATATAAATTTATTAAGTATTCTTTTTCAACTAAATGTACACTTGGCAAATTGTCTTTTGGCAAAATGTACCGGGCCGTGCAAAATTATTTACCGATGATGTAAATATACTTTTTAAGAGGTTTTATGGCAACCCGTCTGATTGTTTCGTATTTTACTGTTAAAATAAACAAAAATCCTTCCTGTGAGAGCGTAACAACTTCCACACATGAGACCATGTCCAATCAGCAAACAAAGAGTATCGAAATTGCAGCCCTCCTCCGAGCGGGAGTGCTCTGAGGGGGCCAGTAGTCCTTGGGACAAAAGTTCATGCTGTCCTTGAGCCACTCCTGAGCTTTCTTGGAAGCGTGGGCGGGTGCTCCATCTTGTTGAAAACCCCAAGGAGAGTTGCCGACTATGGATTTGATCCACGGAAGGACCTTGGACGCCAGAATCTTCACATAATCCTCCGCTGTTAATCTGTACCCAGTGGGGAACCATACCGGCTTCATGACCGTCCCGTTGGAGGGAGTCAACAAGGCCTGGGCCTCCATGGACGCCGATTACATCCAGCAAGTCTGTGGCAGCTTCAGACGTCGCCTGACCAGTGTCATTGAGTCAAATGGTGGCTCCATTATTTAATTTGATCACAAACAATTTTATTATTCTAAAAATGTATAAATAAATTGTTTCTCAAGTCATTCGAAATGTCATTATTGTCCGCGATATGTTCTGAACAAAAATCGGTAAATAATTCTGCACGGCCCGGTATTTATGACAATTTGTATTTCGGCAAAATATCCGTTCGAAAATTGTTTTTCGGCGAACTGTTCTTCGGGAGAAATGTTCCCGCACTATTGTCTTAGGACCTTTTCAAATCACAAAAGGTAGAGGTTTGAAGATTATAATATGCAAAGTTTTTGTCTATTCTCTATTCAAGTAACCCAAAATTATTAGAAAAAAGTTAATCATTCAGAAAATTGTAGGGGGAAACACAGCAGATTTATTCAGAGAATTGTTCTTTTTGTCTTTCTGGTAAAGTCATTGAGAATCTTTGTTTGTGTAAGTGGGATACATTAAAGTAAAAAAATGTAGTAATTAAAATTTGTTCCATTTCAAATTTAAATTATAAATAGAGTATATAATTAACAATTCAAATACTATAGTACATTACATTTAAGGGCAAAACCATTATTATAATAGCAACATCTTCTTCTCAACTCTCATGAGAGTTCTACTAACTATTTTATGTTCCATTGATTTCTTTCTTATTTGTGCTATATTTAATTGTTTCAATTATTCTCTCAAAGTGTTTACATTTATTTTGGGTCTAAATTACTTCATGGATTATGCTACTAAAATTTTCAAGGATAACCCACCATTAGACAACTACTATCTCATTCTGTCTCGCTTTATGAATTATAAATTCTAGACGAGATTTCAAAAGTAATTATCTCGGTCCTCCGATCCCTGCATTCACTATTGCATTAGAAGTCATTCCTAACAAAATGATTAGGCTAGCATATACTGTTAATATTGGTCGTGAAGAGAAGGACCCTTCATCAATCACAAGGCGAAGGTTTAAACGGCTTGGCATTAGCAATGGCATGGAACATTCAGATCCAAACGTCATTTTGAAGAACCCATTCACTGACACACGTCAAAAATGACTTGAGGTACAGACTGGGGACGTCCTGTATTTTTTCAAACAAGTCCCGGTAAGATCCTAAGGGGATATATTGTTATTTTTGCCAAAAAGAATTGGAGATCTATTTTCATTTATTCTACCAATCTATAAAAATTACCCAGATACTTAGGATGGTGGAGGAAGAAGTCTGGAGAAATTTTCATGTGAGATTGAGTCCCTCAGATTGGCTCATTGTAACATCCTCACGATATAAGGATAGGCGGATGATTGAGTGGCTCATCTCCAAAATACAATGTGAAGCACAAGGACCAAGAGGTCCCTTAAGGTCTCCACGACTACGTCTCTAAGGCAATAATAATCCTCAATTCCTTCTCCATCGATGGGAAATACTAATACACAATGTTTTTGAATGTTTATTAATAATTATTTGTCATAACTAGCTGAAGATTCTCCCCCTTCATGATATGATTTATTTATCGGATCTCTGGATTTGCCAGTTTTTCTTTTTTGTTTTTATCCTTGTGACATTGACATAATATAAATTAAATATGGAGTCGTCGTTTCTTCTTTTAATATTTTTTTAAATCAAAACATAATAATAATATTTCCATTGTTTTATAAATTATTTGTTAGGAATGAATAAATCTATATGCATTATTTTTAATTGACTTAATATTTATCTTCTTGCCAATGAACGCAGTGCTTATACGACGGTCTTATACGATTTCGATTATTTAATCCACATTTTCGACAATTGGCTTACCAGATCTTTGATATCAAAATTAGCCTATCAGGACTAAAAACACTATTTACATTTTCAGCCGCAGGTCTTTCGTTTTTGCCTTCATCCAAGAAAAACTGTAAATTATGACGTGTTTTTTTTTTGTGTCTATCTTTGACGCAAATACTGAGTTAAGCAATCACACATGTGTATAAGAATCTGTATTTCTTACGAAATCTTATTTTCTAACGCCGACTAACGTAAATCAATCACACTTACATAATGCAAGATACACAATACTAAATCCATCTATAGGAAAAACACTATACTACACTATAGATGTCTGAAATTTAAAACTTTTTGAGGATTTGTCAAATTTTTAAATTGACTAACTATTAATTAATTGTATGTTCTATTTTTTATATTCTTTAAGGAAAATTTACAGATAATGTATTCATATATATATATATATAAATTAAAATTGAATAAGCATATAGTCTTTACCTATAATTTTCCAATATTCAAGTTATGCAACTCCTGTTCTATAACATTGAAAGTAATCAAACAAACAAACGACTTTATAAAATGTATATAAAAAGGTTTTCTGGTGAGGCTTACTCGTATTTTTACTTTTATACAATAATCATAACTAGTGTTGTGGTATACCTTATTTAGGACTGAAGACTGTTGTCCATTTCAATCTTGCATATCAGTTCTAAAAACTTATAAAATTTGGTTCTTGGTGGCGCCACTCAACTTGGTTTCTTCTTCTTTTAGACCAGTACTGGGAGTTTTAAGAACCGGTTGTAAGGACGGATAGGACCCGCCGTGGACCAAATAAACAGGGGCTGACACAACACTGATCATAACACATTTTTCCTATAGATATTGAAAAAGGCTCAAAAATTTAGTTTTTTATAACATTTGTATTCATATTTTATTAGAATTCTTTTTACTTTGATAGTTTCAAAAATGTTAGCAAGCTTTTGTCATGATGAACTATAGAAATAAATGATAAAATACACATTTTTGGGAGCTTCTTTAATTACCTTTTCTTTCAACTTCTATTTACAAAAATACTCCTTCAATAATTAACTTACAAATAATGTTTACAAATACAATCAAATGCTATTTTTCTATGAAAAATAGCATTAATAATTATAATTTATTTAAAATAATTTGAATATGCCAATCAAGCTTCTTAAGGGTGCTTTGAAAATATTGATAAAGTATTTCATTCTTAAATAAGTAGGTAAAAAACTTGTATTCAATATGTGAGCCATAAGCTCTTATAATTGTCCCAGGCCTTGACTTTGTAGTCAGACTCGAGCTTCTTCCACTCCTTCTTGATAGAATCTCTAGGACTGGACACTCCTGTGAGGAGTAGCATACGCCCTCTCCTCCATACGCCCCTCGATATATGGGTTTACGTCTGGAGAGGAGGGCAGCCACATATTGAGGTCCCAAATGTATGAAAAGTTGTTTCCCAGGGTGGACCGTGGTCTTAGAGGTGCAATGAAACGGAGCTCCGTCTTAAGTGAGCATAAATTTGTTCACTAATTTTATTTGGCCAAAGTAGCACTTTCATATCCAGAAGTTCAATGTAATCATCTGTATTGAGCTGCTCCTTTCTCTCCACAAAAATAGGATGGCAGACCCGTAAATACAAGTTAGATACATCTATCTATTATCTGATGACAGTGACATACCAAAGTTTCAGCAATTTTGGACTTGTAGTTGTTACGCTGAGTGAGTTGATGTAAGCGTTTTAATGAAAATGGACAAATTCGAGTATTAAGGAGAATCCACAAATTACGGTTAGAACTGCTTGACCATTAGGGTGAAGCTTTCTTTTTAATTTATAAATATTGACTCTTCAAAAGTAGCAAATTTTTTTCTTAGGCGAAAAACGTTGTAAAGGGAGCGGGGATCAAATTGTCGCCAAAATATTTTTCTACAAAAAACAACACAAAATATACATTTTTTAACTTTTTTATTGAAAATCAAAACTATGACGAGCATATAGGTATAGAGTAGCCATTCATTCGATATAATTACCGTTGGCATCAATAACGGCCTCAATACAGCCTCTGAACCGGCCGCAGGCTCTTCTGACCCTCTCATTGTCCATGTTGCCGAATACCTCCTTGATGGAGTCCATCAGGCTGGCCTTGGTGCTATGGGGATGTCTGTTGGTATATCTCTCAACATAGCCCCAGACAAAATAGTCCAAAGGATTAAGGTCGGGAGAGTTAGGAGGCCACAAATCCTTGGTTACGACGTCATCAAAGTTCTCGGTTAACCACTGCATGGAGATTTTGGACACATGGCAGGGTGCTGAGTCCTGTTGTCACACCCAGGGCCTGTCTCCGGCCTTCATGGACCTGGTAGGGTCATCCTCAACCATCTTCTTCACCTTGTCGACAAAGTCGGTGTCCCTAACCTTCCTGTCGGCGCCTTCCTTCTTGGGTGCCCTCTTTATGGTGGCATCAACATCCCAGGTGTCCTCTAGCTTCTTACGGATACGCTGAACAGTCCGTAAATTCACTCCTAAGGTTGAAGCAATCGTTGAATTGGAGATTTCACCTCCATTATTAACCAATGCTATGACGACGGCGGACCTCGAAAGCTCCTCGTTCCACTTATAGCTCTTTATCTCCTCATATGATGACGGACTGATGCTAACTGAACTACGTATCGTCAGCTGACGAGAATAGATTTCCTATTTGGTAACCGGTTTTTTATTTGATAATGTCGTCTTCAAGTTATCAAGGTTTAAAGTAGGCGAAAATTTGATCCCCATATTAATTTTGAACAGTTTTAAAAAACAATAATTAAAGGTAGCTCAACGGCTCCAAAATTTTAAAATTTTACGATTTAAAAAAGAAGAAGAAGTATTTAAACCTGAATATCATCTAAGTACTTCGTGTTACAACAAACCTATATACACAAGAAATTTAGCTGGATAAATTTGCAAAATAAAATATTTTATAGTTTTTTTACTAACATTTGGTTCTGATTGGTCAAAAAGAACAAAGATTCCCATTACTTGGATTATTTGGTATCTGTCATTTTTTAAACAAAATTATACCGATATTTAGAATTTATATTTTTTAAATCATTATCAACAGTTCATTTTTTAATTGAGCAGATTAAATAATATAAATTTGACCTTTTCTTATCTTTTTTTTAAAGGAGAGATTTGATTAAATTCAGTTCATTATTAGATGCACTTCAGGCTTTTGGAGCAGACATCCAGGCTCGAAGATACACTCTCACTATAAACACACAAATATTGTGCAATCCTCGCTCTCCTATTTAAATTCGATTTGAATTAAGATCGAAACATCCAAATTTGTAGGCAGTAAAAAACTTTTGATAACCGTTGGCCGTAGTTTATAGGACCAGGTTATATAAATTTTACACCTTGCAGATGCAAATCATCAAGTTAAATAATTACCAGCATAAGAAATTCTTTATGGTATTGTCGAGGAACATTTTTTAACATACATTTCTTCGCATAATGTCGCACATTTTATAAGAGACTATCTATTTCATGATCTTCAGTTCCAGTATCTTACTTAACTATATTAATGGATGCCCGTTTTTCTTACAATATTTGGAACATTCAAACATCCGGAGAAGACGTAGGTCCAAAACATGACTGGAAGGCTTTGCTTATGATTAATTCCATATTATGTTGTGTATATGCGAGAGGTGAAAGGTTTTTTCCTAGTTTTTTTTCTGAAGAAGAACACAAGCTCTAACAGTCCAACACATATTTGAGTTTGTTGTATTAAAGCAAATATCTTAAATGATCACGTATTTTCCGTCATGAAAAATTTAAAGTAAATAGCAGTGCTAAGAAATGTTATCTCTGTTGAAAATAAAATAAGGCTTAATTACTTTACTAATTTATTAAAATTTGACTAGTAAGATTATTTGGATCAAGTAAAGGTGAGAAAAAGGTTAATGTCACTTATAATAGTAATATTAATATCTACATTATTGTGTATAACAAGTCTTTTTAAAAGTTCCAAAATTTTGAAAGGTGGTAGAGGACATAGTACGGAAACACAGTTGGATTGGCTGGTTATCACGTCTCCTTCATATGAGGTGTGTTTCAAAATATAAAATATTGTTTCTGAGGTACAGAAGTACTCAACGCGGCGAAGCATACGAATGGAATCCTTCCATTCGGAATCCAAAACTGTGTGTATGCCTTAATTAATATCATGAAGTACACCGATAGCCACATAATAGTGTTTTTAATCACACTGTCTGTTGACGAATAACGCCCAACCAAGGAGCGTTATTTGATTCGTTTTGACATGCTTCTCTATCTCTGAGAATTTTTAATGGGAGATTTACTTTTTTGTGATCCTCTTTAAGAGGAGAAGAAAAATATATATATTGAAGTTGTGGAATTAGATTATTGATCTCATTTTATTGTAATTAATTATTTTAGTGGTAAAATTTGTTTTGTACTTTTTTAGAGTAGTAAAAATCATTCACAATATAATAATAATTGTGGTGTAATATGTAATGTTCATTATTATGAAAAGTATGAAATATATTTATTTAGAAAGAAAAAACAAAACAAAAAAAAAGTTCCAAAATTTAAACAAAATACATTTAACCACGTTCAAAAAACACCTTGGCATTTTGATCAGAAAAAAGTAGGATATGTTCCAAGGATGTCACATGTAAAAGACAGATACATAGGAAGAAGTTTAAAAATATTTTACACTAGTTTAAAATGATTACAAGTCTTAACAATTATACATTGATTTAATATAATTAATCTTGTTTTAACAGATAGTTCGATAAAACTTCCAAAAGTGTTACTTTTCTAAATAGTTAATATATTATGAGGAATAATTGTATTTTTGTTGAGGCTTAAACAATCCTAAGAAATGCCTCCGTTAAAAGCAAAATTTTAATTAAAATGTAAATAAACACTGTTAATTTGATACATATTATATACCGAGGGTTAACTGCTAAATTTTTATTACTCAAAAATTAGTGTTATTGGCTATATATCATATTAAAAGTTTAATATTTAATGTTAATATTTCAAAACAAAGAAATTCAGGCTCTTGAAATCTATTTTTCATATCTAATTTATTGTCAAAAATTGAAAAAAAACCCAATATTCATAACAAAATAATTTACTTTTTAAACTTATTTCTGTAAAAGTAAACTTTTAAGTTTCAACAATGTGGCTCTCACCTCACGATATGATGGTTAATTCCTTTAATGTTGCAACAGGAGAACTCATTGCATCTTGTTAGACCAGTCAACAAAATGTTACTTACATTTCTGACAAGAGTGTTCGGTGAGAACATCAAGCCTTTAAATAATCAAATCTAAGACGAGATTCATATTTTTAAAAGAACTCAAAAAGTCTTACAGTGGGATGAACATTAAAAAAACTCTTTGTCTCTTGAGACATCAAATTGTTTTGAGTTGGTTTAAAATATAAATTTAATTTCAAAAACAGTCATGGCCAATGCCCTTAATAAAGGAAATCATTAGGATATTATATAATTATTTGGATATGATACATAATGTCATTCATTGACTAAGTCCATTGAGTTGAATTTCATAATTATTTTGTTATAGCGAGATGTATCCATCAATACACAGTATTAAAAAAATAGTTACTTGTTAAATTATCTTCAGAAAATCATAAAACATCGGTATTTCAAACTTGTAACTCTACTCCTTACTCTCCATTTTAAACCTTTTAAATCTTGATCAAATTTGGGTTACACACACAATATTGCTTTTCTTATTCTAAATTTCGTCATCTCACACAAAATAAAAACTCATTTCTGCGTCTATTTCCATGTGAATTTCTGATTTCTTCCCCCGCTCAAAAAATTGACTCAAATCTAAAAAACTTACAAGTCAAAATAAAACAAAACATATGTGATAAGAAAACCTAATTACACCATTTTAGTTAGAATATTACGTAGTAACATAATTATATATATGAGATCTAAAATATTTTAGATTTGTTGACTTGTGTTATTTGCCTTTTGAATTGAATTTGTTATAAACCTACGTAAATTCATAAATGTTTTTTTATAATATATGTATAATCAACTTTTTAGTATCATTGTTATTATTATATCCCAACTATCCGAAGGCTTACCCTATTATATTACTCACAAACTTATATCATGAACATTTATTATGCTAAAACTATGAGCTTTAAGCTTTACTTATATAAACATTGCCTCATAAAAAATCTATTTTAGAATTTGTACCTCTAAAGGATATAGATATATGTTTTTTATCAAAAACTATATTAACGTAGGTACAAAAACCCAGTGTTTCAGATAAAGACGTGGACCTTTTAATAAACAATGAAAAAAAATTAGGACATTTAGTACACGTATTTGACTCATCAGTCATTGGGTCGTAGATACCATCCGTGAGACTATGCCTGAATGTCTCTAAGGGCGAATATCGTAAAGACATGACAATGATATCGTTGGTAGCAAGAAATTAGAATTCATTGAAATACTGGGGAAAAGTAAAAATATCAAAAGACTGACTCGAATTTTGGATATATTTGCTTGATTTAAATTGATTTTTTTGTCAAAAAATACTGTTTTCAATGTTTGTATATATTTCGATTTTTTATAATTAAAAGTATTCATTAATCCTATGAGGTTAATTGAATGCAGATAAATCAACTAGACGGGTTGAAACTTAAAAATCCATGTATCATCACTATGGCATCCACAACATTAAATATATCCCCCGATGTTATTAATCCACCAACAATCATGATGACTGTTTCCATGCAATCCAAGAACGCGTTCTCCCCTGTTTCTCCTCTTGAAGAAATAAAACAAAAAATATATATATTTATAAGTTATACATGTATATATATATATATAAGCCTTCACCTGTAATCCAGCAAGTCGTTATAAGAGTGTGTGTTCACCCTCCTAAGGTAGGTAGAAGGCGTTATTGGACTAACTTCGGTATACCGGTTTGCGAAATATACAGAGTTTTTTTGTTCTTACGCCGAATTTTTGGTTGGTCTTTGAATCATAAACACCCCAACGATTGGTAGGGATAGATATTCTGTTTTTTCTTCCCGTGAGTGGAATAATTGATTTATTTTCTTGTGTGGAGTGTACTACAATAATAACATGTTCCAAGTGTGAAAATAGTGAATTAATTAATAAAAAGACATTTTGATTCATTGCCACATTCTGATTATTAATTGGATATTTTCGTCATAGTTACTTTTTGCAAGCATTTTGATTAACGAATAGGTAAGCAATTTGAATTATAATACATACCTCCCCATATCAATGCATTTTTTTACTTCTTTTTGATGACCAAGCCCATTTATGTATATACTTCTTTTACTTATTTGGAAGCCAAGAAGAAAGTGGCATATATACCTAACTACGTTAACCTTACATTCCTATTAACATCAAATCCTTGTTCGTTTTAAAATATGTATATATTTAATTCTTAGAAGCAATTTCTTATTTTATATATAATTTTTTTTGTCCGTTATATTCGCGGTTATTTCAAATGATTTTGCAGAGGATTTTGATATTGTATCTTAAAATCACTCTCTTCCTTTTTTTTCTTCTCCTCTATCCTCTTCTTTTTTTTACTTTGGCCTTGAAAAAATGGCATGTGATTATTTTTTTATGATCTGACCTCCTATTTTTTTTTTTGGGGCGGGGGGGAGAGGGGCAAACTTGAACCTTCATTAAGTAAATAAAGATACTAGAAATAAAAATAGAAATGTCTTTCTAAGATCTTATTCATATGCAATGTAAGTATTATATTTGTTTATACATACAACATAGGCGGTTACGCTACTTAAAAGGTGTCCTTTGTTCAAAGCCATTTGCGTAGGTCTAAAGTAATGACTTAATGATTTTTTAAACTTTTGGGGGCGAATGTGGAGATGGATGGGCATCTATGTACGTGTTGTTTCGAAACAAATATATTATGTAATATGCCTTAAATATCCACCAAGTTGCTTTGTACACCGGTACTCTAGTGATACCGGGATACTGTAACATTTAAAACGTTACTATAGTAAATTAAAGTAACATGCCCTTAATTACAATTATATTTCATACAAGAAGTATTCAAGTTTCTGAACTAACTCACGGGCTAAAAAGTATTGAACTTCACACATAGATGGCACTATTTTTTTAATTCACCGCATTTTCAGTTAGTACCAACCTTCAAAAGACAGCCGTCAAAATTTCATAACAATTTGTTCTTTGAGTTATTGTGCTAAGTGTAACGCTACTTTTGTTATTTTGAAAACAATGGATCAAAAACAATTTGTGTTTTAATTTTACACTGCATCGGTGGGGGAAAAATACCAATCAAGCTTAGCAATGGATTGAACAGTGTTATGGGGGCTCCATACAAAAGTTAATTTAAGAAAAACCAATTTTTAACGAAAAAACAACGTATTTTCTTTGTTAAGCCCGATACTTTTCAGGCCATGTGTCAACAACCTCCCGCTACCCAAAATAAATATCGTGCAGACATACTTGGGAGTGCGTGTGAATTACCCTTTTTTTAATAATATTTTTTACAAAAAAATTATTGAAATATCGATACCAATTTTGAAACCGGAACTGTTATAAGATAAGAAAACAAATCTTTCAAGATGTTTGACAAAAGGTGGTAACTGATAGTTCTCCTATGATGCACACTAAAGTTAGTAAATAAAATGTTATAAAACAGCTTAAGATGATACTTTTATTGACCATAAAAATAAAGAATTGAAAGATGCTATATATGTACATAAGTATATATACTACAAATAATAAGGTTTTTACATTTTTTTTATGGTTATGTCCTATGAATGAAGACGCCTTCAAAATTTTACATACTGTTCTCATAACAAAACATAGTTATCTTTTTATGATCTATATACAAATTTCTACAGCAAATGAATATAATATACTTTAAACCTGAGACGTTTGATACGACAAATATCAACCGCACATATATTATCTCATTTCCTCTTTTTCTAGTCTACCTCTTTTTCAATAATCTATATGAGAAGTTGTCTGCATACTGTCAACCACCCCTCCTTCAATGTGTCTTTAAGACTTTCTTGGAACCTTAATCTATAATGGGTCTTTGAATACTCCAGATATTGTTGTCTACTAAAAAAAAACATGCAGCAATTCTTCCCCATTCATTGTTTGTAATGTAAGATACTGATTATCATACCTATGTATACCTATATGATGACTCATTCCTGACTTTAAGGGTTCATCTTTTGTTGTGATGATGGTAAATAATGGGGGAAGATAAATACCATTTTATATATTTAGAATCGTGACTTGTAATAAGTGTTCTCATGTTGATTATTATACATGTATAAATAGGCAGGAGAGAGAGATTAAATTAAACCGAAATAAAAATACCAGAAGGTGTTCAAGAGAGCGTTTTCATGTGATGTCAAATTTGTTGATGTTTGCCATTTTGAGGTTATTATTAGATACAAATGCAAACGCTTTTTTTTATAAAAATAAAGGAAGACTTTTATCGTCCCTAATCGATCCCAAAATAATAAATTTGTACAAATCTATTGATTTTGGGGGATTTCCAGTACTTATGACTTCAATTCAAATATCACTGTATATCAATGGCATAAAGTAGTATATAATGCAGATATTTAGTCTTTTTTTAATTCTTAAAGACATTTGATGACGTTTCATGAAGATTTCTTGGAAATTGGGTCATTTTACTTAGTAAAAATATCAACTATGAGTCCCCAAGATAGGGTTTCCTTCCATTCTTATAATGCAATTTACGATGTCTGTGAAAACTCTCCTTAGTTAAGGATTTTGTTTATGTATATATGTGTTGATATTGTGTCTCTTTTTTTCATTAAAGTGTGTAACATATATGTATATGTATATGGATTATCTTATTCTTATATCTTGTATAACTGACTTTTTTTTGTTTCAACAAAGGGGGACAAAACTAAAGGTATTCTATGACAGTTGGAGAAAAGGAAGGGAAACTTCAGAGCTGCTACTTATTTTTTGCAGTGTTTTATTCAGATAAATATACTTTAGCCACTATAAAACCATTAGAGGTATTATAACAAAATTAATGGAGGGTTTTCCGGTCTCTCGTAAAACTTTGTCAAATGACTAAAATAAAATGCAAACACATGTTCTGAAAATGCCAGACTTCACAAATAGATGGCTTTATTTTTAATTCAAATCATTTTTAGTGTCTACCAATCTTCAAAAGACAGCTGTCAAAATTGCATGTGTTAGGAATAAACACATATTACACATGTAGAGGTTTCTTATTTTCCGGAAAATTATCCTTCAGAAAGATCCTGGAAGGGAAATTCTTATATACATTATAGCAGGAAATTTTGGGATAGGTTAGTGAAGAATAATTCTTTTGAACTTACTTGACCTTTTTAAAAAGAAAATATAAAATTTAAATTAGACTAATCTCAACGCTACGACCATTTTAGGAGGACTACATTGTATGTAATTGCTCTGCGTCCTTTTATAAGATAAAAAAGGATATCCGTGCATTGTACATATTGGGAGTAATAGGGTTATATTTGCACGAGCTTATATTATGAAATAGTTAAATGCAAGTTTCCCTATGAAATTTTTTATTTATCAAGAATTTCTCGTTTTATAAAACCTTGGGAAAACGGGATTCTGAGATTCCAGGAGGTAAATCTCAGTACTATGTACATATCTCTGTCTTATTATAAAAATGTTGTATCTGGTCAAATTTAAAAAATAAAGTAATCCCAACTACATTCATGTTCAGCTTCTTTGAACAGTTTCTAAAAATATTTTAGGATACCACATATTATGAAGTCAGTTTCTCATTTTTCCTTTTGTCCTATGCAACATTTTTTTTCTCTTTGAAGAGTCTACCTTATTATTTCAGTTAAAAAAGTGGATTTATGGAGGTTAGATATTCATTTACAGAGTAGTACTCAACACTCTAAGCAAAAAAGAAAAAAAGTGTCACCACAATATATCTACCTGTTACAAATATTCATCACGTTGTCTTCATTTTTTTAAATGTGTTATAGCATTAGTCCCAACTAACAAATCTTATATTTTAAAGGTATATATATATATATATATATTTTGCATATCCTTAACCATTTTGAAATATCCGGAATTCACATTTTTATTCTACAGAAAGTAAATATCAGAAAGTTAATTACAAATCATAAGAATGCACTTTTTTTTTTCATTTTTTAAATGTAATAATTTACTTGTCCATAAATGTCTGTGAAGAAAAAATATAATTTGCGTAAAATCAAAAGAATTACAATTAGACTGCATCATATTATGAATTTATGCTGATGAAATCTATTATTAAGTAACTAAATGTATCATACTTATAGATTTGAATTATTTGATCAAGACTACTTTTACTGAAGAGTATGAGACCCTCAAAATATGCATTTATCGAAGTTTAAAGAGTGGCTTAACTAAACGATCACAAGCCGAGAGAAAAAAGTTAAACGCTGGTGTGACTTTATTTCTGAACAGATTTTATTAAAATTTTCACAAAAATCAACATATCAATATAATTAGACAATTAATTAATAAAAATGCTGTTAGCTTGGACCACACGTTTACGACGACCCCGAAAACGTTCCACTGCCTTCTTGACCGTCCCACAGGATAAAGTCCGAAATTATCTTCTTATCCCAGCTCTCAGGGATCTTATGGTGCTGTGGAGACCTTCATTGGAGACCTGTTCAGCATAGTCTAGACAAAAAAAGTCGAAAAGATTCAATCCTGGCAAGTTAGGAGGCTGCGAACTCGACAAAACGTACTTCAAAGTCTCAGAATAAAAAAATCTAGCTTCTTTTGCTGATGTGACGGATACTTCGACTTGCTATCAAATTTAAAGTCGATCTTTCCTAATGCTGGGGATCCAGAGGAAGATTTTGTTGTGGGAAACACAGATATAGATCTTGGTATTGACGTTCAGGCTCTGCTTGAATATGAAGGGAACCATTACGTAACTTTCTAAGAACATCAATCTATAGATCCTACATGATCCTAAGGAAAGTTATTCAGACTTTTTGCCAACCAACTATTGCTCATCGAGTTATAGTTCTAGATTTGACAGAAGTGTTTATCATCTGAGAAGTTCCAGATACGATCCTTTACGGGAGCCTTAGTTTTTGCCTTGATCAAAGTCTCGGTTTGGGTACCCTTTTCTTCCTGTTTGATGGGGCTAGAAGCTGTCACTTACAACGTGTATAGGTGCAGTGCTGTAGGTCTTTATTATTTACACCAGGGGTAGGTAACCTTTTTAAACATGGATTGCCAACTTCAACATTTCTAATCAATGAGTGTTCCTCAATCAACAATAATGGTAAAAATCACACACAAACTACGCAAAATATGTTCTAATTTGTGCGTGCCAGTGAATATGCCTCCGCGTGCTAGCCGTGACACGCGTGCCATAGGTTGCCGATCCCTGTTTTACACGATGGACAGTTGAACAAGACACTACGTCGATGCTGTCAGCGATTGCATTTACCGATTTGGAAGGATTCTTCTGAAATTTTGGGTTTCATTTCCTCAATAAAGCAGAACTTTAGAAAATTTTAGCCGCTTCTGGGAAGTCATCGTCAGTGGGTCATTTAAATTCTGCTTGATACTTTTTTCGAATTTTTGTACGAATCTAGTTGTACAACCAATTTTTATACCATTAAAATGCACAAAAGTGCACAATGTTTTTGCCTGAGTAATAGAAGTAATATCGCAAGGAAGTATATGAGCAATTGACGTGTTTGAGTGAAATTAGTACTGGACTTAATCTACATTAGTATGTGTTTGTATTGAAAGCAGTTTGTAGGGTGCTGTGATACAGCCAGATAAAATTTCGAATGTTTTAAAGAACTACCCTTCGCATTGACTTTAATATTATTATAATTTTTTTTTTTTACAGTTAAAATAAAATATATTTCTTTCGTTAGTTCAAAATATTTGATAGATTAAGTTTTTATGATATGGGGAGAAAACTTAGTTGATATTTGTTTGATAAATTGTATCCAAAATATATCAAGTTTGTATATAACAAATTGAAGATATAATATCCTTTTGTTTTCTTTTGGCTCAGTCTTATATTTCACTGGGTTTTTGATAGTTGATTTACTTAGAAAGTTTTTTGAAATATATAGATATATACAGGGTGTACAAGCTATCTGTCCCGCGAAAAGGATTTATTTTGAAATGCAATTTTCTCTCCATCCAGTAATTAGGTTAAAAAAATAAAATCAGATTCTGAAATCTTGATCAATTTAATAAAATTTATACAATAAAATCACCTCCAGCCTCAATTACAGTCTCTATACGAGGCCAAAAGTACAAACAGGGCTTCACCCCTTGGTCATTTGGCAAATCTTGGAATTTCTTCATGATACGACTGATAATTTCGTCTTTAGCGTTGCAGGGGGTTCATATGGTTTGTCGTTCAATCGCTCTCCATACAAAAAATTATATCGATTCAGATCTGGCAACTTTGGAGGCCAAAAGTCCGGTTAGAAGACGTTAAATTGTCTCGGAACTGTTTGAGACTTTTTTTCGACATATTGTTGGGAGCCAAGTCCAGCTGTCACATATAAGGCTTTCCATTGGCAACTTTAGCCTCTAGTACGTCCAAGTAAGCATTTGTGTTGCACCTGATACCTTGGAGAAAGGAATTAAGGGATATGACACAGTCACTTGGACCTTAGCATTGCTGTTGCCTCACATTCCGTCCTAATCTTGCCAACGAACGTCTCACTGAGCCCCGTAATTCAAACATTCGTTGCTTCCAGCAGAGATTCCAAGGAGAGATTCGTACCTTTTCCAAATATTATCCTATTCCTTCCATAAAAAGAGTTGTTCGTATAAAAAACACTTTATCATTAACGACTACCAATGATAAGGATCATACATATGCAGTAAAATAGAGCAACTAAGTAGTATATTATTAGCTCTAATTTATTTTGTATGTATGTACTGTTGATAATATACGAATTCCATCTTTTCTCTAAACTACTAATAAGTATATTTTCACACTGATGAATCGACATTTCAATCAAGGAAATTCTTATTTTCATATTTGAGTAGGCAATAATTTTGTAAAACGATTTAAATTCTAATTAGTTTCTAGATGTAAAAATTAAAAGAAAACAATGATTGACATTGTAGCCCTGACAATGAGGCATGATCACTGTTTACTGAAATTAGTTTTAAAAAAGCAACAGTGATTAGCACCGAGTTGTGGCAAAATAATGCAATTTATTTAAATGATTATATTCTAAAATAAAAATATAACTATATGTTACTCACAAAGAAAAAAGTATTGTTAGCATGCACTATTATTTTAAAGAACAATCTACAGACTGTCACGCCAGGTTGCGTATAATATATATTTTGAGATTTCACATGCCCTATTTGAAGAATGTTTTGGAGGGAAACAGCCTAGCTGTCATGGCGTTTTATAGATTAGCTTCAAGCAACTATGATAGTAAAAAAATAACACTAGGCCCACTCTGTATCAAGCAAGGACATACAGGTAAGAATTAATCCGTTGTCGATCTACAATTTGACTCCAAGTCCAACAAGGACTTACACTTTTTACTACCCAACAAATCATACAAGTTACTCTCCGTCTATTATGAGCAAGCACTCTTGATCCATATATTTTTCTTCACGATAGTTATTAATAGGGTTGAAAATCGTAAGCATTTAGGTATGATAAAAAATAAATAAATAAATATGGTAATCCTGACAGTTTGAAAAATGTTGGAGGGGCTTAGATGCCGTGACATTTCATTAGACTGGCAGTGAGATGAAGGAAATAAACGCGATCCCTAACTCCAAATCAAGTATAGGCAAGAATCTCTCCGTTTTTGATAGTCAATTCTACTCCCAGTTTAACTTGGACTTACAATACTTATAATTCCTTTTCAAATTGTCAGCGTTACTATTGGACTTTCATGAGCACACACACTCGAGAAAATACTTTATGCTAAGGTGCTCTATCCTAAAGAATGAGAGAATAATGATAACAGCTTTAGAAATAGAAAACACTGTTCAGGTTTTTAACTATAAAAAACTTGCACGCCAAAAAATGCATAGGGCTTACAACCCTGGTGATTAAAGATATACTCTGATAGCAGCATTGTAAAAGAAGAAAAAAACTATTGAGATTGACTACTTCAAATATATCCTATGCTAGAAACTGCTTAGAATTTACAACTCTATTTATGAATATCATATGAAAAGGCTTTAAAGACACAATGAGGTGTTCTAAGGAAGTTAGGATATTATATTTCATCTAAAACAATAGGTAGAACAAATGTTCATATAAGTTTATATACATTTGTATGCTATATAACTTATGCCCAAAAAATTACAAATATCAAGGCATGGAGTAAGCATTTGACCCTTATTGAAGGTTAAACTAAATTGATAAAGTGCTTATTATAATAAGAATCATTTTAACAAGGATAAGTATTTGATTATTAAAAATACTACATTTATTTTTTTAAATCAGATTTGTTGAATACTAATGGAATATAAATATGTATTTAAAAAAATCTTCTTACAAGTATTATCAATATAAGATTTTATGACATTTGAAATAAATACGTATTTAATTTGCATTGAAAGGAGATACTATTCATAATAGATATATAATCATTATTTATATATGTATATAAATTATATATGAGTCATATCATATTAACCTTATGCTTCATACACATTGAAATCTTTATAGGATTTTTCAACCTTTCCTCAAAATATAATTATAAATCATGCATAGTTTATATTCCCTTTTTGGGAATTTAAAAGGAGTGATGGGTTTTACTCATTCTTTCACGAGAAATACAGAAAACAACCTAAGCTGCACTCATGATTATTACATGTTTCTGGAATTCCATGGTGTAGTAAAAATAAATTCTTTTTTTTTCGTTAATGTATATCTACTTGCCAATCAAAACAATGCACCGATATGACGGTTGGACTCGAAGATTTTCATTATTTCATACACATTTTCGACAATTTCCCTACAAGAGCGTGATGCATCTTTTACATCAAAATTACTGGAACGGAATGGACACAACCAAAATACAGCGTGATTGCTTGTAAAAGTATCAGGACTCTTAGCACTATTCACATTTTCAGCCGTCTGGCTTCCATTTCCGTTGTTCGAAGAGAAACTGACAAATATGCCGTATTTTCACTTTGCTGATGTCCATTTTTTACGACCGCTCAAAGAAACTGAGTCAAAAAAATGACAACGTATACAATGTGAGATACACATTACTAAAGGCATATAGTGTAAAATAATGGATTTTTGTATGATTACGTAATTATCTCCAACTAACCAAATATTCTCAATTTTTTGTTCAACAAATCCCAATTTAGACTTTAATGAGGGACAAAAGTAATATCAGAATTTCCAGCTGACATGGAAATTGTTGATGATTTGGGGATATCATTGTGTCTAAAGAAGTATCATTCATCATTTGTCCATAGATGCTTGCAGATATATGTTTTTATAAACAGCTGTTTTCATAAAAATATTATAAACATAAATTGGCGGTTGATTAATAACAGATTACAGGCATGTGATTTATCTATCTCAAGGATTACAACTATAATATTTATGATGAATATAGTATGTAAGCTTTCAATAACAAATCCTTTATGTAAAGATCCCTATCATTTGATTTTTATAAATTATTATTAATATTTTTTGAATTGATATGAGGGGCCAAAGAAGTTTTGGTCAAAGCATAACAGGAAGGCTTTTTAGAATCCAGTTTTTTGGGTTTTTTTTGCACGTATGAAGAACATGCAAAACCTTATGACAATTGAAAATTGTCAATATGGGTACATTCTAGTGTTGGGTTTCACTTTGGAAATCCTAGACTAGTCTATTTTTGTTCGACCAAACTAATTCAGTCCAGAAAAAAAAAATATTTTTTTAAATCCAGTCTAGATTTGACATATAAGTTGTTTATGAGATCATATGTATTTTTGATCATCCTGTGAACACAGTACGATGACGTCATACAAATTTTAAAACGGTATAATTCGTAGGAATTTTCATACTGGAATACGAAACTCCGAATTCGAGCAACTCATAACATAGATGATCAAGTTAAAAGTAGATCAGTTTGATCCCCTGTATCTTCTTTTGGTTCTAAAACTTGAGGAACAGAGAACTCTGCTTAGTCTAGTCTTAATGAACCAAGAATAATCATGGGTCTTAGCAATTGTCAACTTAAAAGTATTTTTAAATTTCAAATTTTTATATATATTTGAGATTTGTGGCTATAATTTCATATTTTAATGGATAGACTCTGAATGTTATATGAATAATTATTTGTTCTTGAACAGATCGTGTACAGATATTTATCATCTCTCTAAGATCTTTGCTTAATATAATGAAAATATCCTTGACGGTTGATATAAAAAAAAGAAATTATGTCTCTCTTAATTAGATTTAGTATTTTTGAGCGATTTTTTGGCCAAAATGAGCAAAAAAAGAGTGCTAAATTATAGAAAAATGAGGACCCAAATACTGAGCAATTTGTATGTGAAGAAAAATACGGTTTTATAAGGATAAGGATTTACATAAATGAATTAGTTTTGTTTTATATTTTTCATAATTTATTCATGAAATTTGCAATATTATATCGACAAATCAAGGTTTGAGAAAGACTTTCTTTCATCATTTCACATTAACATGTTTCTCTTCGATCAGTATTGGTAGTTTTAAACACACTAAAAGACACACACATAAAATGGAATAAATTTCATGTTTTCATCATCTTCCGGAGTCTTGTTAAATGGAGGCATCTAATCATCTCCACGATATTACGTTGAACCTTTTGCATAAATGGAAGATCATGATTTCAAAATTTGGGGTAGAATTATGTATCATTTGTAGCAAGATTCTAGGGGGATTATTCAACCGTCAATTGTGCCCCAAAAATTTTCTCTCACTAATTGGCTTTTGTGTGAATATGGTTCCCGAACATATCCGATTATGTAATCATAATAATCTAACTAGACCCTAAATTTTTTGTATTTATTTCATACCAATTTGGAAAAATGAACAATTTTCAATCAAAAAAGTACAAAATGAACAGTTTTTCTCAAGAAGTCAAAATGAGCAATCTTTTGATTGATCTCTCACAAAGCCTAATTCTACTCATAATATATAAAAACGGGAAACAAAACTATCCATAAAAACGAGACCAAAAAAGAACAGTTCATAAAGTGAGACCAAAATCAGGGGCGTGTGCATAATTTTATTTTTTGGGAGAGGCTTGGTTTTGGGATTTTTTTTTTGAGTAATTAAATTAAATAAATGCAAAAATTCAATTTTTAGGATAAAAATTTCAAAAATTTCTTTTATTGGAGGGGCAACGTCCCATCTAGCCCACCTCCTGCGGATGCCTCTCGAAATATATCGGTGCACAATCACAAATCGTGGTCTAGACCGAAAATCCGTCATTAAAAATTACTTATGACAACAACGGAAAAAAAAATTTGCTGTTGGGGCGAGTCTCAACACCAGGGCATAATTAAATTATAAATGAATAGTAGGAACATACGGCTTCAAAGATATATTATTTTCTTACCTTATACTCTAAAAGAAGGCTGAGTCATCATCAATGTCAGAGGGAGTAATATGCAAGTATATGCATATTACTAAATGTTCAATGAACCTTGTCAATTTTATACGGTATGGGCGTTTTGATAAAGAAGTTTTTTGTAAATATGTTGACTCTAATACGTGAGTGACTTTGAAATACACGTCATATGTCACCCTCTCCCCCTCCCCCGTTTCTATGTCTCCTACAAATACTAATACACTCCTTGTACATATTTTACTCCTTGGATCAATAAAATAATAATTACTTCTTCATTCTTAGAAGGTTTTTATTTTCTAAAAAAAATGAATCAGGTTCATTTTTGCTTAGGGGTTCATTCACCTCAAGGAATTATATCCCACCTCTCAGCAACCTATTCATGTACTTTCTAGGTACATAAAAACATCCAACTATAAAAAATAAAATTCAGGGTTTTTTTGTCTCTGTAATTTATCATTTCTGACATGTTTAACAAGTCAAGTAGATAGTATATATGTACAGGGTGCGTAATAAAAAAATTAGACATTTTGAATCTGAAATTTTAACAAGTTTAATTTCCGAAGCTTTGGAAGCTACTTTTACCTACTCTTTATTTATATGTTGCCACCTGTAATGCTCCTATTTATAATATTTAATGTAGCCTGTATCGACTTTGATAATGGCTCTGATGCACCGTTAGAAGCTCTGATAGGTAGATCTAACGTAATGGGAACACTTTGAGTTCCAATGCTTATCAACAGAAGCCTCAAGAGCTTCGATATTCGGTAAGCTTTGGCCATGGCATGCAGTAAGAAGGACCAGTCGAGAGGGTTGGCATCTGGCGAATAAAGTGTCATCAGAGGCATTGCTAGCTTTGATCATTGGGTGTGGGACTAAGCCTCAAAATGTATTAGCATCGAAATATAATTTCTTATATAAATGACAAAAAAAATTGTGGAGGAACTAGAGCGCCACTGATAGCCGCATTAGTTTTAGCCAGAATTGAATGTTGTCTATTTTGTTTTTTTTTAGAGGGGGTGTAAATACAAAAAGTTTGTCAGCTAGTTAGAGGATTTATCAATTCTTCTAATGTGGTTTTCTTATTTCTTTCTATTATAGATACGCAAAGTTTTACTACGCGCCCCGTAACAATAACAATAAAATATATCAACAGCTGATTACATATCTTGTAACATTAAAATATACCCCCATAACAAAAAATTTAGCTTTTAATCTACTTATTTATTTAGTCGTTTATTGCATTCTAAATATTTTTGGCAACAAGGAATCCAAAAAAAGAAATAGTATAATTAATTTTGATTAAAATTTCAAGGTACTAATACATAATGATTATATATTTTGTCTTGCCATATATAAAGAAAGTATTCGATTGAATAATAAAGTTATATGACCTAATTGAAGGAACCCAAATTTTTGAGTTACCGAAAAAAACCCAAATGGTTCTTAATTTTTTGTAGATATTTGAATCAGATAAATATATTTAATCAATTTAATGGAGAAATAAATTTAAAAACAGAAAAAAATGCCAAGTTCTAATTTTATTACTTGATTAAAATATTATAAATTACTGAATAAATGTTTCCTATATTTTTTTGGTGGCATTGACATAATCACTCTTCTCTTTAAGTAATATAAATATTAACTGAAATGAATTTAATATCTTACTACAATTATTTTTTTATATTTCATAGTACAATAAAATTTCAAATGTTCGTAAAATATCTCATCATAAAATAAATATACTTGTCTTATTCTAATATAATAGTTTCATTATTCAAATAAAAAATATGTAATAAGCTTCTTTTGGTCTCAATTATTTAAATGATGCTGCTTCGATAGCAGATTTGATGAAATATCACGTCATTACATTTATTGTAAATCACAATCTTTCTTCTAAAAAGATTACGGATAAAAAGACCCAAAATAGGTTGGAAGTTAGTTACTTCCTCCAAACTATAAAATTAATATTCCACAGTAGAATTGTTCAAAACTTAATAAAAATGAGGCAATTCAAATTCAATCACTCAACGTTTTGAACATTGATAAAAGAATTGACAACTGACCAAAAAAAACATAGTGTAAATTTCTGTGTTTGTGAGATACGGCAAGAATAATTTATTTGTCCAAAAATATTACTAACACTAGTTTAATTTCTTAACACCATTACATTTATATAGCCTAAATTTGACTATAATATTAATAGTTCGCTTATAATATCATGACAAACTGTGTTCATCGAATTCTACTTACAGCAAACCGATTAAATAATATGAATTAACAGTTATACTAAATTAAATATTACAGTTTTGAAGTCAATGTATAATCTCATACACATTTTGACCAATTTTAATGACTGCTCCTGAAAAAAAAAAAAAAAAAAAAAAACAGAACTACAAATGATCATTATTTGATCTATTGAAACACAGGTAATCTGCTTACTGAGTATGTTCATCCTTCTTCTGTAGCCAAGGGGTCATAGTAATAGATAGGTAGTATAGGAATGTCACAACAACATCATCAAAGATACATTCAAAAAAATAATCTGTCAAAACTTTTTACCTATATGGAAGAGAATGAGTCTCATTTTTAACTTACATACATATATGTATGTGTACGTCTTACATACCTCTGAGAACGATACCTTCAAAGTTATTGAACAAAGTTAAGACTTGATTATTAAAATCCTTTTCTTTTTTCATAATAAACAAGAATCCCTTTTTTCATCACTTATTCCTATAAAAAACACATAAGAGTATTCATAATTTGAATCGATATAAATATTACCAAAAAAGAGTGATAGACTTTTTATTGTTGCAAATTAAACAATATTTTCTCAACGCTGTGATCCTTATTTTTTCATTCTTAAGGAGGGAATATCCAAAAGAGGCTGTATTCATAAATGGCATAGAAAAATAACAATGATTAGTTGGGTAGTTATAAGTGTAAGTCTCTTTTAAACCTATTAAAGATCGACATCGGAGTAAGTTTTTCCCAATATATTTTGTAGATTCGGAGTAGGATTTGTAATTGTTTCCTTTCCGCTATAGCTGCTTGTAGCAGTTTTAATCAAACTTCATGATAGTTAATCTTGTCTCTTTCCAAACATTCTTCATTGTGATGGTTATCATGTCAATTTTCATTTTAATTTTTTTCTACATACTGGCAGGTCATATTTTTCACAACTCAAATTATAATACAGGTTAATATCAATGAAAAGAAGGATTTGTGGACCAATTGCCATTTGGTTAGATGTTTATATTTGTAGACGCGTAGGTGTCTTATTACTTTATAATGATTGCCCAAACTATAACAAAAAGTGGACGACCTTGAAAGTTGAATCAATCGAAGCACTCAATCAGGTGAATAAATAATACAAATCGCAAAATATAAATACATTAGGATTAAATTATTTAGAATCAAATTTGATTCTGCATATGAAAAAAGGGAGTTTTTGTATTAATTCCTTAAGGTACATCATAATTTTATGAGCTCATTACATGTCTTTACATTAATGGTATACATAAAGAAATATTACTATATTCTCTCATGTAAGTCTTCATAATTGTTACGTATATTACTCCATTTGTGCACGTATTTTCAATTGAAAGTAAAATTGATTTTTGAAAAGTCATTTGAAATCAGACAGTTGTCTAGGATGGAATAAACTGTGTGTATGTCTAGAACTAATTAAAATTACCCTTTGAGTATAAACCTTTGATATTCATATTTCATTCATGGTAAATATATGTACCTAACTAGTAATTTAATTTATCAACGCATCCGGAGGGAGCTCGTTCCCTTTTAATTGTTCAAGACCTCCACGGGAAAGAAGCAACCCACACAGACAGCTAAATAGTATAACGTAGATTTATAGTTATAATGCTTTAGGCAGTGTTTGTAAAAATGATAAAAACAATAAAATAAGTAATGAGACGTTGTGGGTCTTTGTAATAAAAATGATGGGGTAATTACTCACACACGGAAAATTACAGAGGTTAGAAAAATAAAGGGGAGTCCAATGGATTTCATTATCTTATCATTATTTTTACATTTATTTTAGGTAAGGGATTCAATAAATTAGAAGCAACTCTTCTTTAGGTACATATTACCCTAAAATACAAGATAAGTTTTAATTAAATTTCTCTATCTCACGCACAACCACCCTCATTAGTTATGGTTTTTCATTAATTTATTCATTATGATAATCTCATTGCCAAAAATTGTTTTGAGAACTAATTAATTAAAATAATAAAATACATAGATAGCTACATAAATAAATATAAAAATATTTATGTCATTGCGTGAGTTTTGTATTATAAATGATAACAAAAAATGGGATGCATATAAGTCAATAGTAGTTATTATTCATGATTATAAATGATTTGGATATACCTAAAATAAGCATCCTTTAAAGAAATCCTTTTTCCAATTTGTAGATATACCTAGTAGTTGATTTATTCTTTGTTTATGAGTCATAAATGGCTAATCATAAATATTTTTTATAATTGATTATGTTTATATAAGAACATTAAAAGTTGTAAGTTCTAAGCAACTTCTATAGAGCAATTTTTTTTTGTATATTGCAATTTGAACGACGTGGTGTATTTTTCAAAACTTTTATTATTCTTTCATTCTTGAGGAGAGAATATCTAAATATAAAGTTATTTAAGTGTAATCATTAAAGACAGAGAGGAGCATTGATGATTCGTGAGGCAGTTATATGTGTTAGTTGAAGAATTGATGATCAACATTAGAACAAATCCTGCCTATTTCCTGGCTAGATTCAAAGTAGGATTAGTGTAGATGCAAATCTTTGAACATAATAAAACGTCATGACTGATAAGCTGCTCTCCTTTAAAATATTTTTCAAATTAGGAGATTTACTATATTATTTTTTTTTTTTACACAGCGAAGGTTCTTAGAATATACAACTCTAAGAATACCAGTTGATAGTGTTGTTTGAGTCCTTATTAAGGACTCAAACTGGTAGGCCTGGTTCTAAGACTGGACCGGCTGAACAGAGTAAATAAGGACTAACACAGTACTACCCATTGATTCATGTAGCTATTCTAGGATTTAATATGTATACCTGAATGGCAAACTTGTAAATATCTTACTTTTGTCTCATTTTTATTGTTATTTTTACCTGTTTGACCTTTCTGACGAAGAAAGGACTCTTCCCTACTAGCTCTACAGGTAACAATTAATTTACAATTAAATTTAATTTGACAACTTTTTACCTACCTAGATACAAGTTTTGCCAATGGTAATTTCTTTGTTTCAAACCCACCTCATGATTTATGATTCCTATTGTTTCTATAACTCAAAAAACATGTTCATTGCTTTATAGATATATTTATTATTTCATAACGTTTTTTAAGAAGCATATCTATTGGCGGTTTTTTATTCATGTACAATATACTATAATAATCAATAACTGTTTCTATAAGCTCTAACTTATAAAGATATCGTTGCCCATTGCATTTTTTTTTAGAAATGTCAACATCAATTGGCTAAGCAATGCACCCAAGTCTCACATTAAGAAATGTAAATTGGAATTGCAGGTATTATACCTTTATATTGATTTAATAAGTATGTCTATATATACACATAAATCTACTATATTCAGGCAGGAAAAGAACATTGACTTATATGTACACTCTTACGACACAAAAATGCATTTTTCTTAAATATATGTTTTTGCACATACATCCTTCTCAGGTACAAATTATATAAAGTTATGGGTAGACTAAAGATAGTATCATTAGATAGTGCTGTTGTTGATGGTACTTGGCTTTTATATAAGTTATGATCATCTTAAAAACATACTACATATATCTGACTGCATGAAACTATTTTTGATTTGTCTTAGCAGTAAATAAGATACGCTTATTTTAAAAGTATACGTTTATTATTATGCAAATTAAAAAATAACTTGAATGGACCCTTTAACATGATAATTAATGAAAGCGGAAAAAACTAGCATCGTATAAAAGTTTATGTAAAATATGTGAAGGATATTTTGAAGGTATAAATTAGAAAATAGATGTGTGTTAAAGCCAAACATGTGGGTTCAAAAGGTCATTCCTACTCCTCAAATAATGTCTCTCAAACAAGGAAAACTTCTTTGGCTGATATTGTTAAACAAAGGATCAAGTTAAACATGTTGAGAATTATCTCCCAAAAAAAGATAATATATTCTTTATATAAATAAATTAAAATATGCAAGTTCTTCCACTTATACTAAAGCTAAGTAAGAAACGACTTCAATCTTCAATATATAAGCTGTATTTTTATCTGGTTATGTAATGTTATAGGTGTATAAGCGTATTTATGTATGGTGTGTTCAAGTTGTTACTTATATGAGTAAGTTGTACAAGTTGCAACCATAAATGAAATGAATAACTTCAATGGAAGAATTTATAGTATGTAATTGTTGTGAGAAAAATGCAATAGTTAAATATTACATGAACGGTCGATATTGATTATGTAATTTTTGATTTTTTTAATGAAAAATAGAAATTGTTTTGCATTATTTGGTACACAATAAATTTCAAATACTTATCGTAAATATACACTTAATAACCAAATAATTTTAAGATATCTTTTGGAAATGATATAATCAATTAGTAGCTGATTATTAAAATAAATTATATTGTAATTAAAGAAGGCCTTATGAGACATACATACAAATTGCCAATTGTACAGAATACTATTTCTTAATGCGCCTCTGTTAGTGAACTGGGACAATATACACCCGAAGCTTTATAAAAAAGGTTTTTACTGCATTGAATCTACATTTTATCGCCAATACTTAGCAGTATTCTTCTGAAGTATTAAATCAGATTAAATGCAATTTTCTATTTATCTTACTAATGAATTATATATAATTTATTGGTATATTTAGCAGTTTTTAATCGATTTTCAGTTCAGACAATAAATAGTTTTTCTTATGAGTCGTTTTTTTACTTTTGATTCCTTGGATTCTTTTTTTTCAAAGTGAGAACTGAGGCGTAGAATGTTAGCAACAAAATGAAATATTGTGGATATTATTTTATATAAAAAACGCAACCTCATCAAACCTTAAGGAAATTCATTAGATTCTCAAAATTTGCTTAAGTTAAATATAAATTAATTGATATTTTTATTATAAATTAAAAAATAATGTATTTTCCAAACGAATAATTATATTTTGTTAGAACCCTTATGTCATCATGTTGTTAAGATTATTTTAAAATAAAAATATATCTCTTCTCGTTTTCTTATATTGATACAAGTATTTTTGGATTTAAACTAATATTTAGGATACAAAATGTATAGAATATTTTCAAAAATGATACAAAGTTATAATCAAAACGGTCAACTGATTATCATGTAGTTAAATACATTTTTTTACCCAGGTCAACAACCACGTTAGAAAAAGGATATTCACTAATAGAGGGCTAACAAATGATTTTTTAATGAGTAACTATTCATGTATTTAAATGCATTAATAAATCAATAAACTGAATATTTTGTGAGAAATTTGACCTTCTGGAGCTTGAAAATAGATGATAAAATTTGAAATATTATGTGTCTTCCACAACTGGTGGCATTTTTGTATATTTTCTCCTTTATATCGTCTTCCTATGAACCAAACTATGCCAGGTGAAATTAACAACTTGTTTGGTTAATTATAAGAATGCTTCGTATTCCTCAAAGGTAGGCAGACAGGGTAAAAAAACCTTTGACCTTGAATAGTCTAGTTTGTGTGTAAGGTGTATTTATTTATTTATTGGAGTGTTACCACCTCTTAAGTGTAATGACTCTCAAGGAAGTTTTTTTCCCTACTTGATTTATGGTGTTGAGCAACGATATTAGATTGTACAAAAAATATATCGTTCCTAGAAAGTAAAAACAAATAGCCATGCAACTGTTTCCAAAAGAAACTTGTTTGTCGTATACCTAGAATAGCTACATTAAATTGGTGGAGGAAAGAGTAGGTGTCTGGTATATAAGTAACAGGACGATTAATGGGAATCGGAAATAGGAGAATTGGGTGTTTTTTTCTAGAATGGAAATTGGAAAAATAATGTTTAATTTGCGATTCCAAATACCTAGCACCCCCTCCCGCCCAAAAAAATATATATATAACAACCCTGTGGACGCCTTTAGTAGCAAAATTGTATTTTTGAACTATTATTTAAAATAATAAAGAATCGGGTCCCCATTCGGATTTTTTTTTTGGAATCATCCCATCAATATGAGACTGTCAAAAAATCTTTTTTTTCGCAAAGAAATCTATTATTTTAATTGACTTATTTTTAATTAGCGCATATGTATTTGTTAATACATTGGAGACCTTATTATATAATAACATATATTCTATATTCTCACATGAGGGAATATTTATCTCCTAAATGAAATAAAGGCTCAAAATCAGAGGCAAAATTTTTGAGTATCTTAACTCAACCCACAAATACTAAGCCAGTAAATTACTCCAATATGTCCATGAAATATAGAGCTGTATGTTTTATTAAGTTTATTAAGTCCTTATTTATTGGGCCCAGTCTAGCCTTAGAACCGGTCATATGAGCCTATGGAACCCGCCTTTAAGACTGTGGGTCCTTCGGGCTGTAAGTACTAGAACTGATGATAAAAGAAGAAATACAGTTGAGTGACGTTAAGAATGATTATATGAACTATAAAAATAATGGATATTTGAAGTAAACAATAAATTATGTTCAATATTGTTTTGTTGTTGACAAACTACATATGTGTTGTTGTCTTTATAAACAAAAAATTATAACAAATTGTATTTCGAAAGACGAATTTCTGGTAAATTTGCAATATTTACAAAAAGGAACCAGTTATCGAGTGTTATTTTTGCGACAGCATTATTCTTCATAACTTATTTTTTTTTGCAAGTGCTAAAAAATATTGGTAGGTTTGTGTTTCTTTTACAATTCCAAAAAATGCTATGAACTTTTACTTTTTTTGCAAATTTAGTGCGAAAAAGTTTTTGGGAATTTTGTCTTCGAATTTCGATTTGGGAATTTTTGAAGGAAATAAAAAATGTACTTCTCATCTAAACAACTTTTTAGATGCATATACATATGTTGGTATGTTATTTCATTATATATTTATAATAATACTACTAACTTTACAAGAGGAATAATACGAGCAATTTTTTTTTTTTTGGTGGTGGGGATGGGAGTTTCGATGATGAGATGACTCTGTAGATTATCTTACTTAACCGGATTGATATAGTGTGAAGAATCCAAGAGAATTAGAATTAAATTATCAGGATCTTTTTGGCCAACAACGAAACATTTAGATAATAATTGTTACTATACAATTAATTTGACCATTTTCAATGTGGTTTCCCTCTCTCTCTCCTTAGTCCGAGCAACGCCGGGTAATCCTTAGCTAGTACAATATAATCGTTTATATTATATCGATTTTAAAATTGAATAAATATTGATTTTTGAAAACTTGAATGAAAAAGAAGACAGTTTATTATTATTTTATGAAATATATATAAATTAATTTTTTTTAAAGGAATGTCTAAACTCCAATATTTCTTCCAATTGATTAATTTATCTTCAAAAAAAATATTATTATTACTTATGAATCTATGATATTACACATTTGAAACTAGAAAAATCCTTTTTTTTTCATAAAAAATAAAGCAACTCGATAATCAGTTAGCGCTATGATGTTAAATTACCCACGCCAGGAGAATAGATTGATATTAATACCCTGTATAAAGAGACTTTCTGTAGAAAAATATAAGTAGTTCATTTCAAAAACCTTACTCCCATTTATATTTTTGATCTTAACATTTACAGTGCGGGCGAGCAAAATTTTTACATTCCAAAAAAGTATATGTAATCTCACAATTCATATGTTTTATGCATAAACATTGGTTGGAATTTTATGTAGAGGATCTGTAAATCTTTCAACCAATTTTTTTTAAAAGTGGACTAATGACAAGGATGGAATAAGACAAATTGTAGAGATTGTGGAGGTGAGCAGGATGACAGGATTATGCTGAGATCTCCTATGTATGACCTAGCCACATAAGCAAGGATACCCAAAATGGATTGGCAAAAATCTCCTGTTTTTGTGGCCAGCATCAATGTGGCATCCATCCTCACCAGATTGTTCACCATTGGACTATGGAGCTTCGTGGAGGGTAAGGACTGTGCTACACCTCACAAAAATGTGGAAGACCTCAAAGCTTTTCTTGAGAGTGAATGGACAAACATGCCCGATGACTAAATTATCAATGTCTGCAAGGCCCTCAGGCCTCAAGTGGAGTCTAGGGTTGCTGCTGAAGGATCATATTTTGAATAAAAAATATGGATAATAGTTCAGTTAATAAGTTTTGACAGGTAATAGAGTTTTCAGGCTTATTTTTCTCAAATTATATGGTTTTCAAGGTTTCTTGGGTCAAGTTTCACAATTTGGCTTGTATACACTTATTTCAGTCACTTATTTTACTTACAAATATCGGTTAATATTCATTAACGTACCCTACACTAAAATAATCTTCTAATTACATGTACAACTAAGTAAAAAAAAGTGTAATTGAGTTTAGTACATTTTTATCTGTCTGTTTGCTTAAAAGAATGACTAGACCATATTAACCACAAGATAATGTTTTATCTTTCGGTGAATATTTATCGACGAAATATTTGAGGTAACTTTTTTCTTATGTATGTAAATGTAAATTCCACAGAGTTTTTTCAACTCTTTTTACTTTTACTTTATTAAAAGTTAAATAATTTTATAACTAAATATTAAATAAATTTCAACCATAGGACAATACATATATATGTATATTTTATGTTTACAAGTTGTAACCTGTATAAGCAAATTGTAAAACAATTTATTACATTTATTGTATCTCCCAACCTTTCTTCTAAAAGAAAAATAAGTCAAAATGAACCCAAAATCACTTGGTATTTAGTAAATTCTTACCATCTATGGAAGTATTATCTAATAATAGTTGGGAATTTTTTCTGTGCTTAACAAGAACTACATAATTTGAATTAAACCAATCAATATTCAGATCACTGAAAAAATGGAAGGGGAGTATACAAATCTACAGCTGACCACAAAATAGCATGTACTTTTTTAAGTTAAGAGGTAACACACTGGGAAGCTACAATGTAACCGTTTCATTATTCAATAAAATTAAATCATCAGTTAATTTATTAACAACCTATACAACATTGATGCTGTTGTTTCATTTTAATCATCTAAAATTAATTTTGTAATTGTATGCATCTAAGAATAATATAACTTGACCACTTGACTTAATAGTGTGGCACATTATACTTAGTAATTTCATGAAAATACACTATTTATATATGAACAGTTCAAGCAATGGTCAATCATTTCATGATCCTCATCACAAGTACACTCAACTCTTCATTTCATTTTTTGGTTACAACATTTGTTAATGTAAGTTATGACTTATACACAACAAATTAAATAATTCTGTTTTACTTTCAAGTTGTTGGGAAATAGAAAGGACTTTCAACGTCCAATAAAGGGATCATTTCTTTATTCTTACATATTTATTCATATGATTTCAATTATAAGGTCCTTTCAATTAACTACACTTTATAAAATAATAAATTGTATTATTTCATGATAAATTGACGAAATGAAAGATAATACCCAATAGCTAAAATATTACAGCTCTGAAACTTGGTTTTGTTTAGCATATATATATAAATAAAATTATATATAACAATGGGATTTTTTCTTCAAAAGAGAAAGATGAACTTTGAAAGGTAAACAGTTTTGTGTTGGAAATTTAAAATACGTTTTACACAAAAATAAAATAATTTGACAAATGTGATCAATAATTATTTCCACCAACGAATTTATTTGATGTTTTTGTCCTATTTATTTGTTAGTCACGAGGATTACGACAAAAGTTACAAATCAAATTAAATCAAACTTGGTAGGAAGATTATATATGACCACAGTAAGAGGCCATTAAATTTTGAAATTTAAAAGTCTAAATAACAAAAAACGTAAAAAATCCATAATCGACCATAACTTTAGAACACATTTAGATACATAACTCAATTTGATTTAAAATGGAGGTTTTGCGCTCTACTGCGTGTCCATTGCAGTTTTTTTATATACATATATGAGCAAAGGCAGGAGTTGCAGGAGGGCAAGACCCTTCAATCTAGGATTTATTATATAAACATGTTTAGTTTATATACTTAGTATAAAAATAAATACAAATGGGCCCAGTTTAAATTTTAAACTCTGCCCATGCTTATGGGCCAAACTAATCGGTTTTTTCTTTAAAGCCTTTTTCTTACAATGTAAAGAAATAATAATTTGACTAGTAATGGAGTATAAAACTACAAAAAGAAACTCAAATGCTACTTAAATCTTTAAAAACTTTGTAATTATGTAGGAAAAAAAAATTTCAATTTCAAAAGATATATATTGAAGTTAATGAAGGTGCAAATAGATGCATGATCATACAATTTAAATTGTCTTTGTACTACTTTTAATTCACTCCAGGGTTGTCCTTTGAGCCTCAACAAATAGTATAGCGTTATAAAATATTTCACTAACTAAATGGTTAGTTTTTTTATGTTAATTTATATATACAATTTTGTTTCAGTATGGGTTGAAGGGATAAGCAACATTTAAACTAGCTACAACAAGGAAATTTGTAAAATAAAATACAACAATATGCTATTTTGTAGAAATTCAATCCCCTTCTGTTTTAAATTTGCACCATTTTGATTTGATAGAACTCAAATCCTTGAACCTTCTGGATTTAAATAGCCTGGTTTATCAACGGAATCGCATATCTGTTCAGTTTGGGACACTGCTGTACAGGGCGCGTCCTCTATTTAACAGACAACACGACTTTTTTTTAAATTATTTTTCTCATAAATTGATCATCCAATTTTATTAAAAAACTAATGCCAAATGAAAACTAAATCAACTTTTTTAATAATGTTTCAATATAATCGCCTTCGTCGTCAATAACGGCCTCGAAGCGACCTCAAAAACGAAAGCAAGTCTTGATGACAATTTTCTTTGGTAGATTCTGGAATTCCTTCCGGATCCTGGATATCAGCTCGGATTTTTTTTGCTCTAGGGTTATCTGTTGGTGTGTCGTTCTACCACGCCTCACAGAAAGAAATCAATGAGGTTGTGTTTTGGTGAGCTTGGAAGCCAAACACTTGGTGTAACAAAGTCAAAATACAAAAAAAAAATTCTAACACCCAAGTCAACGTTTTATTTTGTTGTTACAGTGTGGCTTGGGACAGAGTCTTGTTGCCATAGATTTGATATTTTTTAAATCTCAACATTGTCTCGTCTGGCACGGATAGTAACAAGGACACTCTCCCTTACGATGCAGTAACTGAGTACAAGAGAAAATCACTCAAAAGAGTGGTACAGAAAAAAGTCGGTCCATAGAATTAGACAGGAAAAGTTGATCTACGATTTGAAAATGATTTAATTCCGCCCACAGTTTTATATGGCGGTTTCAGCCGAAATATCAATCCAAATCGTTTTAAAAAAATCTTTAGACTGAACCATGTCTCCACACAATTATTGTGTTGCCCTTATTCCTTCATTCGATTTATTTAAGTTTTCAGTCCTACCTGTGCACGCACAGCTGTTGCAGTCTTTCAAAGCTCTTTGTTAAACAGTAGCCGAACACTACTTTAAAAGAAAAAGTATACAGTATATGAACTAATATGAATCGAAAGAGTACTTTTTACTCAAGTGAAGATGGTTCAACTTTAATCATAATAAACACCTACTATATGGTTTGTTTATGAGGAAGTCTTGCCTTGAGTATATGGCATTATACGTAAAAAAAATATATATACCTATTTACATATGGTTAATAAGGTCTTTCTTTTATTTATTTTTTGGATAACTTAAATATATTTTTATACATCAGGAAGAAAATTATATATATATATATTTTATTTAAAATGTATCATATCACTTAAGTCAAGTGCAATATACGTGTATGATGTAAAATAGATTGATATACTATTAATAATTGCACGACTCATATTAATACTATTACAAATAGTATTTTAATCATCATAGATACTCTTTTTGGATTCTACTTGTGAAGTCGTCAAAATTATATTGGAGACTTTTTTTCAAGATGTGGTAGGAAGGTGAGTCCTGCTACCACATTTAAGGGATCCTATTGATAGCCATGTCAATACAAACTTTCACCTTAATCTTTAGCACGTTCAAGCTAACATCAGTGTTGACCCTGAAGCCTTGAGGGAATACATGAGGAGGCATGACGTGGCCTTTGGGGATTACCCCCCAAACACCATGACGTTGGCTGGGAACTTCGTCTTTATTATGTCAGACACATCCTTGGGGAAGAAGGTCACCCACCTGCGAACGAACGTCTCACGGAACCCTAAGTTAGAGCTATTATTAGGGTTCCGCCCGTGTTGTAGATTCCAAGGAGTGCCTGTGTCAGTTACAGAAATTTGGTACAACGAATTCGTCAATTGATTCAAATTTTTGCAACTGGTGCAGGTTTGAAAAAGCTACAAAAAAAAATCAACTCCAAAAGTACCCACATTTACTTTAGAGGGTACGCCAAAGTGGGATCAGGGATAACTTGCCCAACCTATATATCAAATAGAGCTTCAATTTTTAGAAAATTTATAGAAACTTATTTTGTGTTGACAATGTATTGTGGAGAAAGCATTGCATGACATTTAAAATATGAATTTTTTACATTAATAATACATAAAATACCTAATAAATAATGTAATAACCAAACTATTCAATTATACCGGTCCGCTATTGTTACTTTATATATTAAGGTTATTTTAGATTATTTAATGTAAAATACATATTGGAAGTAAAATTTGAAGACAATTTTTTTTCACATGAAAAGGTACCTATGTTTTAAACTTAATGTAGAGCCAAAAAAAGGTCCATAAAATGAAGATATCTACTTGAAAAAAAGATCTTTTTCTAATGTTTCCTTAAAATCAAGGAAAGATATTGATTAAGCCCTGCCAAAAGCTGAAACTAAATGTTTCATATTAACAAAATAAATTTAATCTATATTTGTCTGAGTAATGCAATTTTTATGACGTTGATAAAGTTTCCTTAGAACCACTTTAATTCCAGGAATACATTTTGAAAACGTAAAGTATTTATACAATGGATAACATTTTCGATTTATTCGACACGATAAAGGAGTTGGATCGTAGAATCAAATTATGAAATCATTTAATCTTTTTTTCGCTCAAGAAGCTTTGTTAACAAATTAAATTGCAAAAACCATATATGTAGTATGTACATTAATAAAACGATGATTTCGGTACCTTGCAAAGTTTGCCAAAATTATAAAGATAGTTACGTAATTTTTTAGAATGTAACAAAGAGATAAAAAAGGTTAATTTATCTTGCAAATGTTGTAACCATCAAAGGATTTATCTTCCATCAAAGAAAACATATATATCTTTTTGTATATTGTTCATTAACCGAAAGATAACTTTTAGACTCTCTGACCATGAGGTACTCTAGTTATGATTAATTCGATTGCGGAAATGCAATTTTTTATGTACATCTACTACGTATGGAAGTACAGTCCAAATAAACGATTGTATTAAAAAAACAATGATAATTACATAGTCGTACAATATGTAGAACTCCCATGAATTTTCAGGAATTGTATGAAAAAAAACATAAGTCATTCAAAATGCCAATGACAATTGTTACAAAAGTATTTATGGACTATGTAAATGTGTAATGGTTAGATCACTAACACACACATTTTATTTGTATCTGGTTGTTTCTGCTTCCTTTCTCCTTAACAGTGTTCTGAACGATGATTGATTGAATTTCAAATAGTTTATATAAGACTTTGAACAACTCTCAGGGTTGATTGAATATAAGTTTCATAGCTGTGAAGAATTGGCTAACTACTAATGATGTTTATTTCTTTATATAGGACCAAGGACTGCAGTCCAGTTCAGTCTCACTTTTCGGTCCTTAAAAGAGGTCAAATCTATCCCTTGTGACGTTATTGAGGGTACTTTTCCTATTGGATAAAATATAATATGTTTTCATTATATTGTTAGTAATAAAACAAATCTTCCAGGTTACTTTCTGTTTTTTATGAGCACACACGAATCTTCAATGCGATTTTTAATATAATTGAATGTAGTAGGAAAAGAAGTTAACTACTCAGGAGTTAGATAATAATGACAGCTGACAAAGAAAGAAAAATTTCATTCATCAGATTACCAATACCAAAAAAGTGGGCCAGCTAATATATACACATGACTATACATCACTATATATATTGTAATAAAATGAAAAGATATGTGGAAAGATCTTAATACATATCTAATATATCTTATTTAGATTAATAAACCAGCGACATTTTTAAAAAAAAATCCAGGGACCGACAATTAAGGACTAGTGTCAAATACCAACTGTCTAAAGGACCGATATGACAGGTCCTAAAACTGGACTAGACCGAATTAATAACGACCAATACAGCACTTCTAATTACCATTTGGATCAAGGACACTTTTTTTGTTTCTTTTCGAAATATAATAAAGATAACGATGTGGAATACTTATGTAATCTATGTTGTATGTATACGGTAATTTTGTTAATTATTATTATAAATACCCCTAGTTATTTGACAAGTCCTATGCTACTTACAAAACCAGTTTATGTGCATTTATGTCCATGATCTAATGCACTTTTAATACTTTTTCTATACATCTACAGCATATATAATATGCTTATTGTGTATTTCCATTATATTTAAACAAATGCAAGATACCCAGGGTTGAATAATGTTAAAAAAATATTTAAAAAAGGTATGTATGCAGTTAACCTTACACTTCCTATAAAAATAATTTTAAAATTGGGCTAGTAGTAAGCGAGATGAGGCCCTTTTAAAATCTTAACTAAAATTAAATAACATTAATAACTGATTTTAGAGGTCATACTTGTGATAGAATATGATTTTGGCATCAAAGTATATTTTTTTGGGGGGGAGGAGCTTAAATTTGATGGTGTAATCAGTGTAAAACTAAGAAAAAACAATGATCTTCAATTTTGTACGTAGAATTAACATCAGATTTGCCTGTTTGAATTAAAGCTGAAGGACGTAACTAAAAAAAATAAACTTTTTGTGAGTGGAATATGGAACTTTTGAAGTTAAAAACTAAAAAAAATTCGTACAATCCTTCATCCTCAAATTGTAACCCAATGGTATGCCTCTTGAAACATAAAAACATTGAAATCATTGTTTTTTCTAAGCTTTACACTAATAATACCATAAAAAAAACAAAAATCAAGTTATTTTTTTAGGTGATCATATTTAATGATACTCTATGTAAAGCGTAGTCAAAATGAATTTTCATCTTAATGGATATAAAATTGTTTGTTGAAAATTTGTTCAAATATAATTGAACTACTCTATTGTAACTCTAAATTAAAATTCTACGTACTCGCATTTATTTACCAAAAACTTTTAAATCATGTTAATGAGGAAGTGACGTCATTGTGAAGTGCAGTTAAAATGTCAGTTGTAATCATTTTCAAAGGATTCTCTATGTCTTCATTCAAATTATTTAATGCCAAGTAGGAAACGTAATTAGAACTTAATTTATGTCTTTTTATATATTTAATCCACTTATGTATAAGCTTGCTAACTCGAAGGAGATAAGGACAACCTAAATGATTATCAACATACATAGATTCCTGAATAATACTAGTACGATTCTTCATTTTAAAATGCCAATATACTTAAGTCCGTAAGGCATATTATAATATGCCTACACAAATGTATTGAGTCGACCCTGAATAAAATCGTGGCATGTATGAGTTACATTATTGGGCGGGGTTCTTTTTGGTGTAACTCAATAGCGGATATATATGTATTACTCTACATTATAGACACATATAAGGAATTAGGTGGGATAGTTTCGACTATTTGCCGTCGATCCTGTTTCTTCGTATCTATAATTGCAAAATAATAATAGATAGCTTCCGTAATACCTACATTTTGTGAGTAATGGGTTCCAGCTTTTTGCAAGAAAATGACAAATATATATATGTACAGTGTGCAAGATAAAATCGTAAACTTGACTTTAATTCAATCTGGGTTACTTTATGGTGAATATTTTTGAATACTAGGTTGATTTATTAAAAGTAAGGAATATTCAGGTTAATAAAAAAACTTTCAAAAATCAACATGGAGGTGGAAAGACAAAGGGTGTCTGATTTTCTCCTCACCTAAGGGAGTATCGAAGAGATCATGAGTATCGTATGGTGCGTATGAGTCTTGTTTTCAAGATTGAAAGCAGAGAAGCTTCTGAACAGGGCCTTGCGAGGTCCCTTGGCAACTGTAGGCGCCGGAAAATCAGGATCATGGAGGATATGGACACAGCGATCATTAGAAGTCCGACCATGTCGATAAGACAGCAAGCCAAGGGTCTTAATGTCGGTAATTGGACTGTGGAGAGGTATGTAGAGGATTTAGGGAATCCCTCTTATTTACAACGACATCGTCAACTGCTTTCAAGGGCAACCAAGGACAACCGAGTCAAGAGTGCTCCGAAATTGTTGACTTAGTTAAAGCATAATGAGTTGGTTTGACTACCCTCCTTCTCAGACTGTTCCTACCTCGACTATAAAATTTACTGTGTAGTCGCGAAGAAAGCCTGAACTACTCCCGCGGAAATTTGGATGATCTCAAGACATCTATCGAGTAGCAGTAGGTGACCCTTTCTGAGGCCTTAATCAGGATGTGCTCGGGCGCCTTTAGGCTCAGGGTGGAGGTCATATCAGCAGTCAAAACGAAATGATTTTGAAATAGAAACATATATGAATTCAGAAGTATGTGTTAAAGCCTTAATGGTGTAGTCCTTTTTATTCGTGAAAAAATTTACCCTATTTGTTTGTTATTAAAAAGTCCACGATTTTACCATGCACACTTTAAACGAGATCATTTAAAAGATATTGAATTTTGTCAAATAATGTATTATGATAATATATAGTAGGCTTGATCTTTACGTCTATAAATATATTTTTTTAAGATTCTTGCACGTAGTACCGCTTACTCAGATGATAAAATTATCTAGCGGAATAACATTAAATGTCGTGTGAACACCTGATCAGTAGGTAGTTCCTTCATCACTCCCTAGGAGACACCTTTCAATAAATGATTTTTGAATACTGAATATTTTCAAAGAAATATTAATATATAATATGTTAGTATAAGTTTATCTCTAAGCCAATAAATCTATATGTCTACCTAAATATTATGTACACACAATTTTTGAAGTTCATAAGATTTACCTTGAGAATCGGTACCGCCCTTGTTTTCTGAAAATTACATTCTATGTTTCAAATCAAATTACAATATTAAACAATGATTTGTCTTTATTTATTTTCTGCATTGCCATGATATAACACTTTTGTGTATCTCTTCAATAAAACAATGCCTTTGTAATGAGAATAATATATTCAACCAACAAACATATATTATATGTATATTGTACACCTATCGAATTTACCTCTAAGCGCATTTTATAAATGTGATCAAGAAATGTTGTACTAATATTTCTTCATTTATTTATAAAGATACTTACGAACTACTTCAAGTATCAGATCATATTTTGTAAACTTGTTTTCAAGGTCAAGCCATTTATTTTTTCCTCCCCTCAAACCATTTGAATGATGTTTATTTGATGCTGGAAACAAACAACATTTTATGCACACCCCATGACCCTTATTCCAGCTACATGCAGTTGCATTAGTTGAAAAATACTACAACTTCCCTTTTAAGCAGTCAGTCCCAAGGCTTCTTTTATTCATATAAACTGTCATTTATGGCCATAAAGTCTGATTAATAAAGGAAGGTTTAGTGATTACTATTACTGTTCAGCCATCATTTGTTCATAAACAAACTATAATAAACATTTCGTTAAACTGAGTGAGCCAAAAGTCAAAAGGCAACGCATCTTAGTTCTCCTAAATGCTAATGTTTAGGTGGAGAGGATTATGGACTTTGTGAAATACTCCAGGACCCTAGTTTTCAATATGATCTAGATGAAGAATGATAGAGAAGATATCTCAAGGAAAGCAGGAAGTGTATGGCAAAATTTAAAGAAGGATCGGGATCGAGGTTTCCTGTACAGCTTGGAGAAGAAGATCAAGAAGGACCCCACTAAATCTATTACTAGTCTTAACAACGACTTATCCGTGGCTGTTAAACAACTTGGGATTGGTATTTTTGCTATTATTGAAGTATTTTTAAGCAACCTTTCGAGTCCACGTTTTTCTGCCTAATCCTGAGTTGTATCATGGGTAAATAAGGTTGTAACTATTTGTATTTTTAACAATGCCTTATTTTATATCAACCCTTGAAGATTATATGTAAAGTATGCATTCATAAAAGATAGCCAGTAATTGAGGATAATTGAATTACGGAGTTATATTGTGAAACAGGCTTTTATTACTCCCAAATTGGTATTACTCCTTCCCCCCCCACACAAAATTATGCATGTGGTACATTTAAATATTATGATAATCAACTTATACATATGTATGCAAACATAATATTCAAAAATAATTATTGTTTTTTAGTAGAGAATGTACCTCTGAGCCAATCTTAAAATGATGACTACTATAATATTTGAAGATGTAGAGTACATATTATGTTCATATATATTTACGACCATCATTAATATATTCGCTTAGTTGTATAAAAGGCAAAGATGTACACAGGTATCCTACTATAATAATATTAAATTGTATCACATTACGATAGTGTTGTCACGATACCAATATTTTCGCATGAAGACTTATAAATAAGCAAGCGTGTTTTTATGATATTTTTTTTGGCAAGTACGGGTTCTAGATATCAGTTTAGTATATAACCGTTTTCAGGGGCGTCCGCAGGATTAATCTTGGGGGGAAGGCTGTGTTTTTTAAAACTTTTTTCCCAAAATCACCCCCTACAGACGGCCCTGGCTTTAAATATTTCAGTAACCCGGAACCGCTTACTGGCTGACCGAACCACATTTCATGGGGAGAATTATCTTTTGGGTAAATAACATATCAAATACATATTTTAAAATATTTAAGATATTTAAATAACAAATTAATACATAATGATATCATCTCCCCAACTTCAATAGTTCCTAAGGTTTGTTTCGCCAGCTTTCAATTTTCTTTATTTGGCTCCCATGATTGTGCTGACCATTGATCTACTGAGTTCCAAATATAACTTCATAGGAAACAATATACCACTTCTATTAAGTACAGAGTTGTTCATTTGTTGGAGAGAATAAGGTATGAAAAACTACCAGTTAATGTCGTACCTTTCATCTTTCTCTTATTGAAGAAGGGGTTGAGCTATAAAATGACAATTTATCATAATAGTGAGTAGTTCAACTATTAAGAATTTGTAAAATAAAATGAATGCCTTTGTTACTCGATATAACCAATTTTTTTATAAAAGGAATAATAGTCTGGTCACCAAAACCCTGCCTTGTCAGTGTTCACTGAGTCTTTCAATATTGCATTTTTGAGTTCTGGACCTTCTACTCATTCGTTATAGAATCGTATTCTTTCGTCTTCAAGGGAGCCTCCGCATCTGTAAAATCCATGCTCAGTTTATTAATTTAGTATCTAATTTGTTTACCTGATAAATTAATACATAGAAATCATTGTACAATATTGAATGGTACACACAATACTAATGATGTAGGGGGGGACTTAGGTTTTCATCTAATATCAGAAAGATGGCTCATAAATCCATCGACATCGACTAAGATTGTATCTACCCAATTGCAAGAAAAGATTACTTATGACAAGTTTATTGATATCCATAAATAAGTAATAACAAAATAATTGATCTAATCTTACAATCCTTAATATATGTATGAAAAAGTCGTTGAAATGAGACGTGATGAAAAAAAAAAGAAAACAAAAAAAAACAACAGTCGAATTAAATGCATGTTAATATTGTCATGTGATCATACATGTTATAAATGTTGATTTGTGAACCTAAAATGATATCTTGTTAAGCTGTGAAACAGGATATGTGTATCCCTACACACTGCTAAATAAAGCCATGTCCAAAAATGAGGAAGAATTACTAAAAGTTAAAGGTCTACTACTAATTGTATGGGAACTGAGGGATATTAATTATTGGCTTGCGACCTTTGAATTGGTTGGGCACCCCAGCAAACTTTGCAACAATTTTGGTTTTTTTTCCCTCTCTTATTTTAAGGAAAGGTTGAGAGATGGAATAAAGATGACTATGAATGATTCTTATTCTTTTATAATGATTTATCCGTGAAGTTGCTGTTTTAGGTTTACAAGACACAAGGTAAATTATCTTATTTAACTACTAGTACATATATGATTGTGGTTGGATAAGAAGATGCTCCCATCTTTGTGGCCTTCCCAAATAGTACTCAGCCTTTTTCTCTGCAAAATAATTCTTCACGAGACACGTTTTGTTTTTGACTCAGTTACTCCCTGTTGGGTTGACTTAGACTCGCCAAAATTTAACACAACAAGGCTGTATATGTCTGATTGTTTGAATCTGTTTAAAGGTTACACTCAATTTTGTTTATTTTCACAAAAACACTCATATCAACTCACTCAAACGACTGTTACATAACAACTGCGGGTCCAATATGCCTGAAACTTTGGTGATTAACTGCCCACAGATGCTAGATAGATGTGACTAGCTTTTATTTACTACTGCTATCACCTTATCGTTAAGGTAGTAAACTTTTCAGACCACCCTCCTTTGCAGTGGTCCATAGACCCAAGCAGCCATTCTCCCCACTTTTTAGAGTAAGTGTTATATTTACATAGATAAGTATAGATTGCTTAATGATTGATAACTGTTTGATGTACTAGAATATACACTGAGGGATTATATTCAGTCAAAACCTAACATATTAAATTTTAAACAGTAAGAGGAAGTAGAATTTTTGTGAGTAATTTCAAATTATTCTGCGCTATCATTTTCTTGTAAAATAAACTTTGCTTTGAGCTTCGATTTTTCACATTTGATAACGTTTTCAGTCATAATTATCGTTTAAAATAATATTGAGTTTTGTCACGTTACCAGCGCTATCCATTTGAAAAAAAATCGTGCCGGGTATTCAAGAGTCCCTATATTTGTCACAATTATATATTATTACATATTTTAACCTTTCCTTCGAAAAAAAGGAAAGGCCAAATGCAAACATTGTTTTTTTCATATTAGAGTTACCTCAAAAAATTTTAAATTACTTGATTCATTTTTCCTCTGTTATATTTTCAAATCAATTGATTTAAAATTTTTAAATATTGTTGTGATATTTGTAGAGTTGAAATTTATATGGCTATGTACACATATTGTGTGTAAGTTTTTTTTGTTGCATTTCACTACAACAATATCTTTGTTGTTTTTTCTTGACAATGATCAACAATGTGGTCAAATTATAAAGTATTAAATAGATACATGCTCCAACAATAGATTGAAATGTTGTATTCTTTCAAAGAAAATACACATATTATAATCTTTTAACAATATATCTACTATAACAATCTATTCGTTTGTATAAATTAATATTCAATGCCCATAGTAAAATACAATTTTGCATTTAGGAAACACACATTGATTTACATTTATTTGGGCTTTATGTTTTAATTTATGATCTTTACTAATTGCCATTATTTTGACAAACTTCACGATTATACCAATTAATGTTTCATATGTATTGGATTTATGTTGACATGTAGCAACAACACATTTATTTGTTATTTTATTACTTATTATTAGACTTAGATTCGTAAGCAATCGTTCAAAGAATTACTTATTTTGCACTTTTAGTTTGTGAAGATTGCTCATTTTTCTAAACTGGTATAAGATAAACACAGAAAATAAAGGTTCTAGTTGGATTACACAACAGCTTTAAATGATTTAGATTGCTATGATGATACTTTGTAAATTACCTTACCGGTTCTGAAGAATCTAAGAGAAATAGAATTAGAGTTATCAGGATCTTTTTCGTCAACAATGAAACATTCATATTATAACTATTAGTCTTTATAAGTATTTCCTGAATATTTTCTCAATGAATTTGACCATTTTCAATGTGATTTCCCTCTCCCTCCTTAGCCCAAGCAACGCCGGGTAATCCTTTGCTAGTATATATATATATGATTAAATCAGGGGTATGATTACATTACGAATATGTGAGGGCCAGTTCCCGATAATAGCTTCTTAAAGAAAGGATAAATTTGGCACAAAATTGACTATTGAATAATCCCCTTTGAATCTTGACACAAATGCAAAATACTTTGGCGCCAAATTGCGAAATCCTGGTCTTCCAATTATTCAAAAGGTTGGACGTATAATAGTTCATTTTTATAATAAGAAAACGAACTTGTTGGACCAATGACACATAATAGAAATACAAGGTTATACCATAACGCCTGTACGACTGATGTTTGACTTCCACCACGCTTTTTAATGTTGATGTAATAGTGTATAAGTGGTTGCGTGTTTTATTTAGATCTGAATTTCTTAACCAGAAGTCGGTAAGCTACATCTAGTTGAAAATTCTAGCATGCCCGATTACATAATGGGCTAACCTTGTATTTTTATTAACCTGGGAATATATATATTTTTAAATCCTTATAATTTAATAAGAAATGTTTTATGTACTCTTATGTGGCAACAAAAATATTTACAAGTCATGTACTTATAAGGATTATGATAGATATATAGAGGATTATTCTTGCAATTCTAATCCACTTTTTACACAAGATGTCGTGTTACCTATTTATGCGTAGTAAATGCAGTCTTGATTGAATACTACCTTTTTCGATGTTATGACGTTGATTCATTGACCTGGAATAAAGATAGTAAAGTATCTATATTTTCCCAAATCCGGGTTGGCTTGGACCTATGAAGTAAAAATTTGAGTAAGTTTTGGGTACTCCAACTTTTGTTTCCAGATCCGAAACCAAAATTAGACGGAAAATTGTCTCCAATTTTATGGGCATTTTATTCAAAGTTCGGACCATAATAAAATCTGGATGACGGTTACATATTTGTTGATTGCTCATTCTGAAACAATAAATAACTCAATTTTGTTACAAGTAGAACATAATTATTAATATAATAACATTAGAAACATCCATCCAACCTCTCATCCAAAAAAGAAACAGAAAAAGTAGCAAAATCAGTTAGTAGTCCCGACTATGGAATGATTACTCAATAATAACAGTTTACAACTTAATAAGACTTACTTCGAATCGAACTAATCAATATTAAGAACACTGATTATTAAAAAAGAATAAGAAAAATCGATCCTTGATATCGGTCCTTAAAACTGTTATTTATTCGGGATTTCAGTACTAGAACTCAAAAAAAAAAAATATATATATATAGTTGAATGACGTCATTAAGAACCAACCTATATATTTTTAAGGACTAAAATGAACCGGAAAGAGACTGAACTGGATGGTACTACAGTCTTCTGTCCTAAATAAGGATTGACACAATAGAAATTGTCAGTGATTTCATGAAAATGCGGAGTAGCACTAATGATTTTGTAGAAAGTTCCTTCTATAAAAGCCTGTTTGTTCATTGATGCCTTATAACTCCTGACAATGGTGGATACTATTTTATTACATTTATAACATATACTTATTTGATTTACAAATTGAAATTATATAAATATACTTACAACTGTTTAAAATATGATTATAATGATATAGGTAGAAAATCATTCCTATCAAATGAGTTGTTATGTTTTTGTAGGGTGTATAAGGTGAGAGTTGTGTTATGATATATAAATTGATAAAAAAACATTTATTATTATTTTTTTGTTTAGAAGAAGAGATAATAAATTTCTTTGTCAAGTTATAAATTATTAATTAGACCACAGACTTTAAGTACCTATAATTATTAGATAAAACACATAAATTTGAAAAAGTAGAGAAATTCCTATAAAGATAATTTATTACCAGAGTAGAATTTCTTTAATATTATGATAACGTTAATGATGAAAAGTTACTTATTTACCTATATTAATATTTGTTTCAGGTAAAGTGGAGGAGCGATTCCCTATCTAATAAGCCAAAACCCATCAATTCAAGGGTAAGATAAATTATAAATAATATTTATATTGTATATTTAGTGAAAACTAATTTTGTATTCTATTTAAATCATCAAGTTCAGATCCAATATTTTTCCACAAGCAATTATTTAAAATCAAATAACCAAAACGTAGTTTTTGTCCAAGATATTAATTTCCTATTTTCCGGTCAAAAAATAGTAATTTTAAACAATAATATTATTTCAAAGAAGTCATTTTTATGCACAAAACCACTGCACTGGTTCAATCAGGAAGGATAAATTTTTAATTAGATGTAATCAAATAATAAAGTCTATGACTTATCTTGTGTTGGTCCTAATTTCTTGGGTCCAGTCCTGTCTATGGGCGGTCCTAAAGATTGTGTCTTAAAAACAAAGGAATGATAATAATTAATAACAAGGGCCTCCGTGGGGGTGAGCTTGAAGGTCTGTAGCCCCCCTCCCAATCTAGAAATTTTAAATAAATCATTAATAAAGACCCTCCCCCAAAAAAAAAAAAGAGAGATGTTTCAAGGAGAAAAAAATTATGATTAATTTGATTAAAAAAAAGGTAATTAGGGGAAGAAGAAAAAATTGAATGTTTCTTTTTGAAAAAAGGTGTCTTCGGTTAAATTACGCTGTGGAAAAAAAAAAAAAAAAGAAAATCGAGTTTTCCTTATTTCTAAAGAAATACAATGTGGGGCTGGACTGAAAAATACAAAAGTCTAGCAACAGTGGTTTTTCAAAAATTTCCTTTCCCTTTTGACAGTTGCGGTTGAGAGTAGATAAAAAAACTACTCGTGTGACAAAACTATAACTATAACTAGACAGAGATTTGAAGATAAATAATTAATATTTAACGGACGGTATTTATCAAACTCCAATGCATATCGCATATCTTACTAATGAAAGCCTCATTAACATCTATCGGGGGCTTTGTTAACCCCCAGAGACTGAAACATCTTTAAGTATCTTTGCTCCACCTAATATGCACTTTTGAATTTATCATATACTACTGTATACAACTCTTTTTACAGTTTTTTTTTCTTCATTTTTTGTTATGGTACTTCATTAGTTTCTGAGTTATTAACAAAAATAGGATTTACTATTGAGCTTTCAAAGAATGGTCTTGAAGTGTTCTTATTATATATCTACCCCAACAATGAATATGTAAAAATGAAGATGGAAAAGAATATGTTTTATTTTGTACAGTGCATATTGTCTTACTTGGTAATATATTTTTTTCGTCTATAAATAATTTATCCTCTATACTCTAGGTATTTTACATAGTATTATCATTTGTAACAATAAGGGGCGTCCGGAGGATTATATTTGGGGTTGGAGCTACAGCCCCTCCACCCACACATACAGACGCCCCTAACTATAAAATTATATATTACTAAAATATCCATTTTAATATTAGAGTGGTAAAACATCCCAGAAAAGTACTCTGTGAATTTGAAGACATGACGGGATATGAGTTATTTTAATACTATAAAATTATTACCTCATCAAAACCAAATAGTTCCATATTTATCATTATTGTTGATATTTTGAATGAAGTATAAATAGTTTAAATTAAGAGTGGATTTTGCTTTTTAATGTTCGTGTTTTTAATAGATTTTACAGGTGCAGGCCAGTGCTGCTCACAATTATTGATTTTTAATAAACCAACACAGGGAAACATATTGTTCTTACATATAAAATCACTTTTATTTGTAGAGGTTGCGAGAGTATGAAAAAGATTGTTCCGTTGAACCAAAGATCTCTTCTCAATATTAACTATTTATTCGATTCAAGTTTAGAAATTTAAAAAAAATGTATTTGGATAAACTTGGATAAAATATCTTGAATCATACTAATACTCTATTAACATTTCTGAGTTCTACAAACATGGTATATGTTTATAATATATATAATTATACAATATACCATTCTTTAAATAAATAAACCAAGGTTACTTTTTCGGTTTAGGATTATTGCTAAATCTCACTTTGATGAGAAAAAATTATATAAATGGTATGATGCAACTCAAATTTATTGATGATCCAACATGAAATCAAATGCAAACCTCATTTCGTTAAAATATATTTAGGTATTTTATACATTTTATGCTCAATTAACTTCAATGCCCTTGAGGTTTGTTTTATTTTGTTTGTCTTTCTGAATATTTTCCTTCGATTTCTTATATTTTTCAACAGAAAAGCAAAGCTAGACATTTATAATACAAAATAACAGGAATCCATTTATATTCGATGTAATTTTTTCTTTTTATAATTCTTCAAAGCATTGACAGAGATCCATTTGTGTTTTTCAGTTTCTCCTGGAGTGCCGATTATAAATAAATCTTTTGAGTGAGCTATTAGCTAAATGAACCGTACTCATATATTTTTTAACAATGAAAAAACTTTTCCACAACGACAAATCTTCAATAGATGATTTTTGCAAATAGTTTGTTGTTATAACCATCTTAAATGACCCATGAAATATAAAATATCTAATTAATTTTATGTAATACAAGATGTTAAGGACTATTTAATGACATACTTTATACAGATATAAAAGATGTAACTGATAAAAAATAAATCATTTGAAGAATTCTATTTCCCACTTTGTTACTTCGATCTATCATCTAATCTTTTTTTTACAAAGGCATTTCTATTCTTTGATGTGATTGATATCTTAGTTACAACAAACAAACAACATCAAATTTTACACATGATTTACTCGCTTGCTAGGTGCTTAGAGAAAACTCAATCATGCTTAAATTATTGTCAATAAAACGCATTACGCCATCAGTTCCATGAATAAAAAAAAATGCAATCATTTGAAATTACCTTTTGGTTTGGAAACTTCATGATTTTCAGATAAAAGTAATATATGTTTTGTCGAAAAATACATTGTTGTCATTAATATTCGGGGTAATGAAATACAACCCAAATTTTAATACATTTTAAAATTTAAAAACTTATAGTTAGTATTGGATTATAAAAATACAAAAAATAGCTTCTATGAAAATAATTCTTATTTCAAGTAATCATTTATTTAACTTCCTATGATATTTATTTAATTGATTTTATAATAGCTCTTTACAAATTAGTTCAAACAATGTATGTTCATTTCTATAATTTATTTGTATCATAATTATTTTCTCAATCAAATTATTTATTTCATTAATTAATTAATACATGCCAAATTATTTTTTAACAAGTACAAATGTACCAATATATAATGTATATTTATTTGGCGGGCGAGGTTTTCATATATGTGAAACATTAATCAACACTTATGTCCATGGTAAATCCATCATGCCAAAAAATAATGCCCATGCGTAGTTTTTGTTGTTGAGAGATTTGTAAAGGAGAAAAACCCGCTCTTCATTTCTATACTTACCTTCATCAAGGGTAAGACAAAAGTAGATATTAAAGATCATTTCAAGGATCTTTAATAAGTAATGTGATGCATATTCATATAATTTATACACTGTGATAAACTATAGTGATGTGTAACTGATATTTTGAACTACGTAAAAAAAAAAGGTTTGTAATGCCATGAAGAACATGACAAACATTGTTACATCCGTCAAGTATAGGGTAAGATAACAAAAAATTGTTTAAAAACGTCTTCTACATAGAATTTTTGAACCACGGTTCAACTTTTTTCTTACCTAATTCTTTTATTCATAAATAGCTTTATAATATTATTGTAACTGTAATTAACATTGAGCATACTGAAACGACTAAAGTATGTACATATTGGAACCAAATTGATATGATTTTTTTTTGCCCATAACAATTATTGGGACGGGAAAAACTGATTACCCATTAATAAGCAATTTTTTTTTTTTAAATTAAACCATCATGATGTATCGTATAAGACATTGCTATTTTGTATGCTGATCCTCGTGATGTATTTTTTTATTGTATGTTTTAAAAATATATAGTACATTTTAAATAATCATATTTGTGATCTGATAAATTTTATCAAAACACTATTTAAAAAATATTTGATAATTACGCAAATGTCATCTTATTACAGTATTTGGGATTTGACATTGATACTCCTCCATTGTTTCGAGCGTATGAATCAAACATCTATCCAGGCGCTGAACCAATACGACGACGCAGAATGAGCGCCGAAGATAAGTCAGAAACATTGAGTATTGTGTCGAGCAATCGATCCACAATCAATATTTCCTCAGACTCTACAGAAAGAATGGAAACTCCACCTATTGCAACTTCTCCACCTGTAACAGTTACAACAAATGGAATCGAAAATAAGGGCTTTATTGAGGACGAAAAGAAAAATGTTGAATTTGAAGCAGTGAATCTTGAACTAGTTGACCTTAACAAATCATCATCCCCCCTCTCTGAACCAAGAGTTTATGCTCCACCTCCACAAACTCAACCTACTGTTACGCAAAAGTTTTCTGATTATTATGTTTCTGTGAATGAACATAAGAAGGGATTAAGGTATGCTTATTACTTTAAATAAGACTCTCTTTCAAGGAACTAAATTATGTGAAACTATTACGTTTGTGTGGGGTGCAAATGTGATTTTTAAATTGTGTCTACGAGTAGAGAGGCGGGAGCTAGCGCCGGTTTTACCATTTGCAGAGCCCCAATTGATTTCAAACTTCTTTTGTAAATAATATTGAATCTTCTTTTTTTTTAATTAAAAAGTAAATGGAACCACTTTTTCCAGTTGTACCCGATGTCCCCATAATACCTGCTTTGAAGAGGATTATACTAAAATATGTGGGGCATGCCCTAGTTCTTAATACCAACCGTGTTTTTGAGTATTTCTTGTTGTAATTAATTAAGGACCTTTCTTTAATTTTCAGAGGTGAAAAATTATATGTGACAAAAGACAGTCGACGAGGTCGCGGATGTAAGCGCTACTGTTGTGCTCTTTTAGTCCTTCTTGTCATTGCAGCAACTGTAACAATAGCGAGTCTTGTAGGCAGTAAGTTCAATAATACAGTTTCATCAATCACAATTATTAATTGATATTTTTGTTTCATAGCTGGAATAATTGATACTCAACCAAAATTCAAAGGTGAAATAAATAAGTCAGGCCGGTCTAGGGACTTGCCACCCACAAATGATTCACTAATATCCGAACCCAGACCAGTTATTGATAATGATTTTGGAGATGTTAATATTGAGGCTAACGAAATACTACCAAGGGATGCAGTACCAAATGTTCTTGAGGGACAAATGGCTATCAAGAATGTAGCATGGGACGATAGACTAAGCAATTCATCAAATCCTTTTTTTAAAGATATGGCTCAAAAAGTTGAAAAAACTTTATATCCTATCTTTGTATCACCTATGAAAGAAGAAAGAGCAGATTTTTTCATCACTGTCAAGGAATTTGAACGGAAAGATGGAGTTACTCCTCACTATCGTGTTGGATGGGAACTGAAAGATAACTCATTTTCTGATGGACTAGAACTTATCACCAAGGACGAAATATCTGAAATGATGATGAAGCATCTTAAATCAAATAATGGAAGATTAAATAATGTATTTGATGTACCAATGGAGTCTATTAGAGTTAAAAGTAAGACTTGAATATATTTGGGGGTTTCTAATAGTTTAATATCAACCATTTTTGTAGGAGTTGCTGACGATAAATGTGATATAATGCAATGCCAATCATTTTGTTCATATGATTATCCATCAAATGACTTTAAATGCGGATGCTCACAAAGCTTTATGCTTGCTGAAGATGGCAGAACTTGTATTGAAGGTAAAAGTAATGTAACTGTAAATTTTATGTTGCGTAATTAAAAATAATACTTACAGATTCAACAGATCCTACCTCTAACGTGAACTTACTTACCGCATTTGGCCTTCCCAGTGATGCAGAAAATGATCAACAAGGTTCATTTGAAGTAGATACGACTGTTTCAACATTAGAGACTACTAAAGATGAAACCGTTTCAAGATTAGAGACTACTGAAGATGAATCCGTTTCTCAAAAGTCAAATATAGATATAGAAAGTGATGATTATGCAAAGGTACCCAGATTTTTGAATACATCTGTTGACCATGATAATGGTCATGGTGATCATTCAGCATTTGAAGATGAACATCACCAATTAGATGATGAATGGGGAAATACAGAATTTCCAATTTTAGATTCTTTTGGAGAAATGGTCACAATCAATGATAGTGATTTGAAAAACACGAGTGATCACAACAATCATGAAAACTCTCAATATGACAAAAATGGTAGCTTACAATCTCATTTAGAAAAAGGTGCGCATGGTAAGGAACACAATGGAGAAATTATTCATCATAACCAAGAGCATGAACATGGAAATATTGATCAAACATGGCAATCAACACAGTCAAATACTGAAGGAAATTCTGGTGTTGTAGATCAGGGACTTGAATCGTTGGAAGAAAATTGGAATATAACTTCCGGAGCAGAACCTAATAACCTAATAAATCATAATCTACATGATCCTGCATTAGATAAATTAAATACGAATGGCCAGAATAATCAAGGTAATGAGCAGCATGAAAATGGTTTTGATCCCGTCTTTCACGGATCAAATGCAAATGAACAGAATAATCCCGTCAATGAGCACCATAGCGATGGAGTTGATCATTCTTTACTTGTAGCGAATACTAATGGCCAGAAAAATAAAGAAAATGAAGAGCATAGCATTGGCATTGATCACACTTTAAATGTATCGAATACTAATGCCAAGAATAATGAAGACAAGGAGGAACATAAGGATGGATTTGATCCCACTTTACAAGGATCAACTTCTAATGGCCAAAATACTACAGGCGATGAACAACATGAAAATGTTTTTGAACCCACATTACTCGGATCAAATGATAATGGTCTGAATAATCAAGGCAATGAGCAACCTAGCGATGGCGTTCAACCCATTTTACAAGTATCAAATACTAATACCCAGAATAACGAAGACAATGAGGGGCATAAGAATGGTTTTGAGCCTGCTTTACAAGGATCCGATTCTAATATCCAGAATACTCAAGGCGATGAACAACATGGAAATGTATTTGAGCCCACCTTAGATGGATCAAATGCTAATGATCAGAATAATCATGGAGATGAGCAACATATTAATGGTGTTGATCACAATTTGCATTCTTCAAATTCTAACGTTGATAATATTCAAGGTCATGATGGACATAATAATGGTGTTGATCCTTCCTTAAACGGTTCAAATTCTAATGTTCAGGGCAATGTAGGTAATGAAAATGGTTTTGAACCCGCTTTAAACGGTTCAAATTCTAATGATCAGAATAACCAAGTCCTTGATAAACAAGTTTCTGTTTCATTTAGCTCTGAAAATGAATCATCAAAAGAAAATCAGAATGAGAACAATAATAGTGTAAGTCTCTCACAAAATACAGACGACTTCGAGCAATCACGGATTTCATCCGATGAAAATACTGGACATTTAGAAAAGGAACATGAGCATGATGAAGTTCCTAAATTTTCCTTTTCGTCTAGAATGAACGATTCGAAAGAAGAAGAGAGTGATCAAAAATCTCATCATGTATCAGGAGTTAATCATAATAAAAAACATAGAAATGATCACGCTGAAGGGTTATCATCTAATGAAGGGGGTAATTTGGGTATTAATGGAAGCTATGAAGAAAGTGCTGATGCGGAGTCAAATAACAATTCAAATGAATTCAATCTCAATACGGAGGAATCAAACACCTATCCTGATGATAAAGAAGGAATTAATCAATTATCAGGATCTTCACAAAGTTTAGAAGATGATGTTAATAGTGAACAAAATATTGAATCCTCTAGCTCTGAGCCAGAAGATAACCTGGAGGACCAAATAAATAACCTCAATAACTTAAAAAAGTCTTCAAACATAAATGGTAAAAGTACTATATTAAAGGAAGGAAATGATAAAGTAAATGTGGTTTCATCTAACCCTGAGACCAACTCAAATAAAGATGACCGTGAACATCCTACAACATCAGAGAATGACTCAAATTCCAAAGAACAAATTGACACGCTTGTTACTGCAGGTACAGTTGATAATCTTAACAAAAAAAGTAATACAGCTGATAATTCTGGAGAATCATCTGATACGAATGAGGAAACGGATGAAGCAAATATTCAAATTTTGGGACTTGCATCACCATTAGGAAAGGATTTAGATGAGAAGGAGAAAAATGGAAAAGAATTTATACAAAAACAAAATGAAACCAACATTAATATTGTTGAGAAAGAAGATTCAAGAAAAATTACCATCTTAGAAAAGTCAGAAGATGAAATCGCTCATGAAGATCCAAAAAAAGTAGAACATGGAAGCATTCATCATATCTCTGAAAAGACAGAAAATGTAAATATTCACCAAGGCTCAGAAAAAAAACCAAATGAAAAACAGAGTATAACTTTTGTTCATAGTGCTGGAAATGACCAATCAGTCACAGACAGCTCACCTTTTGAAAATAATCAATCGACAAAGGAATCTTCAATCGAAGGCCATTATCATGGTGATGTTTTTCACGCAGGATTTCATGAAGATGATTCATTTGTCGACTCTGACTCAAGAGATCATCAATTTCAAAGTAGCACTACTGACGAGTCGAATAGAGAAGATAAAGTTATAACAGAAATCTTCGATTCGGAAAACAGTGGACTCAATGATAATGGAGAATCAAATTCATCAATAGACAATGATAATGGAGAATCAAATTCATCAATAGATGATAAGATATCTTCTCCCACCTTACAAACATTGAATGTAGAAGATGATGCTACAACTTCCAAAACTAGTAGCCTAAACTCTACACCCGCTAAAAGAAATTCCACTTTGGAAGGTATTGATAGCAAAAATGTTGATACTAAAGAAGTATTAAGTGATGGAATCACTACGCAATCCACTTCCTTTATTACTGATTATAGTGAAACACAAGATGTTTCGCCTACTGAAACGAACGTGAATGAACAAACAACAGAATTCGCTTTTGAAAATAAAATCAATGAAGGTATTGGAGTGACAGTCAGTCCTAATTCGAAAAATGACAAAGTTTTTGAAAAGAAGAATGTAAATGAGCCTGAAAATCCCAATGCAAGAACAATTTTAGAAAGCAAAGATAATCTTGGCAGAGAAGCTCTAGATAATAAATCCCAAAGAAATTTAGATCATGGTATTAGCCAAAGTGATTTTGTAGAAGATGAAGGAGATAAAGGTCCAAATATAAAATTCAATACAAGCGATCAAAATATTCACACACAACAATCAATGGATTCAGATATTATAAATACCTTTGAAGGGCATAATGAAAAGGGTGATATAATCCGAAAAGACGAATATGGTTCTTTAGAAACTGATCAGTCTACAGAAAAAATAAGAGATTATATTTTTAATGATATTCTTCATAAATTTGCTAGTGGTGTTACAAATATTAATATTCAACCTGAAACGAAATATAATGACAAAAATAAATCTAACGAGAATAAATTAGATAATTCTAAGAATATCTCCCAAATTAATGAACATATTGAAACCATTATTGACGGTACGAGTGGAAGTACAAATGAACATACTACTACTGCGAATCCAAGGAACTTTGATGCATCCGACATTGTCAACAAAGTTGGGGATATTGTGATAAAATCTGATAATGATAAAAAAGAAACAAAATTCAGAATTTCTGGCTCACTTGGAAACGAAAATAGTTTACCCAACAATGAGACCTTTAACTCTAAAGCAGATATTTCTCAAGAAAATATAAATAGCTCTAATGTCTTCCATGTGAAAGATCAAAACATATTTACCAATGGTTCTCAGTTAGATCTTGAATTAATTCAAAAAATTATCTTAAGAAACGTCTTATATAACAGCCAAACAAATCCTTTCCATCAAGATTCCCAACCTTATCAATTTGGTCTTCAATATCCAAACGGAACTGAAGCTGTTTTTAATTTCAATGGAACTATATTAGATTCTTCCTTAATTCCTACTTTCATCCTCGGTAACACTACTCATGAGAATATTAAGGAAAATATTGCCATTCTTCCTAATGGACAACCAATTCCAAACCACCAACAACAATTCCAGAGTGCCTCAGACGAAATAGCAGATGAGAAGGAAGTGCCTTCTAGTTCTCCAGGATCCAATCAAGTTATTTTTGGTGGGTTTCAACTTCCTAAAGGTACTCCAGTAAATGCTACAAGTGACTTGTCTACATCATTTTTAAGTGAATTCAATCCTCAAATTGAGTTAAATTCTAAAAATGATGAAACATCAAATCCAAATACATCTGATAACCCTAATCAAGTTATTTTCGGAGGTTTTCACTTACCAAATGGTACAAAAATTGATTTAACAAGCAATATCCCTAATTAACAACAGCATAATTTGGAAGGATTTTTCATAAATAACGGGAGTTATCAACCGAACTTGAGTGAAATTATGAATACCAGTGACATTTCTCAACTACTACTAAATTCTGCCAGCAATGGAAATAGTTCTTTAATCGGATACAATTTTCCAGATGAAAAAGATGTAACCAAACTTGTTTTAAAACAACTATTAAATAATTCTAATGTAACCGATGAAGCCAATAATAAAACAGGGATTGAAAATATTTTGTTTCAGAATATATTTAATTCAATTAAAGAAAATCTTAATAGCAAAGAATCTTCTCTACAAAACTTAGATGATTTTTTTAATGGAAGTATAAGTGATTCTACAATTTTAAATAACTTCAGAAACAATAGTGACCTTGCTCAAATCTTGCTCCAGACAGCTTTACATCCTAACAATGGTACTGGAGATGGCTCGCCATTTGGAATTAATTTCCCAAATCAAACTGACATTACCAAACTAGTTCTTCAACAACTATTCAACAAATCAAATGGAACCGTTGGAGCCATTAATGGAACAGGGATTGAAAATACTTTGGTTCAAAGTGTCTTGGATTCAAAAGTTGGAAACAACCACAGAAATGCATCCTTTAATCTAAATTTCTTGTCATCAAATGCAACCAATGTTCAAAAGTTGATTCTTTCGAATTTATTTCAAAATAATGGTGCTCATAATTTGACATCTGTTTTTTCTACTCCAAGTGAAGAAGATGTACAAAAAGCTCTCTTAAATAAAATTTTACAACAGAATAAAAATAATTCTTCCACTGGATTTCCAACACAGAATGGAAATGAGATACAACAGGAAATACTAAGTAGTATTTGATCTCCTGATGGAAACAAGAGTCTTCCATTTAGCTTTTTAAACTCTAATGAAACTAACGTTAAGAAATTAATTCTTCTAAATCTTCTACCTTCATCAGATTCTGAACGGGATCAAGAACTGAATGTCTTTAAAGAAATTGTATTGGGTCAGGATGATACAACAACTGAAAAAGATATGGGAAACATAACTGAAATTTTGAAGAAAAACCCTGTCGATTTTAAAAGTTTATCTGGAGCAGACTTTTCATCGCATATTCTAGGAAGAATGCAAAAAAGCTCAAGAAAAATAAATTATATCTTTGGGGAGGGCTGTAAGGACCCTCAAAATGAATTCCAGTGTATTGGGCATGGTGATTGTCTTCCAAAACAGTTGAGATGTAATGGTATTTATGACTGCAGGGACGGATCTGATGAGCTTTTATGTGACAAAGAAGGTGAGTTTAAGTTAAAAATTTTAGTATTAATATTATATCATATAAAAATAAATCTAATGTCGAATGTTATTCTGCATTTAGGGTTTGAAAAAGAAACATGTCAAGAGTTGCAATGTCCTAATAGTCAATGTATTCCTTCTGATCGGAAATGCGATGGAAAAATAGATTGCCCTGAATCTTATGATGAATTAGACTGTCATTCAACTAGTTTAAATTGTACAGAGAATGAATTTTATTGTGTAAAAGATGCACGGTGTATTGCATCAAGTTTCCGATGTGATGGTACTTCAGATTGTGTAAGAGAGGATGAAGATGAACGAAATTGTAATTGTGACTTAGAATCACAATTTAAATGTATAATTGGAGGAGGTTGTATAGATTTTGAAAAATTTGTGATGGAGTTGAAGATTGTCCAGATTTATTTGACAAGTTTAACTGTTTGAAAGCCACAACAAATGGAGAAATACAAATTTAGGTATGTTTTTACTCTGATAGTTTTTACTTCATTTTTAAACAAAATGTTATCGATTTTAGGAACAATAATGATACTTGGTCAACCATTTGTTTTAATAAAGACTCATCTCTCGAATTTGCAAAAGCTTCTTGTCAGCAATTAGGATACGCTTCTGGTAAATTTGAAAGTACTACCTTAGAAAATAAAGAATCATCTAACTACAAGGGTTTCAGCTCCAATGTATCTCTAACCGATATTAAAAAAATTGATGCAAAGATCTTAGATGACATACCAGTCTGTGACAGCAATCCCAAGACAATTTGTGAGGAATTTGGAATGTTTTTATCCCATCTACTTTTTCTTTAATTATTTGTGAATATATTTATTTATAGAATGTTCAAAACGAACACTTACTGAGAGACAAATAAAGGAATTGAAGGCCCAAGGCACCATCAACATTACCTCTCTAACCTCAGAGAATGAACTTTGGCCTTTTTTAGCGTATCTATTTAATGTAAAAAGGAAAACAAGTTGTGATGTTACAATTTTAAATCCCGAGTGGTTGATTACCTCGCATGGATGTATGGATGAGAGGTTTGTAACCATATTCATTTATTTCAAAAGAGGTTTTGTAATATTTTTTATAATAGATCAATGGATCCTTTGGAATGGGTAGCCTTTGCTGGCCCTTCTAATGGACAAACGGATCAATCAAAAACTCAAATTAATATAGTAAAGAGAATAGTTTCAAATCCCTCAGTACGATTCCAGAAAGGATATTATACTGACGATTTGGCTCTTATTGAACTAAATGATCCTTTGATCTTCAACGATCATGTTCAAGCCACTTGTTTGGAAAAGTTTTCTCTTGAAGATAACATTTGCTTTGTAGCAGGATGGGCAGATGTAAATAAGGAGGGTAAGTAAAGCAACAGCTCATTGATTAGTAATTATACTAATATTTGATTATTTTTTTACATACTACATTCATAGGTGTAAGCTTTATACAATACCTCGACAGAATACCACTTCCAATGATTTCACAAAAGGAATGTAATTCACAGTCACATTATAACAAATTACTAAATGGTAATTCTTTGTGTACTTCATCTAAACACCAAAACATCCTGTGTAGAGTAAGTTTAATAGCTTTCAAATATAGCCAAGGATGTGAAATATGCAATCTTCTTTCATTTTTAGATGGACAATGGAGCGCCACTTTTGTGCTACCAGGGTGATAGATGGAGACTTTGTGGTATTTTAAGTAGGGAAGGGAGTGCCTTCCGTCAACTCTTCCAGATATTTTCACATGTGTTGATTCATGGAAATCATGGATTAGTAATGTTATTGGAGAAAACGAATCATAATCGTAATAAATATTTATCCAATATGAAAAAAGACATTTGACATAATGACTTGCAAAAATGAAGATAACCCAAAAAAAATAATGACATCCTATGTCAAGGCTGTGATATGTTGTTATTTTTTTTTTTTTCATCGTCATCATCATCAATCAACCTATAGGTCTCATATTTATAGTTTCCTTCAGAAAATTCTGAGTTTGACTGCAAACAACTGCTCAGGGCATCCTGCTGGAATTTACGTAAAATATATAAAGATATATGTAGGTGTATATAAATACATAGACCTGAGCTTTTAATCTCCTTGAAATGATTTTTTTAAAAGAATTAAATCAATATAATCAAATTTGAATTCATTTATGCAAACAAACGTACCCACAACTATATACATACATAACTGTTAGTAAATATATTTAATATGAAACTAAAAATAATTTTAAATAATAAAATTTTTTAGTGCTTTTTTAAAGTGCAATTTCAATTCGTTCTTTTAATAATAAACATAGGCATTATTTTTATTATTACTATTGCTCTGTAATATTATTTAGATTCCTTTTTTTTTTGTATTTATATTGTAATTTCATGGCTTATTTATGTCTCAATTTGCCAAATTAAAAATATACTCAAATGTTGTCTATTTTATTTCCTAATTGGAGTTCCAAATCTTGATAACAGAAATGTTCACTCCTCTCTTTTTATTATATTCGCTTCAACGAAAAAATTTCCTTAAGCTCCTTTCATGGAACCTAGGAATATTTACTCATAGTGATGTGTCGGTCTGTATTTGGGACCAAAGACCATAGTTCAGTCCCACTTATCGGTCCTTCAAGAAGGAAATCTCAATGTCGTCATTGATGGGGTTTTTCCTTTTATTCGTTGTTCTATGATAAATTATATGACTAACTAAGAATAATATACATTCGTTATTATATTGCATTAAAATGAAAATATGAATATTTTTTCCTAAATATGTGCAATGCTCCTAATAAAAATTCAATATATCTTGTTTGGCTTCATAGACCATCGCCAATATATCGAATATTCCAAGGAACAACAATTAAAGACCGAAAGTGCAGGTCCTAGTCCAAATATATAAGGACCGACAGACGCAATTTATCTCTAAGATTGTTTTACTTAAAATATGTAACATCTTGGTTTGACTTAAAGGGATCAAAAGATGGAGTGGACAGACAAAAAATCAAAAGCAACAACATAAATAATAGAAAATTAAATAAGTTCCTTATCTATAGGGGCGAATAAAATATTTCTTGGAAACTTTTTCAAAGTCGGCAATCTAAACATACTGGTTTTTTTTTGGTTTTTTTTAAATATGCCATAACTTGTATTTAATTTTTCATGTGGGAATATCTAAATATAAAGTAATTACTTGTGTGTATGCGCATGTAGGTCGGAGAGTAATGAAGGATTACTCGTGAGGTGTAAGTCCTTACTGGATTTGGTAAATAATTGAAGTTTGACATTGGAATAATTCTAGCCTATTCCTTTATGTCCTTGGTATATATGGAGTATAATTTGTGTTTATTTCTTTCCTCTGACATGTATATGTAAGGTCGATAACTTTGGTAAAAATACAAAAGCGTGCGAGGAGAAGGGAAGAAGTACTTATGGTATCATTGATTAAATAATATACATCTTCTTCTATCAAGAAAGTTATCATTCTCGCCTTTATTATTCAATATAAATATAACATGATATGCTGATAGTCGATAGAGAACTGAATAAAATGCCTAATATAACGTTGCTGTCCGTCTGGATTTCTGAAAATGGAGGCCCAGGAATTTGGAAAATACTTACTGGAACAGAGAAATAGGCGGCTTCTCGGATTAATGGATATAAACGTGCCTTTTGTCCCCTGTTTAGAATTATACGCCACTTATATCCTCATCTCATAACAAGAGTATGGATATTCATCTGTAAAATCAAGTTAACGATGAATACATCAAGTCAGACTTTAACTTTGATCTCACAAAGATACTTATTGCATGTAATATAACATTATCCATTGTTAATCATCCTATGTTCAAAAAATCTAAGGAGAAATACACGGGTAAATTCTTCCCTTCCCGAGGAACCATCATTAAATTAATGGAGGATGTCGGTAATGATGTAATTTATAGAAATACCCCCATTGTAAATTGTGAAGTTAATATACTTTTCAGTATGTTTAGAGTCATCTACACCAAATTACGAAATAGAACTAAGAATTTTGTACCGTCTAACAGTAAGTATTCATCTTTTTTTTTAAATCTAACCATAAAATATGATTCTATTTTGGCTAAAAATATCAAGAATTATGATGTACAACTCATTAAATGGCAAAAACAAGTGCATAAATGATCACAACAACGGGAGTAGTAGCATTGGATAGTTCGCAACTAGTTCGTCTGACATTAGTTTCTTCACTTAAAGACTTGGGTAGGATCATTAGGTTTTCCAATATTACATAGTAAATAAATATTTCTTTTTTATCACTTAAGGATTAGTTATGGTTGACAAGCTCCAAGAAAAGGTGTTCAGAAAACTCATAAAAGGCAAAAGCAACTGCTGAAATGGTCACAACAACGGGGTAGTTACATTGGGTGTAGCATTATAAATAGTAATTTTGTGTATCCTTCATGACAATAGTGTGTTGTTACACAAGAATGAATAACGGGGGAAATCTTTTTTAAATAAGGAGTAATATTGCCGGACATTACTGCATATATAGCTTTTGCACTAAATTTTTACGATGGATTTAATTCCAACATTTATTTTATTAGTATATTTATTGTCTAATTTTATGATTTTGACATTAACTTTATTATTCATAATTATTTAGATCTCATCGATATCTATCCTGTGCACAATTGTATTGCAACTTCCACATTAGGAAAAAAGGGTGATGATATTTTTGATTAAACTCCAAGTCTAGCTTGCGTTTAACAACTTTAAGTTATGACGTATTTAACTGAATTCATGTCAGAAAAAGAAAATATTATTTGGATCAATCTATTATATCATTATTCTCTATTTATAATTTATTGTTATTATTAGTTATATGATTCTAATTGTTTAATTTAGTATATTTAACATAAATGTATAATGGTTTATTTTTTAGTATGCAGATTATATTTAATTTAAGCCTTCTTTTTTAAACTTGGAACTTCAAATATATTTTGAAATGCCCTACTATGTCGTTTCATTAGTTATTATTCTGAGAATGTGGTTCATAATTAATTACAATTTGATGGAGTGTGACGTTTTCAAATCTACTGTAAAAGATAAAAAACGTCAAAGTCAATTATACCTAGTATATCTTCATTAAACAGTTTGCTAATAAATACTTTCGTTATACCCTCAAAAATCATAATAAAGTAGGCAGCTGATAATTACAGCATTATTTTAAACAATGAAACCATAAGTCTTTCTTCCTCCCCTTCTCCTTGCATGCGTTTTTCTCTACAGAATTATCAACTTTATGTATACATCATGACAGCTAAGTTGCTCTTCTCCAAACATTCTTCTAATTGTCAAGATTACCACGCTCATTTTTGGTTCCTTTTATTTCTATATTGCCGTAAGGCGTTCCCAGGGGATGGGCTGTCTCCCTCCCCCTTAAACAAAGGAATTTTTCCTTTTACTGTAATTTTTTTTTGGTCAGGATAAAATAATTTATACAAAAAATAGGGGTTCTTTTTTCTTAAATAAGGTTATTAGAGCAAATTATACATAATAGCCAAAAATTGGATATTTTGTGAATAGCTATGGATTTATGATGATAATACCTATTCATAACATCATGTTCTAATATTAAGGATCTAGCTACGACAAATTTAGTATAATAATTAATAACTCAGGCTTTCTTGGCAATGTTGTTAATAACATTTTACATGTATACAGTAAACTTAGTTAAATCACACTATTTGAATTTATTAGGGCTATTTTATATTATTATATTTCACTTTTAAAATACTTACAAAATAGAATAAAGTTTTATAAAAATTTATATATATAATTCAAAATTCATAGCACAGCCACTTAAATAGTCCAGTAGCAGCAATTGATTTATATTTTCAATGAACAAAAAATACTAATCCAATAATTTAAAAAAACATGTTCAAGATATGATGTACTTCAATTTTACAAATTTGAACATTTAGTTTCAGCTTTTGATTATGGTTTTTAGTTTATTGATGCAAACAAATATATCCAATATTACTTGAATGAAGAACAAGTTGTACGATGCTCATTACTGTTATACATGTATGATAAAGTCGTTACTATAAATATCTTTGATTTTACAAACCCATTACAAAAACGTTTATTACTTTTAATTATACTTGGGTATACACCAAGTTGAAAAATAAACAAAATATGGATCAACATTAATTTCATCCTTTCTCCAAAATAAAATTAGTTTCAATTGAAATTTAAACGAAGAAGTGAAGCAATTCAATGTAGATATTGAGCTTAATATGTTACACAAATCATTTTTAAACTATTTAACTCGTTTTTTGCATCTTTGATAATAATGAAACTTAATCGGTTATGATTGAATTGTTTGATACGTGCAAGATCAAAGTCGACACCTTAAACATACTATAAATTAAAAAAAAGGCTTGTATTACTATTGATAATATGGATAACTTTAAAATATACAAATTAAATCTTCAATTAAGGCACTGTTGCAATCAATTGTCCATTCACATCTTAGGTTCCATCAATCCATTATCAAAAAAAGTTTTTTATCATTTACATATTCAATTTTGTTGGATGTGGTGATAGGATCAAATGTATTTTAAATATTCTATAATAAATCATAAATGATAATTAAAGGTAAATGGATAATAAAATATGCTTATAATAATTGTTATCATTTCATTGTATTCTTCTTTAATATAATTCATAACTTTTGAGAAAAATTAATTGAATAATAAATTATTTTTTTATAAGATTAATATTTTTCAACAATTTATCTTACAAAAAATAAAGCGAAAATTGGCTAGATTCGTAAGTGTTATCTTCCAAATAAATATAATATCCTTCCCAATTACTGGGCCGTGCAAAATTATTTACCAATGATGTAAATATACTTTTTAAGAGGTTTTATGGTAACCAATCTGATTGGTTTGTATTTTTACTGTTAAAATAAACAAAAATTCTTCTTGTGAGAGCGTAACAACTTCCACATGTTAGACCATGTCCAATCAGGAAACAAAGAGGATCGAAATTGCAGCCCTTCTCCGAGCGGGAGTGCCTCATAACAACATTAAGGAACAGGTTGGGGCCTCGTTGAAGACAATTTACAACGTTTCCAAGCGCTTGGAGGCTGGGGGTGATCTCAAGCATTCCCCTGGGGCTTGCAGGAAGCCCACTGTCTCAACAAGGCAACGTCGCCATCAACTGTTTCAAGGGCATTGCAAAGGGATGAAGGAAAGTCCCTGAGGCGTACTGAACGCCCTTTGCTAACTGAACGTCAGCGACAGGTCAGACTTGAGCGTGCCAACAAAATCTTGAATGATATCAAGAGCTCATCTGGACGCATCATCATTTTTTCAGATGAGAAAACTTTTACGGTCGATCCTGTTTTCAACAGGCAAAATGACCGTGTTGTGAGCTTTGGAGATGTGCAAGATAAGCACAGCTATTAGGCAACAACAAAGCACCCTGCTTTGGTGATGATGCTGGGTTTTGTGGCCTCCAACGGAAGGCCATGAAGCCGGTATGGTTCCCCACTGGCTACAGATTAACAGCGGAGGATTATGTGAAGATTCTGGCGTCCAAGGTCCTTCTGTGGATCAAATCCATAGTCGGCAACTCTCCCTTGGGTTTTTTCAACAAGATGGAGCACCCGCCCACGCTTCCAAGGAAGCTCAGGAATGGATCAAGGATAACATGAACTTTTTGCCCAAGGACTACTGGCCCCCTCAGAGCCCAGATCTGAACCCACTAGACTTCTCTGTCTAGGCGCACGTGGAGACCAAGGCCTGCAAAAAACGACACAAGAACATAAATGCCTTAAAGGCTATTGTCAACCAGGCCTGTGTCTCCATGGACGCCTATTACATCCAGCAAGTCTGTAGCAGCTTCAGACGTCGCCTGACCAGTGTCATGGAGTCAAATGGTGGCTACATTGATTAAATTTGATCACAAACTATTTTATTATTCTAACAATGTATTTATAAATTGTTTCTCAAGTCATTCGAAATGTCATTATTGTCCGCGATATGTTCTGAACAAAAATCGGTAAATAATTCTGCACGGCCCGGTAGAACAAAAAATAAATTATACATGTAGCAAAGTGAGCTAAATTGGGCTTAAAATATAGATGAAGGTGTTTGGGATTCGTAAATCCTTGGATGTGTAAATGATTTATCAAATTACTGATTGAATTTGTTCCAATAATGTAGCAACAATTAATATCATGTACATACAAAGCATATACTAGGTGTTCTAGTCTAAAGGAAGAGTTCATTGATATTCTTGTTGAATATACCATATAACTTTTGGGGGTAGCATTGACACTTATACACAAGCTTGTAGCTTCAACTAAACCACATCTTCAGAGGTCCAGAAAATTAGGTGAGAGTCCATTATGAAATTGAGTTATGTCATCTGAGATCCAATCATTTCAGCTATCCTCCTAAGATTGCAAATCTATTACAAAGTATTCTCAAGAACTTGACAAATACTTGAATCGACATAACAGGCTCACGCTAAATTATTTTCTTTTTTTCTCAAAATAACAGGATTTTGGTAGTGGTTAAATAGAGCCTGCGTAGTGTTAGACAATTACATATCAAAACCACTTGTATATTATTCCTTCAAAGGAGTTAAATTAAGTCCTTGGCTTGTACAAATCATAATGGGAAGCAATATTTCATTTAAAAATTACTTAACTTGATCATACTTATAGCTCATGAGTATCAAACACCATCATCAATCCAAGAAGCTCACAAAGTCATTGACCGTTGTCCATTGAATTAAGTATATTATCGTAAGAATGAATGTGACGTCACTTGACCATAGAGAATGATGATAGACTAATTATATTCAATTTCCTACCTCTGACGTAACAACTAATTTGTAATAGAAAGGTAAAGTTCAAAGCAACCACATAAAAGAAAAGGACACCGAAAAAATCCTTGCGGAAAAAAGCTCGCCCAAATAAATTTAGATAAAAAAATCGCTGTAATGTGTGGCAGGCGTTATAAGTGCATCACACATCATACGAGTATGTGAAACATAATTATGGAAACCCTTTTAAAGTTTAGCATACACTAGAGTAGGTTCGTCCGTGACATTGGGAAATTAAAATTAATTCTGAACTCACTGGAGGTTGGTTTTTTTCTTTGTACACTTTTTTTCAAAGGAAATTATTATAATTTATTTGAAAATATAGTTTTTTTTTACAATATTTGAGTTATTTTATTTTTAGGTTTTTATAATCCTGATAAACATAAAGTAAGATAACTGGTTAGTTGCTAATATTATAGTCAATAGTGTAAAATACATATACCTATACATCATTGATAGCCACAGAGTCGGATTGAACATTTGCGTATGTTGCCATTAAGAAAAAACACCAAAGTAACACTGAGTTTTCACAATATTTGAGTTATTTATCCATGATAAACATAAAGTAAGATAACTGGTTAGTTGCTAATATTATAGTCAATAGTGTAAAATACATATACCTATACATCATTGATAGCCACGGTGTCGGATTGAATATTTGCATATGTTTGTGAAAGAAGAGTGTAACACTGAGGATTTGTTGGGGGAGTTATATGGATAATTCCTCGTAGCACTCAAGTTCGATTTAAGGATGTACGACAGAGTAATTCTTGACTATGTTCTTCCAATATAAAGAGTGGGATTTGTATTTAGTTACTTTATAACCTTCTGAGAATTCCTCACAGCTAATCTAATAAGCTGTTTTCCTCCCAAACATTATTCAAATGGTCAGCGATAGTGTTGTGTCAGTCCTTATTTGTTTGGTCCAGCGCAGTCCAGTTCTTAGGGCCGATCCTTCGGACTGATAGTACTAAAACGGATTAAAAAAAAGAAGAAATAAAGAAGAGTGACATCATCAAGGATCGAACTTTATAAATTTTAAGGACTGATATGTAGGACTAAACTGTACCACACAGAGACTAAACTGGAGGGGATTGTAGTTTTCAGTCCTAAATAATGACTGACACAACACTAGCCGTGGATACTATGTTAATATTCTTTTTTATTTATTTTTACATACAGGCAGCACATTTATTATGCATAAATAGAAAGGGACACCCACCCCCTGTACTTTTACTCCTCAGTCATTTTTACCTGGCTGTATAAGCTTGGGAGACGATGAATGTTGGGGACACCCAAAAACTGCAACTACTGGCGAAAACATCACCCAAGCTTAACAAATGGGGAAAGAAAGACTACCAAATTAAAGTGAGTGCTAGCAGAGATTATGAACATGCCAAAAGAACGTGTTTGTCACATATTGATTCAACATTTGGGCATGAGAAAGCTTTCCGCGCATTGGGTGTCGAGTGTAATTACATTAGACCAAAAACGTGTTCAAATGAACATTTCCAACGCTCTGATGGAACATTATAGGCAAAACAAAGCCGAGTTTGGCAATCACCTTCGTGATCAATTTTTTTTGCAGAGAATAACGCTGAGTACTATTTGGACGGGATACAGCGATTGAAACATCGCTGAGAGAAGTTTGAAGAGTTACAAGGAAACTATATTGAAAAATAAATGAAAAATTCAGAAAAAATATGTAGCATCTTTTTTGAATTCGGAATCTTTTCAGACCACAACCGTATAAACAAATATTTAAAAAATATATTATAATTATTTTTATAATAGACATATAAAATACCTTCTTTCTAATCGCAAGGAATATCACGGTTCCATATTTCAAGGAACGCTTCATTCCTAAGAAAGGAATAAAATGCTAGTTGGATTACTTTATCGAATTTTTTATTTCAAGCAGATCCTCCCATTTTTTAATTGAATTACATACGTCTTTACTCTAATATTTATTAATTGAAAAAATCAGTCTAAGTATCTATTATAAGTGAAAAATGTTTTAATTTTTGTACTAAAACTTAAATGAGTTCATGTATATTAACCCTTTGCTAGTGAACTGAGATTTAATGTACCCCAAATTTTATATAGTTGTTTCAAATCTCTCTATAATTGATTTAATCGCCCGAACGAGAAGGTATGCTCTCGAAACATTCTTAATTATAAATACAAATTTTGGGGTTGTAATCAAGGTTTGATTTTTTTTTTTTTTTAAGTCGTTCTTTTGCTTTTCTAATTTCTCTCTTTTCAATAGAAGGTATGCGCCTTGACCTCCTCTGGTTATCCCCCAAGCCAACGGTCGTTCCGACTGTTGTAGACCTGGTCCACGATGAAAATCTTCTTGTCAGAGAATATTTTTATTGTGGATCTATTTGCCTTGATCCACGTACGAACTTTCTTGCATATCTGCTGTTTCCTTTCCTTCAGAGTGTTTGTCAACAGGTGACGTGGGGTCCTTGTGTTAGAGGACAACCCCAAGGCATCCTTCACAGTCCTCCAGATTGTCCCCTCGTCCACATCAAACTCGTTAGAGAGGCCATTCATGGATTTTGTGGGGTCTTCCTTGATCTTCTTTTTCAGTTCCCCAGAATCTCAGAATCCATTGTCTAATTGTGTCCCCCACTTCCTACTTTCATTGAGATGTCTTTTTCACCTTAGCCACAATGAAAATGAGGCTCTTGGAGCACTTCACAATGTCCATAATCTCTACCACCTTAATTTTACATCCAGAAGGTCTGAGATCCTCTACATTTTTGCTTCTTGCTCTCTCATGATGAAAAATTTGAGAAATGTTCATTTTTGTTTACTTATACAGAAAGGATAGGAGATTCGGAATATGCAGGAAAAAATCACAAAACCTCTTTTAAAACCGTTATGCTTTCAACCCCTTCAATTGAAAATAGGGGTAGAAATTTGGTCTCAAAAAGGGTTGTGAAAATAGCAGTTTTTTTGGATTTCTACGAGAACAAACAAGTTGGATTTTGTTGGCTACAAATTACCACTTAAATCAAAATTTGTACTTTATAATGAATCAAGCGTTTCTAGGAGTACCTTTTGGTATCTTCAATAAAATTGAAAAATTGAAAAAGGAAAAGAACTTTTTTTGATTACCACTACAAAAGTATTTATTGAAAAAGCATACCTACACGTTCGGGCAATTAAATCAATTATAGAGAGATTTGAAACAACTATATCAAATTTGGGGTACAGGAAATATCAGTTCACTAAGAAAGGGTTAATATACATGAAGTCAATTGCTAAAGTTCGGTAAATCAAATAATCAGAAGCAGTAAATAATCAACAGAATTCTACGTAATAATCCTCTCAGTATGTATTTAAACAAAATTTATGAGTAATAAATTTATTGTCTTTTTTAATCACAAATAAAAAGTGTATTATAATAATATTGGTAAATTATACCCTGTTCAACTCCATGTCAATAAACTAACCTAACTTGCCTATAGTGAATATCGCCAAGATGAGTTCGAATCATGATACCTCTAACATAAGACGTCACCGGATCCTATATAAGTCCATTAAATAAATGTATATCATAAAAATCATCTTGGAAATAAAAGTAAGTTTACTGCCTAAATTATTTTTTTAATAAATTCGACCCATATTACTATTACTAATACAACAAAATATATTGCTATGGAGTTTTTCACTTATGAACACGTGTTGTTTAAAATTTAACGTTGTGTCAATATTAAAAACAAAGAACTTATCATTATATTTTGTATATTCAATACTAACCTGAATCTAGTGAACTGGACGGACTATCCATTGTTCTAAGCTGAGTGAGTTGATGGACTGCAGTCTGGACCGATAAAAATTAGAAAACTAAACATTTTAGGTCATACACCTTTTTAAAAATAATATTATAAGAATATTTATTTGGTTGCTATTTCCAGATATTCCTATGTCTCTGCAGGCCATTTATATCATTTTAAAAGTTTTTCTTTTTTGTGGTCTACGTCTTCAGCTTGCAGACTGATGCAGAACTGAGTCACGTAACAAGATTTTTTTTGTTCATTTTTTGGACAGTTCACGTAATCGACCCAGACTGCAAATGGACCGACCCAATTCTATCAGAATCATAGAATTTTAAATGGATGGAATTCTATAGACAACAAATACGACGTACTTTTTGGGACATATAAATATCCTCTTCTTTAATGCTTTTTATTATTTTACTCTACCTATTATGAATGTGCCTATGCCTATTTGTTTCTCATTTTTATTCGTTTGATTTCTTACAACAGACTTTTGAAAAAAAATCGATATGAATTTGAATACTAAGTTCTTTTAACACTATATTTTTTCACTCTGAATAAGCTAAATAACAACAATGAAAAATAAATATATGTGGATTTTCTTAAATATGTAAGAAAAATAGTGACATTTAAAAAATTAAAAAATAAGAACATAAGTATAAAAATAATATTATATTCTTGATAAACTCAAACCTATTTAGGGATAATACATTATTTATTCATCGAGTATGAAATGTTACGCAGCAATTCCTCTCTCCTACAAGACACTGATTTTTACATTTGCTAATTTGCCATTTACTTTCCATAGAACATTACAGCATTTTAAATTACTGCTGATTATAAAGTGGTTCTGGGAAGTAGGAGATTTGGTCCAACCAAATAAGGACATCCGGTATAAACTTCATCCCATCACCAAAACGCTTCTCCTTTGCCGAAAATTGACTTTGTGAATTGTTTCCCATCTCTCCTATATATAGTTTTGCCAACGAAAAGAAGTAAGATATGTGAGTAATAATGTTTGTTTGAAGGAAGTATGCTGCAATCTATTCTGAAGAGGATCCAACAGTTCACATTTGTAACATCTATCAAATGAAATGCGATCTTATGGTACTATTTTTACTACGAATATGGATCACATATAGAACAACTAACGAGTTCATCAAATCTATTCGTCCCATAACAGAATGATAAGTTTTGATGATAGATGGCATGGAATTCTCCAATAGGCTTATCTGTATTAACAGACATACACACATCTAATATAATATAATATATATTAAGTCTTGATATGTTTTTATGTCCGTCCACTAATAAAAACACATAAGCAGGGCATTTATTTCACAAACAGAGACAGATACAGCCCATATACATTAGTAAAATAAAAGTTGTTCATAATTCTGAGTTACGTACCTAAGGCAATGTTTCATTTTGGTCGGACCAGATTATGACCTGTGGAAAGAAAGTTTTTTTTTTCGCAAGTAAGTTGATTTTTTCATAAAACAAGATCGATTCCCCGTTTCTCAAAGTTTTATTTAAGGTATGGGTTGAAGATTTGAAAATGCACAAAAAACCAAAAAAAAAAATAGGGAGAACGTATGTACATAAATTAAATATGAATTAAAATTTTAAGTTAAATTATTTTCTTTTTATGTTAGAATAATTCCAATATGAAACAAACATTAGTGCTTCTTACAAGAAAGAGAGTATTAACTTTACAGTAATCAAATAAACGAAAATAATAATATCCACTAGTATGTTAAATAATGAAAATGAACGTGGCCACTCTGACAATTTGAAGATTCTTTTCTCGAAGAAAGCAGCTTAGCTGTTATGACATTTAATTAAATTTGTGTCAAGCAGCTATGCCCGCCCTCTGTACCAACCTATGACATAGGCAGGAATGATTCATAACTCCATCAATCAAGAGCATAAAAATTAGTAGTTACACTTAGTACATATATGTACTCTACTCATGAATGAAATCATTTTATGAAGAGCTTTGAAAAACAAAACAAAAAAACATATATTCTGTTAGCAACTACGAAAAACAGAGCACTCTTCCATTATAGTAATATTTTCATGAATAGCAATTATTAAGGCTGGACCGTGCAAACGGGCGTGCACGAGGAGAGGGACAGAGTAAGACATATGGTACTATTAATTAAAGTTCATTTTCAAAAATCAGCTGCCTAGTATATGATGATTTTGGAGGATAGAGTATTAAGTGTTTTTGCTTTTGCAATGAGAATCTTCTATATTTCTTCTAATATTATCCACCGGCATGTTTTAAAATAATACTACAATGTTAATCTTCAATTCTTCTCTGTGTCCAACAAGGACTTACACTTATAAGTTACTGTAACAAATCATTTGTGTTATTTTACGTGTTTCATGCACTAGTGATAATATTATACTTATAAATAGAGATAAAATCTGTGTAAGAGTTCGAGGAGAAGGCAGGAGTGAGACATATTAATGAATTAAGACCTTTGTTAATATCAGCTGCCTGTTATATGATTTAGGGAGGGGAAAATCAATTAATGCTGTAAACTTTATATTCATAAAATAACATTAATAAAGGAAAATATTAAAATTATATTTGGAATAATTGATATAAAAAGGCATGATAAAATAAAAGATTTCAAAGATAGGCAATAGTGCTTATATTAGAAGTAGAAGTTAACAACACGACAACCTAATAAATATTGAACAAATGAAAAGAAAGATTATGCGTATCAACTATTTTTCCTTTTCTAATCTCTATGCTTAGTTTTTTCTTCACAATGATTCCTTTTTTAATTATAACGTACGTCTCCTATTTACAATATAAAAGTTTTGGATAAAATTATTTAAAAATTGAATATTAATTTGGCCTGAGTCTAGGAACCAAGGACTTAGATCAAAGTTTAGAGACAGAAAAAAATCAGCAGGTGCAGTCCCATTTCCATGTTTTATTCTTGTGACGTTATATTTTACTGATGGAATTGTGTATATTTTTTGGAGCTTGGAAACTTGTATACTTTTGTTTAGTTGATATATCTGTATTGCACCGGCTAAGATGTCCAAATGGAGGAAGCAATTTCACCAATAGAGTCTCTGTTACATGAAACTCTCTACTTTACTGAGATAAAATTGACTATGGGAGAACCAACCAATGACTTTGTAACCCATGTACAGAGTCAGACACGGTTCTGAAAGCTCCAATGTTCGTCCTGTAGTTCTCCTTATGAATATAGCGTAGTCATGGGAACTAGCATCAAGAATACGACCTCTACTAAACTACGACAGACCACTTTTGAAAAGAAGTTTGCCAAACTCAAAGAAGTACACCAGATAGGTCGTGCCATGGAATCAGCAGAAGCTCACTCTCGAGAAATGGTAAACGAAAAATCTGTCATGGTTTCTGAATATAGGGGACCCAAAGGCACTCTTTACACCAAAGGTAATTCCCGTCTGAGAATGCACCCTTCCCGTGGTACAAAACCTCAGAAAAAGAGTATCAAATACAAATTTTGCGCCACAATACACTTCTTTGTTCTCATTGTCGTAATATTGGTAAAATCTACTTCAAATGCAATGGTGCTGACCATTTTGCATCTCTTGCTACAGATATGGTCCAAACAACCTGATGGAAGGTGAACTCTTAAGAACTCTTCTCCTAATTCTTCCAGAAGAGCTTTTCTCAAGGCCTTCATATTGAACAAACCTGTTACATTCCTACTCGACTTAGGGACTAATATAAATATTATCCCTCGTCAACTTGAAAAAACTGATACTATTTCTGGTAACAGTAGTCACGTTACTGTTTTCAGTGGTAACAAAATTCCTACAGAAGGATCAATACGCCTTCCTCTCTTCCTTGACAACTCAAGGAAAGGCTCCTTTGATTTCCTTGTAACGAAGGTAGATCAACCATTCTTAGGATCTCAAGCCTGCTTAGACATTGATCTTGTTTATCTTCACAAACCATCTTTACTTTGTAGTTATGTACACTCAATGGAGTAGGATTTTAAATATCTCACTGCAAAATACCAATGAATATATTAAACCACAGGTAACTACACTGCTAACCACGCATGGGTAGCTATTCATATTAAAAAAGGATCTCCACCACGCTATCTCCAAGCCGGTCCTGTTTCTCTTGCACTTCGAGATAAAGTTATTGATTACTCAACGACATAGTACATCAAAGGTTGATCATTTAGATTGGGTTTCACCTATTGTAACTGTCCTTAAGCCGGGCGGGATGGTTTGCATCTACAAGGTCTATACTCAAACGATATCTCCAGTAATGAATACGCTCCTTTACTTTCTCTCATATCCTGAAGAACTGTTCTCAGTGCTAGTAAGCTCACGTTTCTTCTCTAAACTTGACTTTTGACACTTTTATGAACAGTATTAACTAGAGGAGTCATATGAATAAATTTTGACGATCAATATCCCTCTGGGTCTACAGAAGTGTAATGACTACCTTTTGGTCTATCTTCAGCTCCCGGCCATTGTTGAAGCCGCAAATATGAAATTGTTCGAAGATATCTCCAATGTAAAAGTCTACATCGATGACCTCCTTTTTTATTCTTATTCGATGTCGGATCAACTATTTAATCTGGAACAAGTCTATAACAGTATCAAGTCTTCAGGAGCTTGCTTGAAAAAAAAGTAAATGTGCATTTGCAAGCCATCGGTTAACATATCTTGGTCCCCAGTTTCTGAAAATGGAAATACACCTGATCCTCAATTAGTTCGTCCAGTGCTGAAAAGTCCTACTCCTGAATCTACTGCTCGAGTAAAGTCATTCTTGGGAATTATTTTCAATTTTATGGAAACTTCGTGGAGAACTTATCCTCAATAGCTTATGCATTACACGAGTTAACAAAGTCAAGTGGGATTTTGTGCAGTCCAACGAGGGCGAATAAAGTTTCTCAGCAATCAAGAGAATTTTATCCAAGACTCCCGTTATTACCTACTGCGATATAGCGTTGCCATTTTTCCTCTCTACTGACGTGTCACTTTGCCAAAACTTCGAGACGTCCTTTCCCATCTCATTAATTGCTTGGATCGTCCCATTGCCTTTGCATCTCGGAAACTCTCCGCAGCAGAAAAAAAACTACTCCTAAATCGATAGAGAAGCAACTGCTATTACTTTTGGACTAAATTGTTTCGAACGTTATCTACTGGGTAGATCATTCTCAATTACAATAGACCATAAACAACTCTAATACATCTGGAATCCACAGAAAGAACTCCCCACTGTTATCACAGCTTGGTTATCCTGTTTTTTTTACATATTTCTGTGTTCAACTTTATGATTGTGCATGTGAAAGACTATATGCATCTTCATGCAGATGCTATCTCGTGAGGTCCACTAGAAAGTCCTGTTCTTGACGAAGACACAACCAACAAACTTATATAGCTTTATATCTCTTCCTCCAAGAGTAATGGAACATAGTTGTATGAGGTCATGTCAGGAGATGACCATCTCCGCCTTATTTTGAGGCTGTAAGAACAAACGACTGGTCGAAAGTTGATGACAATGTGTTCATGAACAAACATAATGTATTTTCCTGAAAAATGGTCTTCTGTTTAGGGAATATGTCTAGTCGTCCCTTTCTCCCTACACAAAAGAAATCTAGACAAACTTCATTTATCTCACCGTGGGATAGTTAAAATGAAATCAATCGCTCACAAATTTTGTCAACGCCTTCAATATATGTAAGGCAAATACTCCTTCTCCACCAACAAAATATGTACCTTTCTCTCCTGCCTATCCTTGTCAACTTAGTCACGTGGATTTCTTATAATTCAAAGAGAAGGCCTTCCTAATTCTTAAAGTTAAATGTACTTATTAGCAGAATAGACAATCAAGCACTTGTTTTCCAATGACAAAAGAGGCACACAAGTAATAAAGAAATCATGAAAGATGGAATTGTGATTGAGATAAGTTATATCTCCATTATATACATCAAGGATATATGATAAAGGCTTTACTATTAATATAAAAATAAAATCATGAAATTATTAGTGGCATTATACATATATAAAGTTAAATGTACTTATTAGCAGAATGGAATATGCATTGGAAATTGAGAAAAAATTATCGAAAAAGCAGTGTAGACTATTATCTTTAAGAAGTTTGTAATAATCTTCCACTTGTTTTCCAATGACAAAAGAGGCACACAAGTAATAAAGAAATCAAGGACCCAGTTTATATAATTATCCATATAGATTATACATCACAAACTCCACCTTATAAATGGAATTGTGATTGAGATCAGAAGACTTATATCTGCGTTATATACATCAAGGATACTGAAGGACTCTTATCAATAAAATATTTTTCTTAGAGTAAGGGAAGGAAGAAAAGGACTTCAGAACCAAAGGAAGTAGCAGTGGATGGATGATGAGAACTGTTTATGTTCTCATCACTTAGGCTTTCAGTTGACATTTTTTTTTTTAGTCACTATCACAGACCTTCCAAGAGAAGGGGCATCAGCACAATGAACGACCCTTCCATTAAAGAAAATGAGATCCACCGGGGGAGGCACCCGAGACGAGATCTTTTTTTGAGCAGAACATGAAATTTGGTCAGAAGACTTACTTCTATAGTACTGGAAAGTATTCTGTACGAACTCCAAGGGAAAATTTTTGGGAACATAGTATTTAATTTTTATTAGCTCTTCCTTTCAGGGTACTTTATTGCCCTTCTCTCTAAGAAAAGAGTCTCATATCAAAGTTTGACTGGATTTTCTAAGATCCGACGTACACTGTAAATATAATTGAAGACTTATTAGCAATGCAGATCTTAGAACTGGTACAAAACTCCCAAAAGTTAATTTTTATTTTTTAAAGGCCATTTTGTTTATTACTTCATCTGAATTTTCTGTTGGGCCTGTAAAAGCGACTTTGCCCGTCTGGACCTTCATATCACAGAGAACACCTCTGGTAGGAATTTACCAACAAAGCAACTTCTTTAAAGAGCAGAAGATATTAACCCCTCCCCCCCTTTCGATGGTTTGTGCATCATTTCCGAGTAAGTGGTCAACTTTTCCATCTGCTCATTTTTATACTTGTTAGTTATGAGAACCCCATTAAATCGTGTTCCCAAATTTCTATGGAACATTAAAAGACATGACGGAAAGACCGCCATATTTCAGAGGATTATAAATTCTCTTCGCTGATACATTTTATACATTCATAATTTGTTATTAATTTTTTATATTGTGTAAGTTATGAACTCAATGGGTGTGGCACTAAATAATGAATCTCAAAAAAGTAACTAATAGTTGGTAACAAGAAAAATACAGAAGTCAGTTGTGAGTAAATAAAAAAACTCGATGTACATAGTGGCTTTTCGGAAGAGATACGGGCAACACCAAAATTGCATTTCAGTAGAGGGCAGAGATGCTGCTAAATAGATAAACAGTTTTAAAGGAACTTGGGATATTTTGATTATTATTAACCCTAATTTCCACACTCTACAGAGGTTTAATTAAAATATCTATATAATAGAAATCGTAGAGCATTACACAAAGAATAGTAAATTAACATCAACTTAATTTTACTTTCAACAATCATATGTTGCTTTTTTGTAATTGTCTCACACATACAAATATGAAATATATATTCACATATGAATTGACCTCTTCCAATGCGTATAATACATCATTCTTGTCAACACAGTTGCATACAGATCCTTATATGTCCATATAAAATATTTATTCCAAGTCAAGTTATCATGCTTTTGAGTCCAATTCCTCATGCTACAAAATGTATACCAGTCATAATACCTCTAAACTAAGACCTCGCCGGATCCGATATAAGTCCATTAAAATCAATATATATATTTCTTAAATCATTTGTGACGTCATTTCTTTGAAGGTACACTCACTGTAAGCTGGAGTATATTACTCAAACTTTTGTGCACCTAGTCGCCTCTATGTATTTTTTTCTCAAGATATGTTTCTTAAATAATAAAAAATCCAAATATAAATCAATTTTTTCTGATTAAAGCATTAATAGTATTGGAACTATGATCTTATATATTTAAACAATGCAAATGAGTTTACTGCGTAACATATAACATTTATTATTTAGTAAATATATTTTTAAACCCATATTACTACTACTAATATAACCAAATATATTGCTATGGAGTTTTTCACTTATGAACACGTGTTGTTTAAAATTTAACGTTGTATCAATATTAAAAAAATGAACTCATTATTAATTTTGGAATATTCAATAATAACCTTAATCTAGTGACCAACTATCCATTGTTTTAAACTGAGTGAGTCGATGGAATGCTGTCTGGACCGATAAAAGTTAAAAAAAGAAAACATTCTATAAATTGTGTTATTTAACAAAACCTCTCTATGCAGATCTTCAGAGAAGCATTGATCTATATAACACACAAGTAGTTCCCTTAGTTATATACAAAGCCACTGCTTTGCCTCAATGTGCTATGAGGGTGAAGAGGAACATAGGTTGCTTAAAAAGTTATTTCACCATTCCTATTTGACCCCCATAAAGGCCCAAAATCATTCATTGGAGGCAGAATTACAGTTCTAGAGAATATAATTACAAAAATATATATCAAGAATTTTATCGATACGTCCCGGAAACAGGACGTTGAATGAAGGAGACAGGTTTCATCTAGCGAGTTCTACCATAGATTCATGATTGGACTGACCTCACTAACGAGAAAATTATTGCTCACTCACGGTATGGGATGCAGCTAATCTCATTTTTTGGTCAGCCATTCCTCTATTCAATGGGAATTCTATTCTTGATTTAATCCTAGTAAAGATTAAGAAGCTTGTCTTCTCTAGGAATCGTAGCATTAAAAAAAAATAAAAAATGTTTTAACCTTTCATCATTGCATTAGGGCCAATTTTAGCATTAGTCTGGATAAAGATAAATGCAAGGGGGCTTATCATTTTTTCACTTTTTTCAATTTTATTTTGTTACATGAAAATTAAAATATCTGATAAATGAAGGAAAAACTTATATTTTGACTTATTAATTATATAAAATAATAATAAATGGCACACTTATTTTATTTAATGGTAATGTAATAAGAAGGAAGATGCATTTATAAATAGACACACATAATAACTTTACTCGTTTAAAAGTCATGCTTGAATTTAAAAAGAAAATATCTTTCTTTGTTATTTATCTATTGAATGTAGATGTATGATATATAAGGTGCAATGAAATTTATCCACTCTTCGTATTTTCCAACGTCCATATAAAACAATTTTCTATCGAAATTAGAGGAAAAAGTAGATATTCCAACCAGTTTACATTCATTTTCTTGACAAAGTGTCAAAGGTGCACCAATTAGACCACCTTGACTAATATCATTCCAATGTGTGCATAATATTCTCGTGGGTATATCTTGACGACATTTTGTCTTTTGTACAACTGAATAACCAAGATTAGAATCATCTGTATAAAATATACCGCGTCCTGAGACTGAAAAGTGACAAAAAAAGATCAATGTAAATCCAAATTAGGACTAAATCTATTCTTATTACCTGTCATATTTTCATCCTTTTGTAACTCATAATTTGGGGATATAATTTGGATTGGAGCTACATTCTCATTAAAAGTGAATAAAGTTTTTGAGCGTACTATAGCAAGATCATTTTCAGAGGTAACACTATTAAAGTTAGGATGAAACGTAATGTTATGTACATTATATACATGAGATTCTGTTTCATTTTCGGAATGAATGGTTCCAAGTAAAATAATGTACTATCTCAAGGAAGAGGATTGTTTTCAAATTAAATATATATAGGCAAAATAAAATAAATTTACTTACATTAGGATCACTCGGATGATAATCAATACAAGATTTTGTAACTAAGAGATGTCGTTGGGTGATTATGGCACCATTACAGAATACCTGTATATGGAAATCAACGGTTTTTTTAACTAGAAAACCGTTCCAGGGATATTGTCCAAGTTCAGCAAGAGCTTTCTTCCCAGGTACTTTTTGTCCACAGGACTCCGTTGAATTATATGTATTCGCAAATGGGAATTTGATGAACAGTGCAAGTGCAAAAACAAGAAGGATTCGAACAGAACTCATTTCCAACATTGAATCAGTATTTTAAAATTCATCATATTTTTTTAATATTCAATACTAACCTGAATCTAGTGTTAGATTAGTCTGAACTGAATGAACCGGACTGACTAACCATCGGTGTAATATGAGTGAGAGTGGAAAAACGATGGACGTTGCATCTTTTTTAAAAAATTAACATTTGAATTATTATTTTGTTGTTATTTTCAAATAGAACAACAAAGATGTTTGACGTTACGTCTTCATCTTTTTTAAATAATTTTATATGAAATGCGAAATGAATTATTATTTTGTTGCTATTTTCAAATAGAACATTCTTATGTCTCTGCAGGCCGTTTGGATAATTTTAAAGGCTTCTTTTTTTGTGTTCTACGTCTTCAGTGCGTAGATTGATGCTGTTTCGAGTCTTGTGACAAGGCTTTTATAATGAAATGTGAAATGTAAACAACGTGATTCAAAATAATCCAAGAGATGGCATATTTGGGCCCTAGAAAACTTAATACATCTATCATATATATAATATTCATCCAGAAAGTGTAAATACTACCTTATTCATCATTGTTAGAATAATTACAATTTATAATAACGTTGAGGTATGATGTGTTCAGTACCATAGAAAAATATTTGTGTTCATTCTTCTTTTTCATTACTTTTATTATGAATTGTAATACTGATTTTGAATCTATTAATGTGGATCCTCCAAAAATAAATGTTTATTTACATATTCTTATAATTTTATGATACAGAAAAAAAGATTGTTTATTTCGATCTTTTATTCTTTTTTGAGAATAATTGAACAATTTAAATAAAATGTTGTATATGTCTAATCAATAATTAGGTATAATGTGTTTTGTGTTATTCTTCTTTTTCATTACTTTTATAATATTGGAAATTTTTAGAATCATTAATGTACCTTTTACCTATAATTCTTACTTGTATTGATTTTTATTCTTCTATGAGTATGTACCCATTTTACCTTTGTGTCCCTTAAAAAAAAATTAGATCATTATAATAAAGTAGTCATTATTGAAAACTTTCTCCGATCGTTTCTGTAGTATTTTAGGATCACTACATCAAGTTTTCTTATCAAGAAAATATTCATTTTCAACTTTTTTTCAAAAAACTGCCATAAATGAGCAACTTTACTATTCTACCTACAGGAGAAGCAAATAATAATCACTTAAATAAGTATTACTATTCGAAATAAAATAGAAGTTATCCATATTTTGATATATTATGGATCTAAATTATTCTGGTTGGACAATAATGGAACTCATGACAGAACTCGTAAAACGAGGTGCTAGGACTCATGGGAGAAAATTACTTCTGATTGAGCGTCTCCAATTTTATGATAGAAATGATGATTTTAGAAGATCAGTTGTTCAGATTCCTGATCTGATTCCAATGCCATATTGGGAAAATTCATTTAAATTGAAGACAATTGTTAATCTGACAAATGAAGAAAGCCCAGATTTAATTAATGATTTCAACTTATACGATAAAATGTTTGAGATGCCCCACTTTTTTTCCTAGCATTTTCTTCCCTTTTTGTCTTTGGGCCTTTTATAATTAAAATAATTGATCTTATAAGACAATTCAAAAATGAGATGTATCCCCGAAATATTAGAAACATAGAGAGGATTTTCTGAATGGAAGCTTTGTAATGATAAAAATTGTACCATTTTCTAAAAAACTTAAGAATATAATTATTAAAATATTACTACTTTCTATATAAAATCACAACTAATGAGGGAAATTACATTATTTATTCATGAAGTATGAAATATTACGAAGCAATTCCTCACTGCTACAAGACAGATTTTACATTTAATATATTGCAATTTACTTTTCATAGAACATTGCAGCATTTTACAATGCAATTCTAATATTATTATTCATTATTTTTTGGGCCTTCATGAAAGTGATTTTATTAAGTGATGATTAAATTAAAAGTATTCTTGACTCAAAATGGTTTTTCAAAAGATGAGTTGGATAGCCCAAGAAGTTAATTTCAAGATTACTATCTTTTCAAATAAGAAAAGTTTGAAGTCCTTCTCGCTAGTATTCCTTCAATCATAATTTGGATTTAAATCCATTAAAACTAATCGATCTATTAGTAAATGTTACTACTACAAGGTTAGGCAACAAGAAAATTGTTTTTGTTTTTTTTTTCTCCGGAAAGAGTTTCTAGATGAGTATGAATTGCCTCTCCTCATTTTGATGCTAATGTCAAATAAGTTCAATCATGGGAATCTTTATTGATAGTGACCAGGGGCTAGCTCACCAAGATAAGGAAGAGCTATCATCTTTTCGGATCAGGATCTTTCAAGATAATACGAATATAGTCCATTCATGAATTACTCATTCTCATGAAGTTGAAGAATGGGACCAACATCATGAAAGTCAAGATAATTTTTATAGAGGAATGATTACTTTCTGGAATCTTTAAATAAAGACGAAAACAACTGTCAACAACAATACAGTATATTAATTCTATGCATGTATTCATAATATTGAATATTGTGAAATGATGTATTAACCAAGGTTTTACGAATAACATTTATATAAATCGGTTTGTTTATTACTAAAGTTGATAATTTTGGTCAGGATACAAAAGCGTGCGTGGAGAAGAGAAAAAATACTTATGTCATCACTTATGCCATAAGTATTATCGCCGGACATTACTACATAAATAGCTTTTGCTCTAAATCTTTACGATGAATTTATTTCTAACATTTTTTTATTAATATATTTATTGTCTTTTTATGATTTTATTATTAATATATTAGTTAGTCTCACGATGAAACAATTGTATATAGCAACTTCCACATGAAGAAGAGGGGTGATTATCTTTTTGATTAAACTCCATGTGTATTGCAACCTAAAGTTATGATATATTTAACTGAATTCCGATGTTAGATCAAGGAAAAATTATCTGGATCAATCTATTATTTCAATATTCTGTATTTATAATTTATTATTATTAATAGTTATATGATTTTAATTGTTTAATTTTGTATATTTAACTTAAATGTTTAATGGTTTATTTTTTAGTATATAGATTATATTTAATTAAAGCCTTCTTTTTTAAACTTTGAGCTTCAAATATATTTCAAATACTCTGCTTTGTCGTTTCATTTGCTATTATTCTGAGAATAAGGTTCATAATGAATTACAATTTCATGGAGTGTGACGTTTTCAAATCTATTGTAACGGATAAAAAACGTCGAAGTAAATTATACGTAGTATATCTTCATTAAACATTTTGCTAATAAACACATTCGTTATACCCTCAAAAATCATAATAAAGCAGGCAGATGATAATCACATCAGTATTTCAAACAATGATACCATATGTCTTTCCCCCCTTCTCCTTGCACGCGTTTTTCTCTACAATATTATCAACTATAGGCATCAGTATATATACACTCAGGTCAGCATTGAATATTCAAAATATATAAGTAAAGTTTTTTTTTATAATATTTGACATGACGTGAAATTTTGTACAACAGTTGTAAATTCGAGAACAACTGCACAGCCACATCTTCGGCCGGATTAGCAGTAGTGTTGTGCGATTCCTTATTTAGGATTTTGGACCATAGTCCGGTTAAGTTCACTTTAAGTTGGGTCGAGTTCAGTCCTGCATATACGTCCTAAAAACTTATAAAGTTCGATATTTGATGAAGTCACTCAATTTGATTTATTCTTTTTTAAAATAACTTTACTGACAGTACAAAACAACGACAGTCTTAAGAACAGTCCCAAGGTCTGATAAGACCGGTCCTAAGACTGGACTAGACTGAAGAGAAATAAGTAAAGACAAACACAACACAAACTATATATTAATATTAAAAGGATTGAAATATTGATTTGTTTAAAATACAGATGCTGAGTTATAAACACACGTGTATTGTTTAAATGTTGTCAAACATGCTTTTGATATATGATTTATTTTATAAAGAAAGAACTAAGAATGAATATATTTCTTAATATTATTAACAATTAGCGTTGGATCAGTCTAAAAAAAACAACTGAAAGACTGCAATCCTATCAGTCCAGTCCTAATAAAATTTGTCCGTCCTTGGCGCGGTTCTTATCGGTCTGAAGTTAGGTAGATACTACCGTTTGAGTCTCTGAAGTTTCATCCTAATTCATAACCTCTGTCAATGAGAAAATATACCTGAATTTAAAAGTAAAAGGTGTGTTACTAGAACCTATTGCTATAATTTTTTATTTTCTTAGTTATTATATTCTTCAGTCCTAGCTAGGAGTGAAGATAATTAAAATATAACTAGGACCCTAGGACTGAAAGAACAGTCCCACTCTCGTTAGCAAAGTATAGCAGATTTGATTGGCGCCCTGGTGATTAGCGATAGAAGAAAACTTTAAACTGGACTTGTCAAGAAACTCTGGGAAGTACCATTACCTCTAACATACGTTATAATACTTTAATGAATTATCTGTTATTACTTCAATGTAACGATAAATACGTCATACTTCGTAATAAAAACTAATAGTTAATATTTTATATAATACTGAGCTTTGCAAATCAAGTAAATGCCAAGGCTTATAGAAATGAAAGGTTAGACCATCATGTAATCCGGCTTGCTAGAATTTTCAATCTGATGTATTGTACAGACTGCTGGGTAAGACAGGCAGTTTTGACAAAACACACAATCACTTATACTCTATGACGTCACTATTACTAGAATTTTCTATTTAATGTATCGTACTGACTGCTGGGCATGAAAACAGATTTTTACAACACACACAACCACTCATCTACTATGTTGTCAATATTATAAGCTTGATGGAAGTCAAAACATTAGTCGTACACGCGTTATGGTATAACCTTGTATTTCTATTAACCTTGGTATATACTATTTATATCTGTAATATTGAAATTCCCTAGTCATTGCGAATGGATTTCTTCAATGTTACAATCTTTTAACTCATTCGCTGGGAAGGAGTCGAATCTGCTCTCTTGACTTAGATAATCAAGTTAGAGGTATATTTCTACGATTTCCTCTATTTAGTTTTGGTTGTATCTCTTGGAGAGCATAACTGAAGAGTTTCCGTATTTTTGTCTCGTTGCAGTTGTCAGTTAATTTGTATTTGTATTTTTTATGAACAACAACTTCCTGAATGGTCTCAAATGGTGTCTTAGCTTCAAATAGTGTACTAGGTGTTTGTCTAACATCCTATTCTTCGGGTCACTTGGGTATGCTCCATGAATTTGAACATGTAGATCAGAATTTATTTAAGATAAGTATGAGTCTTTTTAGTGTATTTGGATTTGTATTTGTCTTTAGACGGATTTTATTTTTATTAATATTTAGTATATTTATTTCTGAGTAAAAATGCCTCATTATATTTTCTATATATATAATTTACATTTGTTGCTTATAATTTGTTGAATCCATATTTAATATTAATAACTTCTACCTCGTATCATTTGTCATTATTAATTTGTTTGACTTCCTATGTATACCTCCTATTAAAATTTCATAATTAATATTTTTTGTAATAGTTAATCATTATTTCAGTCTTTTTTTTTATTTTACCTACACTTTATTAACTTAATATTACAAATATACGTTATAATACTTTAATTTATCGATTTACTCGTAATCTACTGCTATGGCTATAGTGTTATTCATTAGTTTTTGATTACTCATTGTATAACATATCATATTAGTGACTTTAGGAAGAAATTTAGAAGATCTCAATGTTAATAGATCTATAGTATAGAAATATGAAATTTGTTTTTATGAGTTTCACGAAGTAAATCAAGTATTCCTGCATTTGAAAATTTTGACTACATTTATATTATCGATTTTAGTGTTACTTGAAATATAGAAGATTTTAACTGATCTAATGAAACGACATGAACATAATTCTTACTCTCCTCCAAAACACTCGTCAAATTGTCAGGGTTACCATGTTAATTTTCTGTTTTTTTAACATGCCCATTCTCATTGGACATTCTTCATTATTGATAACTCTGTTGCTTGCTATAGTATAAAGTACTATGGCTGCAATATTGTCAGTGAGAGCCTATGTTTTTATTAGCTCCAATGTAGTATTGTACTGTTGGATTCTAGTTGAAAATTATATGAAAGGTACAACAAGAAGGCTTTTCTCAGGTTACACTTCTTCTCAAATGTTATGTCTTGACTTGACGTGTATGCCATGTGAGTGGTCATCGATTTTAGTAGGAAGTGTGCTTTGTTATTTGAATATTTATTGATGTTTTGTCATTATACATATGTATTGAGAGCAATATTTTTGATATACAATTATATATTATTTGATATCATATTGGGCGGGATTAAAACAATAGAATTTAAAAGCTTTTGCAAATCTATTTTGGTGGAATGGATTCTATAATATTTAAGAAGAAAATATTTATTGAATTCTACAGTGACTTTTTAGTGTTTTAATCTCAAATATTCCATCTATGGATTACCTTCAATAATAAGTAATCAATATAAACTCAAATATTGGAGCTCCACATTTTTACAATAGGGATACTTTTGTTCTTAACCTGGACATGGGTGGGTACATTCAATTAAAATTTGTATAATTTTTTACTTCTCTCTAGATGATTTTAGTTTCCTTTTTGGTGTTATAAAGGAGTAGTGATTAATAGCCAATGCAACAAAAAAGTTCTTGTAACGACCTTAAACGGTTATAAGTTTCACAATTTTACAGATTATTCAACGCCGAAGAACATGAAAATGATTGAATAAAAGGTGACCATCAAGGTTTAGTCAAAATTATTTAAATCAGAATAAGGGTATAGATTTTTACGATTCAGTAACATATTTTTACATGAAAGAATTATTTAAATGAAAATAAAAGTAAATAACTGACTGATACAAACATTAAGCATTTGAAAAAAACTTCCATTTCTTTATCTTGGTATAATTATTAAAAATGGGTTCATCAATTTATAAAATGATGACAGTTATATTGAAGAGAATATCTCCTTTTTTAGATTTAACTTCAAATGGAGCTGAACGGAAGTTTTAGAAAACCCTCGAAGGATTTAATTTTTTTTTAATTCCATTGTGGAATGTTTATGAAAGAATTTATTAAATAATAATAATAAAATAAGCATAGAAGTGTTCTATTATTTCATTCAAAATTATATTCCTTTGAAAGTTGAATCACCTTTGTTGATATTAATCAACTATTTTGAAGAAGTTTATTGAAGAAAAAAAAAAAAGGGCTTGTTTTAAGCCCCTTACCTCTAACTTATTAAAAATATTAATATATATTATTACTGAAAAAATAATGAAGAGTTCAATTTATTTTTAAAGAATATTAGTGTAATCTATATTCAAGGCAACCTAAAAAGATTATTTACAGAAATTCCTGAATAAATATAAAATTTTAATTTGAGCCCAAAATGTTCAAAACTGACCTTTTTTATATTTCAGTTTTTTAATTTCAAAATTAAGTGTTTATTCTATTATTATCTAGATATAAATCTAAGAATAAATAAAAAAGATTTTACGCTTGAAAGTGTTGATGTAGCCTATAAGACATTTTTAATTTTTCATAATTAGGCTTGAGATCCATTGAAATGAAATTCCATTCCTATATATACAACCTTGAGGTATTTGAGTCACATAAGTCATTTTGACTTAATGCAGACTGTTATGTACATACTCTATGGATAAATAAATAGTTTATGAAGAGATGAAGATTTTTCGTTTCTCATGTTTCTATTTTTATTCAAAATTGTTACAACTATTTACTGAGCTATAAAAGACATTAAATGCTTGTTTCCCATTTTTCTCTTGGAATAATTATGAGATTATGCTCCAAAATTACAAAGCATTCTATCAAATATCACTATGTAATTAGTTCTATAACTCCATATAGTTGGCTCCAACCATATTAGAAAGTTCCAAGCCCTACAGATTTCAGGTTGGATATACAAGGGTCCATTTCCCCAATATTTTAATGTTGGTTTTCTGATAATCAATATTTTAAAACGGAGGAAAGAAAATCACTTATTCCATTCAAATATTGATGAAAAAGGTTTTTTATTTTTCTTATTATATTAATATATATGTTTTATTTTGGGTGGAACTTATTCTATAGTAAGATTTTGATAGTCATTAAAATTATTTGGGTAAATATTCTCAAATTATTCCAACAGGAAAAACCATTTAATGCGTTTTATTGCAATAAATATTGCAAATTTTGATTAAAAAGTTAAAAGAAAAATCATGCAAACTTTTAAACAATAACAATGTATAAAACGTAATTTATTTATATAGTATCCTTAAGGCAAAATCATTTAGAATAGTGAGTTTAATTCACGGTTTGATTTGTTCAGTTCAATATTAATCATGGTTTATATTTTAAAAAGTATTACAGGAGAGTCTAAATTTCAGGATGACTTGATTATATTATATATTTAGAATCAGAGAAATAGATTAAAACAGATAAACCTTCATTGAAATGTGAATAAAATTTTCGTATTTAAATATTATAGATCCATTACACCAAAATAGATTTCAAAAGCTTTTAAAATCTATTGTTCTAATTATCAAATATTATATCATATGATATAGAATTGTATATCAAAAATATTGCTCGTTCAATTCAGATGTATAATGACAAAACATCAATAAATATTCAAATAACAAAACACACTTTCGATACTAAAATCGATGACCACTAATTGGCATACATGTCAAGTCAAAAAATAGAGTTTGAGAAGATAAAAGTGTATCCTGAGTGGAAAAGTCATGAGGATATTACCCTTCGTATAATTTTCAACTAGAATCCAACAGTGGCAACCATAGTACTTGATATTATAGAAAGCCTGAAATTTATTAAACGATACTGGGTTGAATGATCCTGAACTTGATTATTATGTTTGAATCTCAAGATGGAGTTAAATGATAATGAAATCCAAAAATGGGCATGTGTGATGAAAATGTCTTTGTAATTTTCATTTAAATATGTATCGTAAAATTTTTTTTATAATTTGTTATAAAGCATTATCAAATATTGTTTTTTTCTGATCTGACCTCACTTTTAGACGGATTTTTTTTCAGGCTTAATTTTTGATGGACAGAAATTAGTTTTAGTATTTTTTTTTTATAATGTCCCTGAACATAGTACTATACATTGATGCAAGTTTTGTTAATATACTTTATGGTTGAAAAAAATCGTAAATTCAATTTTAGGTGGTACCTTGAAAGTCTGACCTTCTGTATTTTTTTTAGGTCTTGGTGTTATGATGTTTGACATAGTAATATACTTGACATAAGTTTGAAAGAACAAGAATTTTTTCAATATACCTTGTTTACAACCTATTTTTTTTTCGGTCTTGGTGTTTTATGATGTTTTGACATAGTACTAACATTTGAAAGTTTTGTCCATGTACCTTATTGTTCAAAATGTCCGCCAATGTATGTTCTAAGTGACATAAGTAATTTCAGAAAGTCAAACCTTTTGTATCTTATGGGTTGAAACCTTCTGTGACAGGCTCTCCGACTATGACTGAAGAACAAGAATATAATAGTTTTAAAATACAATACAATATTAATCATTTTGTGCTTAAATTAATAATTAAATAACATTTTCAGCCTAACAAGTACAGTTTTAAGGTCAGAAAAAAGGTAAACTTCTTCTAAATTTTTATTTTAGCGTGTGTAATATGGTGTTCAATTCTATAGGTGACATATTTATTCGATTTTCTGTTCTATTTTAATGAAAAGGTTATGTTTGTAAAGTTGCAGTCTACAAACAGCGTTTTTGAACTCTATAGCTATTTGAAAAATGACTTTTTTTTTAATAACATTCTCTATTTATAAAGGGATTCAGAAGTTCAATTTTAAAATTATCTTGCAAAATATCATAAGTTTCAATTTTAAAGTTATGTTTTTAAATTTCAAAGTATGACGTTGAATTTCAAAAGTTTTATTAAAGTTCCTTTTCTTAAATGATAAATAAGAATATATGCTTATTTTTCATTTTAAAGAAAAAAAAATGGTACCCCTCAATATTTACAATTTTATAAAATAAAAATCGTCGGGTATGATATAAGTATGATTGATCGGTTCCAACAGATTTTTATTCATCTTTCAATGTCCCAGAGCAAGATTATAATATCAAACAGAAATTGTCATTTCCTTATACTTGCAACTTCGTAAGACGATCACAATCATTGACTTTTGAAATTGTATTTATTGTCGCTCTTATTACTTTCCCTAAGAAATCATTGAATACATTACTGTACTTTTTTGGTTGGATATGATCATTCAAGTTCCTTCATTTTAAGCACTAATTTGAGTAAAACCATTTGTGTAAATTACTAATCAGAAGAAACTACAGTGGTTCTGATAGTTTGAGTATCCAAAGTACTTCGTTGAAAAATAAGGATTATAATATTATATATTACTTGAGAAAAGTAACTTTAATGAAACTTTTGAAATTCATCAACATAACTTTAATATTCAAACCTCAGAATTTCAGCAACATAACTTCAAAATTGAAAATTCTGAATCTCTTTATAAATAGAGAATGTCGTTAAAAAAACCATTTTCAAATGCCTATATAAGTCAAAAAATGCCTTTTTAAGAATGAAACGTTATATATATATAACCTTTTCATTAAAATACAACATAAATCTAATTAACAGGTCCCCTAAAAATTAGACACCCTATTAAACACAGTAAAATAAAAATTTATGAGAAGTTGATCTAACAAAAATAGAATAGAAAAAAAAAGTTCAATTTTTGTAAACAGGAAATATTTGTTACACAGTACCAGTGTTAACTTTGTCAGGCCTGACGAGGCAAAATCATTTCGTTAACGAAACTGTTTTTCGTGACGAAGAAGGAATTAAAGATAACTACGACGAAACAATGACAATGTCTTACGGAGATTTTATTATGACACTGACGAAACTCTGCCATAAAGTAATGACTTCAGATTACGAACCCAAAAAACATCAATGCAACTAGTGATGCTCATGGTTCGTGCAACATACTCCCATGGTCCTACGACAAACTCATGACACAAAAGTTTTCTTAAAGCGTATTAAATTTAATTATTAATTAAGTGTCTGTGTGATGTGTATATATGGTATCGACAATGTGCAAAATGCCAGGGTAATCTATAAAATTTTCAATAGAGTGGTCAATCGTTATTTTAACTTGATTTACATTGTCATTTTAATTAATTATGGGTAATTTGAACATTAAAAAATTCAATGCTCAACAAATTGATCGTTGAGGATTTGACTGTTGTACAATTTGAATTAATAATAAATAAACCCCCTTAATTTGGGGAGGTCTATAGCCCCTCCAGCCCTCCTCCTGCGGAAGCACCTGTGACCTTGATGCAAACCCAGTAGGAAGTCAAATGTATCATATATGTTAGTTAAATTTTTGTTATACTCTAGAAGGCATATAAAAAAACTGATGTTAAGAAGTTATTGTAACCTAGAATGTGGCTTTATTCGACTGAATTCTACAAAAAGTAAGATACATCTAACAAATCGTTACATACATAAATACTTTTATACACACACACAATATCAACTTGATAAATAACAAATCACTGCAAACGATCGATACAATAGTATCACAACACAAGTCTTCCCCTCGCACTCTATTTTACCATTCCCATTCCTACTTATCCTGTGGCTTTTAGCCTTTGAGCAGCACACCATTTCCAAATTGCGTCCGAGATTTTTCCGTCCTCCCAGTAATGTGTAGGTAACTTGATTCACATTAGTATGTTGGACTAATACTTATTAGTCTAACATAATTATAATAACTTCTAAATGTATTAACTTTATTACATGAAATAATTAACTTATTAATCATAGAAAAATGACTTTGATTTTTGCATAAATAACTTAAGGCATTTCTTGAGCTTGATTAAAAAAAATATAAATACTCTTGATAAAACAGGGTTACAATACAAATTAAATATGCTTTGCTGATATGCATTTCTTAGAGCTATAAAATTTAATTATAAAAATCTCAGCCACAGTTCAACTTATAACGAAAATGCATGGTTACATATGATAATGATATTTTCTAACGGCCTTCCAAAAAAATACTCCTAATTCTGCTGTCATTATATCATATGTTGGGCGTAGTATTATTTATTTTTCTTCTCCGAAAAAGTAGCAAAGTGTATCGTTACTTTAAAAAGCTGGTACACCCAGGGTACCAGTAATCACATCATCATATAGGTTACAAACAAACAATAAAACTTGAACAGGGGGCATAATTATGGACAGTAAACTAAGCGTCAATAGGATAAAAATTGGTTTGTTCATATCTCTTAAATAAGTGACTTAATTTAAATTACATTATCAATAATAGACGTGTTTATTTCTTAGTTATTGCTTATTTACTATCATTGTATAGTCGTTAGGTATAAAAATATAGAGTAAAACTCCTATGATTGTATAATCCTACATGTAACTTATTCCAACAATTATGATCGATAAAATCATAACAAAATCAAATGATAATTAATGTAATATAATATTAAGACTTATTATTAGGTAACAAATAATTAAGTTTGAATAAGGATCATGATTATAGACTGTAAACTCCATGTAAAAATACTCCAATGAGGCATTGAATTCAGTCTTATCCGTGTTTATTGATGTACAAGAAGAAAAACGCTAATACGAATTGGCAAACTACGAATCCCATGCAAAGAATTCCTGAAAGTAATTCTATTGTCATGACTCATGGTAGATATAAGAAAATATCGTTATGTCTTACATAAATAAAAATGATCTTCTCCGGTCTCATCCTTTAGTCAACGGATGGACTCCGAGAGAACTCACCCCTACTTCCTTCCAATACTCTATAAGAGCTATGGGATTACCATAAGACCAATTAAATAATATAACGTAATCTTATGTAATTAATACGTATTTTATTCTCTAATTTCTCACGTGTACATCTCTTTACTCATAACACAATAATAATACTAATGAATATTCATAGAATGTTCTAGTCATCGTCAGAGATGTTCTCTGACGTCAGAGCTTTGTATAATTAGGGATGAGGCGACAGCTCACGAGCCGAGCTGTTAACGTCTCTCCTAACAAGAGCCAAATTCACAACTTCATCAACACACTGGTATTTTCTATTTAATTTCGAGACCTTTCGAAGTACTAATTATCCAAATAACTAGAAAAGTCAAAATCCTTCTCTTCATAAGTCAAAATATTCTTCTCGACACTTTGCGTTCCTTCGCTTAATGTACCGAAGTTATTTACTTATTAAAAGGTTGCGATAATTTAATTTCAACTTTCCTCTGTCTCTAGCTCTAATTTCGAGTATGAAGTGCGGGCCAACTTATACAGAATAGCCGACTTTTGCAGAAATATTTATTCTTCAGTTATCCTAAAGCGAATAATTTAAGCATCAATAATTAGAATAAGGAGCCCAGTGACATCCCTATAAAACAACCCATTAATTTAATTTTCACATACCTTAGATAATAAAAAATAGTTGCTTATATTACTTGGCAAACTCTTGAGTCTTTGGTGGGAGTCCATTTGCACCTTTTATGGAATTGATCTACAACTTCCTTCAATTTATACTTTTTGGAATATGAAACATTTTCTTTTTAGTCGAAGTTCATTTATACTACAATACACTGCACTATACGATACCATTAAGAAAAATATTTTGCAATTTATAATTGTTGCCTAATATTATCATAATTAATTAAATTAAGCTTACAAGGTAGTACATAAATTGCCTTCAAGTCTTTTAAAATAGATTTTTTTGTGTGTTATCAAAGCTAAAAGATTATTTCTGTACTAAAGGAAACAAAGAAGAAAACTAACATAATCTAGAGAAAAGTAGGAATTTCTACCAAGGCCCCTTTTTATGGAGGATACTTACCCAAGGCCAGTGTAAAAGTATAAAAATTGTCCCCCATGTTATTAAGATTATATAATATAGATAATTATTAGTTTTTAAAATGATTTGTTGATAAAATACTATTTATTTTCTACTCTTATTTATATTTGAGTTTTGAATATTGATCTGCTGAACCGGAATTAATTCTTGTTAAACTGTCGGCTAGATTAAAAATGATATTCCATTAGCTCGTGAGAATTTATTTAATAGAATTGCTATAATTTCATTTCGATTCTTTTTCAATCTCTTTATGGAGTAAAGGTTGAGAAAATGTGTAATTATTTTTCAGACTTTGAGAGAAAAGGATATTTAATGTTCAAAATATTTGTTAATATATAAAAACTGATTAACACTGTACCTAAATAAGAGAAACTTATTTGTTACAACATTTTTTTAATAAACATACACTTAGGAATGTTAAATCATTAATAAATTTGTAATATGTGACGTATAACATAACCCCTAAAATATTTTTTTTTTCTTAAAAAGTTGTAAAAAATCAAGTTTTTATTGTATCACGCATTTTTCCCTCCAAAAAGAAACAGAAAACAGGCTCAAAATCATCTGGTAGTTCGACTAACTAGTGATTTACACCAACTTCTGTTTATCTTTAGTGCAGTATACAGAGTATGACTCTATCGGCACATTAACCGTTTATCATTGTTCCCTTTTTTTATTGTATTCCTTCTTCATAAGTATCTTTTATAATCAATAGTAACGTGTAGTTTGATGAATAAAGAGTTATAAAGAAATGTATAGAATTGAAACAGAAATTGGTATTAGATCTAATACTACATATCTCTTAAGAACTCCCAGACTATCATTAGTCTTATTAATATTTAAATCTTAGGTAGTACTTTATTCGCTACTTTATATAAGATTGCTTAGTAATATTTTTATTAAAATCATAGTTATACATTTGTATTTGTAATTATACCCAAAATTTATTGATAGAAATAGTAAAATGGCGAATAAAATGTATATTACATAAATATACAACGACTAGAAGGGATCAACAACAAATTGTATCCCTGTGCTATTGGAAAGGAAGCAATAAGTATTGCTTCCTTTATCTATCAAAAGAAATAAATTATGAAATAGCTATCACGTATCAAGTGAAATGAATGAATCGACAGCAGACAACAAAGTACCCAGAAATACTATGGACGTATCGAGCAACTGGACAATAGACTAGAAAACGCGCAGTCCAAGTGGTGGTCTAGAAGAAGTTCACGAATAGGTTATTTTTTTAGTAAAAATATATTAATACGGCTTTTCAATACTAACTGTTTGAGTTAAAATCTATAAATATTTATTCATAATAGGAAAACTAATAAGACTAAATAAGCTGCAATATATTACCAATAAAATGTATATTATTTTTTTTAAAAATGAATGCACAAAACAGAAAAATGAATGTTCAAAACTTAAACAATATCAGATTGAAGTTTGCCAACCTTTCTAGATTTGAGTTTCTTTTGAGATGTTTGTATTTCTGCATTCCTCTCGGATGTTGTCATTGAGATGAGAAAACAAATTTTGCCCATCACGTTGAAAATCATTAATTAAATCTTGGCAAGAATGTTTGTCCATTTGTAAACTTGATCACATACAGTATCAACTATCGCTTCTATTGTAGTTTCTGAGCTCTTTCTTGACTCTTTATAGTGGATTTCTTTGATATGAGCAAAGTAAGGGAGTAGTGATGGCTTACCTCCTAGACGTTTCAGGGGAATGCTGAAATATTATTGCCTTTGGAAGGAGCTATAAATATTTTTTAAATTGTGTACAGGGTCGAATATCCTATTGATGTTGTGTGCTTGAATTTCATGAAAAAAGCTTCAAATTGCGATATTTCTTTGCTCAAACGCCTTGATAGGTCCTCAAAGTGCTATATTTGATGATTAAAAGATGTACTTGTAATAAAATAGACGAAATTTGGAGTTTTTTCGAGAAATATATTTCAAAAAGTCGGGTGCTACCACATCCATGTAGTTTCCTCCAACGGATTTGATAATAAATTTAAAGACTATTTTAGTTGTTTGGTAGTTCTCGCAGCCCTGCTAACATAAACTTAACTCACGATCGGAATCCTGAAGCTATAAGTATAGTATATTTCACTGATGAAAACAATTTTTAAATATCCCGTATCTTTGAGTCGCCGCTCTTTTTATTCATCTGCATGTAGTCCACATAGCTTTAGGTATCCATGGAATACTAAAGATAAGTACAGCAACTAGCATTTGTTTTTTAAGAGCGCAGCCATCAAAGGCAATAATAATTTAATCCAAACAAGTTGATATCATCAAAGTTAGAACTTTACTTAGTAAGAATCGCATCATTTTCGTTCAATGAATCACTGTGATTCTTTTAAAATTTTTTACAGTGTAGTGCCTCTTATTTCTCTATATTAAATATTTCTAATAATATAATTAATTCGAATGGTGTGATTTTGAACAAGTGAACTGTCTTGGAAAGAATTAAAGAATTCCATATGTGTATGCGGCTCGGTAAGGTTGTATTATCATCCGCAAATGTATCGAATTTGTGCTCTAAATGCCCTGTAGTGATACCTTTGATATATTCATTGTTATCAAATTCCCTAGTTAAATTGTCGAATGCCACAATGAAAAGGCTGGGAGATATTGGGTTTCTTTGACGGCAGCCTTGTTTAATCTCAAAGATCTTCTTACCACCCTTGTAGGTCGCTCACTCCAATACCAACCATTCTAATAAAATTTTCTCCAAAATCACGAACATTTGATGACATACGTAAAATAAATGTTGTCAAAGGCTTTTATGAAGTCAATTGACATCAATGCAATGTGATTTAAAGTATTTCGTTCTTTATTATTTTTCCTTCAGGATTAAGTGATGTCATCTTTATTAGGCTGAGGAATAGGATATTTTCAAATTTGGATATTGATAACCTTTACAAATTATAAATATTATTTTGATAGTTTTTAAAATGGGCAATTTGAAAAGTATGGTCTATACTAGAAAAAAAACAACTTGCAGTAGGATGACTAAATTAGGAAAAATATGATTTTTATGGAATCAAGAAAAGGGAACTCAAAACCAATTGGTGATATGTTGAAAAAGTATATTCAGCTATATATTTTTTTTTCACTATATCTTCCTTTAATTGTAATAACACTTTCGACACGCCAGTGAACAGATTGGCAGCTCTTGACAATGAAGGCTTGTTCATGGCGTACCACGCTGTCATGATCTTATTCGGGAGACAATACAAATTTGGACGATAGGTAAGGCAGACTTTCTTCTCAAAGACACCACAAACTACTAAGTCCAGGAGATTGAGGTCAGGACTGGAAGACCTCCACATGTAGCTATTGTTTCTGCAGAAGTTTTTCTTTGTCTTTGTTTGTAAATAGTGAAGTGTCCGTCCTTATTTAGGACTGAAGAATGCAGTTCCTTTCAGTTCAGTATCAGTCATGTCCAGTTAAGTCCTGTATATCAGTCCTAAAAACTTAAAAAGTTTGGTCGTTGATAACACCACTCAACTTTGTTTATTCTTTATTTAATCAGTTATAGTACTGATAGTCTTAAGGACTATTCCCTAAGATCGATTTTAATAGTCCTAAGACTGGATGGAACTAGACTGAATAAATAAGGACCTTCACAACAATAGATGTAATGGACTTCTTGATTTTATAGTCACTCCAAATAGAGATACCAACGGTATCTGCAGCCTTTTTGGTACTGACACCGACATAGAGGACATCGTACACGCGTTGCTTTTTATTGTTGCTCAGACATTCTTACACATGGGATAAATCTGGGACTATACAAAGTTAATAGGAATTCAAGGTTAGACCATCATATAATCGGGATTGCTAGAATTTTCAATTTGATGTATCGTACCGACTGCTGGGCAGGAGAGGAAGATTTTGACGTCATAGAAAATAGAAAGGATACCAAATACAAATCCACAAAAGGCCAAAATTAAGAAGTGGGACTAAGTTGTGGGCCAAGAGAGAAATGTTTGGTATCCTTGGAGTATAATATTATATCTTATTTACATTTTACAATATATATCTTATTACTAATTTATTATTATTATTACGATAGTAATACCTATTCGCCCTTCCAAAAAAGTATAATGTATTCGCGCAATGAAACTGTCAGTTGTGAAGTTGCCATTTGTGATTCTCCTAACAACATAATTTATCATCATTTTCCAAAGGATCCCTCAAGGAGGAAAAAATGGGAAAGTGCTCATCATTGAAGGGACCCCTTAGGAAAATACACCAAATCAATTTTGTTCATTAGACTATCTGTCAAGTTAATATCGGAGTTTATGGTATACACACAACATTTTTGTTAATGCAACCTCTAGTTGGGTTCTCTCATTCTAAAGATAATTCAAACTTTTCAAGTTTGAATCTTCTAGACGTAATATTTACCAAGCGATACTGTTGTTGAAAGGTGTAACATGGAAGAGGTGCGTTACTTTAGGAATAATATAAATATTCTATGCCCTGATCCTACCACACACTTTTAAATTGAAATAAGATAAATAAGAAGTTGTTTTCCTAATTCTCTTACAAGTATCTTTATCATTCATTTCGCAACTTCCTTTGCCTATCCAAGATCCCAAGAGTTGTAACTTTGATTTCAATGTAAAATGAGGCCAAACTTTTCCAAGTAACCTGTTAGAAGGACTGATAATTTCAGTTTTTTCTTCATTCATCAACAGACAAGATAATTTAGAGAATGAAGATAAGACCCCAAATATGTTTTTGATTGATTTTATTGTCTGATACAGACTCCTGCAAAAAATCATTGTTTCGTCGTCTGTATACTATAGACATTTTAAATTTGAATGTGTAAATTGAAAGCCTTTTATTCCATCTGTATGATCTATTTATTGTATTAGCTCATCAAAGCATATGATAAAAAGTTTAGGAGATAGAGGATCTCCCCGACTAACGCCCCTGCTGTTCGAAAAATATCGGAATTTGTTTATGCATTTAATCATTGTACGAGTATGCACTAAAGTAACTGCAACCCTACGAATGATAAAATCACTAAGTTCTTTTCCGTACATCGTAATTATTATGTACTTATGAGACAAAGTATCAAAGGCCTTTGCAAAATCGACTGCCATCACTGTTAAGTCACTGTTAGACTCGACAGGAGTTTGTAGTGAAAGAGAGATACTATCCATGATCTTGTTTTTTACAAAACCAAATTGTGATCCATGTAAAAGTTTCCTTAATACTTTGTGTATACAATTAGAGACTACAAATGAAAAAAAAAAAAAAAAAATTGTACTAGCAATTTTGTATAACAAGAGGTCTTAAATTTTTAAGATATCTAGTATCCTTTTTTTGTTCCTGAAGCAAGGCAATGTGTCTTTCTGAAGCAAAGCCAGAGAAAAAAACCAGCACATAAAACAAGAGCAAAATCGGTGCAAAATGGAAGATATATTTCTTTTAAAATTCAAAGCTAAAACTCGATGGACCAGGAGCTTTATTTAATTTTGCATTTTTATTAATAGTACGTATAATCTCTTCCATTGAAAGGTGCCCCTAAACCATGTTGTTATCTTCATTTGATAGTGAAAGCTCTTTATCAGACCTGCATCTGGGGTCTTCACAGAAGGAAGCCTTTCTTAAATTGTATTTCATATATTCTGATGTATGTTTGCAGTCGATACAATTATACATATTGGAGTAAAAAACAAACCTCTCCTTGAAAACTAATTCAGAATAATTCGATTCTATACCATTTTTAAGTATGATTGATAAGTTATTATAAAGGTTATTTTTCTTTTCAAACTGTAATTATTACAATTTTGATTTCGATAAATCAATGATGCTCGTTATTTTCAATTTAACTCTATGAAAAAGGTCTGATTCTCAATAAAGTTGGCCCAGCATATATTTTTAACATTTTCAGGTACTAATTTTTTATTTTAAATTTTCTATTTCATTCAGTTGTCTGCTTCTTTTCTCTGCATGTCTTGCACCTATTTGTCGACATAACACCTTTTATTTGGATACTCATTTTTTTCTATTCAGTGAAAAAATCACTACTATTCTTAACTCTTGATTTTGCATTTTCAATTTTATCAATTATTCTATCATTCACATCAATCTCCTCCAGTAGTAAAGAATTAAGCTTTAAATACCTCTAATTCTTGCTTTCCTTGAAATGGGGTTCATTTCAATAAATAAACCACGATGGTCAGATATTTTAGTATCTATCACTGCATACGACTTTAATGTGTCTGTTGGATAATTTTTATGGAGAAAAAGATATCTTCTCGAGGACACAGGCCTGGAAAATCTATCCACAGTAAAAAATTATGACTATAATCTTTTACTGAGTCAGCACAGTTGTAAAACCAGTGGGTCTTGAAAATAGAAAAGAGGGACGCCGTAGCTCGAGGATGATGATTCCTTGTACGCTGAATTGAATCTCGACCATATTTAAGTTTTATATTAAAATCTCCCCTCATTATGGTCGGTACTTGTGAAATAACAGCTGAGAGTTTTACAATAAAAAAAACAGGATCGTCACAATTTGGCCCGAATATCCAAATTACATCAAACAGAGAGCTTGATACCCTATATTGGACCTTGATTAGATTTCCATTATAACACCGGTATTCCATTTTTGGCTGTAGTTTTTTTAATCAATACTGAAACACCCCTTTTTGGATGTAAGAGGGGCCTATCAAACGTGAAAAATGAAGAGTAGCATTCTGACAAGCAACAGTGATTCTCTAAACTGCCCCTCGTGTCTGATAATATTATAATGTCAGGAGTTTTTAAAAATTTTAATAATCTAATCCAATCCTATTTTTTCCCCAAACTCTGAAGAAAATTGCAATTTATAGATAAAAAGGAGATCATGATTTTCTATATAACTTTTAGGGTTGCTCATAGCCTTCTGTCGCCATTTGAGATTATGAAGCAAGTCTTTTTGTATTGCAGACAGATTTGAATCTAGACAGAATAATATTTTCTTCAGAAATATCACCAGTGGGTTTAATCGGATACAATTTTCCAGATGAAAAAGATGTAACCAAACTTGTTTTAAAACAATAATTAAATAATTCTAATGTAACCGATGAAGCCAATAATAGAACAGGGATTGAAAATATTTTGTTTCAGAATATATTTAATTCAATTAAAGAAAATCTTAATAGCAAAGAATCTTCTCTACAAAACTTAGATGATTTTTTTAATGGAAGTATAAGTGATTCTACAATTTTAAATAACTTAAGAAACAATAGTGACCTTGCTCAAATCTTGCTCCAGACAGCTTTACATCCTAACAATGGTACTGGAGATGGCTCGCCATTTGGAATTAATTTCCCAAATCAAACTGAAATTGCCAAACTAGTTCTTCAACAACTATTCAACAAATAAATGGAACTGTTGGAGCCATTAATGGAACAGGGATTGAAAATACTTTGGTTCAAAGTGTCTTGGATTCAATAGTCGGAAACAACAACAGAAATGCATCCTTTAATCTAAATTTCTTGTCATCAAATACAACCGATGTTCAAAAGTTGATTCTTTCGAATTTACTTCAAAATAATGGTGCTCATAATTTGACATCTGTTTTTTCTACTCCAAGTGAAGAAGATGTACGAAAAGCTCTCTTAAATAAAATGTTACAACAGAATAAAAATAATTCTTCCACTGGATTTCCAACACAGAATGGAAATGAGATACAACAGGAAATACTAAGTAGTATTTTATCTCCTGATGGAAACAAGAGTCTTCCATTTAGCTTTTTAAACTCTAATGAAACTAACGTTAAGAAATTAATTCTTCAAAATCGTCACCTCCATCAGATTCTGAACAGGATCAAGAACTGAATATCTTTAAAGAAATTGTATTGGGTCAGGATGAGACAACAACTGAAAAAGATATGGGAAACATAACTGAAATTTTGAAGAAAAACCCTGTCGATTTTAAAAGTTTATCTGGAGCAGACTTTTCATCGCATATTCTAGGAAGAATGCAAAAAAGCTCAAGAAAAATAAATTATATCTGTGGGGAGGGCTGTAAGGGCCCTCAAAATGAATTCCAGTATATTGGGCATGGTGATTGTCTTCCAAAACAGTTGAGATGTAATGGTATTTATGACTGCAGGGACGGATCTGATGAGCTTTTATGTGACAAAGAAGGTGAGTTTAAGTTAAAAATTTTAGTATTAATATTATTTATCATATAAAAATAAATCTAATGTCGAATGTTATTCTGCATTTAGGGTTTGAAAAAGAAACATGTCAAGAGTTGCAATGTCCTAATGGTCAATGTATTCCTTCTGATCGGAAATGCGATGGAAAAATAGATTGCCCTGAATCTTATGATGAATTAGACTGTCATTCAACTAGTTTAAATTGTACAGATAATGAATTTTATTGTGTAAAAGATGCACGGTGTATTGCATCAAGTTTCCGATGTGATGGTACTTCAGATTGTGTAAGAGAGGATGAAGATGAACGAAATTGTAATTGTGACTTAGAATCACAATTTAAATGTATAATTGGAGGAGGTTGTATAGATTTTGAAAAAGTTTGTGATGGAGTTGAAGATTGTCCAGATTTATCTGACGAGTTTAACTGTTTGAAAGCCACAACAAATGGAGAAATACAAATTAGGTATGTTTTTACTCTGATAGTTTTTACTTCATTTTTAAACAAAATGTTATCGATTTTAGGAACAATAATGATACTTGGTCAACCATTTGTTTTAATAAAGACTCATCTCTCGAATTTGCAAAAGCTTCTTGTCAGCAATTAGGATACGCTTCTGCTAAATTTGAAAGTACTACCTTAGAAAATAAAGAATCATCTAACTACAAGGGGCTCAGCTCCAATGTATCTCTAACCGATATTAAAAAAATTGATGCAAAGATCTTAGATGACATACCAGCTTGTGACAGCAATCCCAAGCCAATTTGTGAGGAATTTGGTATGTTTATTATCCCATCTACTTTTTCTTTAATTATTTGTGAATATATTTATTTATAGAATGTTCAAAACGAACACTTACTGAGAGACAAATAAAGAAATTGAAAGCCCAAGGCACCATCACCATTACCTCTCTAACATCAGAGAATGAACTTTGGCCTTCTTTAGCGTATCTATTTAATGTAAAAAGGAAAACAAGTTGTGTTGTTACAATTTTAAATCCCAAGTGGTTGATTACATCGCATGGATGTATGGCTGAGAGGTTTGTAACCATATTCATTTATTTCAAAAAAGTTTTGTAATATTTTTTATAATAGATCAATGGATCCTTTGGAATGGGTAGCCTTTGCTGGCCCTGCTAATGGACAAACGGATCAATCAAAAACTCAAATTAAAATAGTAAAGAGAATAGTTTCAAATCCCTCAGTACGATTCCAGTAAGGATATTATACTGACGATTTGGCTCTTATTGAACTAAATGATCCTTTGATCTTCAACGATCATGTTCAAGCCACTTGTTTGGAAGAGTCTTCA